>NC_084794.1:230396718-230725218 GCF_963169125.1 Humulus lupulus
TTCAAGTCAGACCAAGAACTCTTGCCTCAAGCTTACTCTAGTTCCCCTGGGTTTCTGCTCCAAAATACCTCAAGAATTGATGGAGAAAACCTAGACCGACCTTGACAAAATGGCCTGCTCTTCTTTCCCTTTTCTTTCCCTTCTTTTCTTTCTTTCCTTTTCTTTCTTTTCTCAGACTTCTACTTCATCCTACAAAATCCACTTAGCATAAAGACTCATTTATGCCTATCTTCATAAGCCAAATGACCACAATACCCTCCCCTTTAATTCTAAATCCTTTAATCCACTTAGGGGCATTTTGGTCATTTTACCAAATTCCCGCTAATTCCTCAAGTGTCTCTAATATTTTCCGCTTGCTTCCTGATACCTAATTAATCGCCAATTATATTCCTCGATGTCATAATAGACCCCAATATATTCTCTAAATTCCCATTTATACCCCTAGGCTCGCCCCGACCCAGGTATAAATCCCCGCCGTGACTTTTTCGCTAACCGGCTCACTAGGATCGTCTCGAATCACAGATCACAAATATATCCACATAATAATGTAGTCTCACAAATTTATCACATATATGTACATTTATGCCCTCAACGGGCCAAAATTACGAATATGCCCTTCTAACCTAATCAGGGCCTACATGCATACTAATATACATAGTCATGCATCTCAAATATTCAAATAATCATATAACATACTTTAAATCATTAAATCACATATATTCCAATTATGCCCTCCCGACACACTAATCAAGGCCCTTAAGCCTTATTAGTAAATTTGGGTCGTTACACCAGATGTTTGACATGTCAGCAGGTAAAGGCTGAGCATCAGCGACCAGCGGGATTGCTTCAGCCTTTGGGTATCCCAGAATGGAAGTGGGAGGACATCACCATGGATTTTGTAGGAGGATTACCCAGAACAGTGGGACTTTGTGACACAGTGTGGGTGATAGTGGACAGATACACTAAGTCAGCTCATTTTCTGCCAGTGAGGTCGACCTATACAGTGGAACAGTATGCAGAGTTGTATGTGAGGGAGATAGTTCGTCGCCATGGGGTTCCAAAGTCTATTGTGTCAGATCGAGATCCTATCTTTACCTCCACGTTTTGGGGAGCTCTACAAAGAGCTATGGGAACTCAGTTGAAGTTTAGCACAGCTTTTCATCCTCAGACTGATGGACAGTCTGAGAGGACGATTCAAGTATTGGAGGACATGCTTAGGGAATGTGTGATTGATTTCGAGGGGTCTTGGAGTAAGTACTTACCGTTGATCGAGTTTTCGTATAACAACAGTTATCAATCCACAATTGGAGTGGCACCCTATGAGATGTTATATGGGAGAAAATGTAGGTCACCCATACATTGGTATGAGATGGGTGAGAGGAGGTACTTAGGGCCAGATATGGTCCAGAGGACTAATGAGGCTATTGAGAAAATTCGAGCCATAATGCTTGCTTCACAGAGTAGACAGAAAAGCTACGCTGATCCTAAGCGTAGGAATGTGGAGTTCCAGGTTGGGGACCACACGTTTCTGCGAGTTTCACCACTGAGAGGGGTAAGGAGGTTTGGAGTAAAGGGAAAGCTGAGCCCTCGGTTTGTTGGACCTTTCAAGATCCTAGAGAGGATTGGATAGGTGGCTTATAGGTTGGCCTTGCCACCGTCGCTGTCAGGAGTTCATGATGTTTTCCATGTCTCCATGTTGCAGAAGTATGTTTCTGATTCAACACGTGTACTAAAGTATGAGGACTTAGAGCTACCGAAAGATTTGTCCTATGAAGAGCAACCAGTTTAGATTTTGGATCGGAAGGACAAAGTTTTACGGAATAGGACAAAGTTTGGATCGGAAGGACAAGGTTGAGGAAGCGACCTGGGAGTTAGAGACAGCAATGCGAGATCAGTATCCTGAGTTATTTAGGTAAATTTTGAGGAAGAAATTCTCATTAGGAGGGGATAGTTGTAACGACCCAAAATTCGCTAATGAAGCTTAAGGGCCTTGATTAGTGTGCCGGTAGGGCATGATTGGGTTAAATGTGATTTGAATGATTTTATTGATTTAAATGCATAATTATATGATTAATAATGCTTGTATGACTATATTGATGTTAATGTGATATATATATATATGGTATTGTGAGAACCACATTATTATGTGGGTAGGTTTGCAAAGCACGACTCGAGGCGATCCTAGGGCTAGATAGCGGGAAAAGTCACAACGGGGCTTAGCAGTTGACTTTGGATAAGTCAGGTGTATTTTAGGTATCGGGCAGTTATTTAGACTATCGGAATATGGAAATAAATATATGGAGATATATTTGAGGTTAGGAAGTCTAGGCGGGAATATTGGGGAATTTTACCGTTTTGCCCTCGGGGACGGTTCCGGCACCCCGAGCCTCGGGATTGACTTAATGGGTAAACTTAGTTAAAGGAAAACAGTAGAACAAAAATAAGACCGACTCTTTTCTCAGCTCTTTTCTCTCTCTTCTCTCTCAAGGAAAACACAAGAAAACACTGAAAATTTTAGAGGAATTTAGCTGGAATTCAGTGGATTGAAGGAGTGATTTAGATGCTTAGCTCAAGAATCATCTAGGAAATTTAATCAGTACTAAGGTAAGCATTGAATTCCTTTCTTTTTGGTTAGAAATTCTGAGTTATGGCTGAGTAGTGAGATAGTTGTGATTTTGATGTTAAGGGCAGAATTACGGTGGAAAAGCTTGGGAATTGACTTGGATTTTCCTTAGAGAAGTGGTTCAGCAGAAGAGGTAAGCTCTAATTCATGATTTAGAGGTTTCAATATGAGTTTGTATGGCTGGTTTTAGTGTTTGAAGTTCTTGAGTTTCAGAAATTGAAAATGGGATTCTAAAAGTGTTGGGATTAATTGGTTTTGAAGTAGGAAGCTTTGGGATGATTTTGGGTAAGTTTTACGTGTTGAAAATGGTGGAATTTCTGGGCACGAAGGGAAGGGCCGCGACTCTGTTCTAGAGCGCTGCGTCCCTAGGATGCAAAGGAGCCAGGGAGGCTTGGCCAGGGGTAAGTGCTGCGGCGCCCAAAGTGAGGGTCGCAATGTGTGTCTTCTTCCAGGGATGCCTTAGGTTCTGTTTTGGGGCAGGGTTGCGGCTAGGCTTCAAGGGCCTCATCCCTTAGGTGTGTACTTGAACATTTAGGGTTTTAAAGCACGGGAATCTAGCCTAGAGTGCTCGAGATCGATTTCACCACCGTGCTTGGTGGAATTTGGTTTCCCAGAAGTTAGTTTTGTATCCGAAAACCCTTATCTGAATAGTAACTCAACCCTATATCTTGGTTGTGACTATGTGTTAAGGCTAGGGCTCGGGAACGGATCGTGCTTGAGGATTGTTGCTCGTAATCAGTAACCGCAAAGATCAAAAGTAAGAAAACTGCACCTGGTTGTATATCAAAAATGGGACTAAGGGTTCCCTATTGTGTATACTTGAAAGGATGGTATTATGCCATGCAAACTAATTAGTTAACCAATAGCCTAAGAGTGCCAAGGGTTACACTAGCGCACAGGGCGCGGCTTGGCCACTGGTAGCCGAGGACAGCTTAATATGCACTGAGCTCGGTTTAAGTGTGTCGGAGTCAGTGGGATAAACAGAGGGTGCGGCCTAAGTTTTCGGCCCTGATTATTATGTGATATGGATGTTATGAGACTGGAATGTTATTTGTGATTAATTGCATCCTTGATTCTGAATATATGCTGAATGGCCAATGTGGATTATTTGATCAAAGATCATGCTTAGTGAATTTATTATTTGTTATTATTGTTTGTGTTGCACAATATGTTTTCTTGCTGGGCCTTGGCTCACGGGTGCTACGTGGTGCAGGTAAAGGCAAGGGCAAACTTGGAGAGCTCTGTGAGCGGAATGTACATGACCAGCTGCTTAGCCGCCACGGTTGAGGTTTAGGCAGGGACGCGAGACCCATAAATGTTCATTTTGCCTTAGTATGGCTGACAATTGTCTATATTTTGGAGAGTCTATAATCCAACTTTTAAACTCTGCTTCTTTTGGGATCCCATGTATATAATTGCTTAATTTTATATAAAGTGAAACTTTTGAGACCAAATTTTTTTTTTAACCCTAGCTCATACATGTTTAGTGACACGTTTTAAAATTAATGACTTGATTAGCAAGTCTTGCACCTTTATAAGTACACAGTGTAGTGGTCTTGGCTATCCAGAGCGTTACAGAGTTAGTAACCTAGATCGAGTATTTTTCTTCTATGATAAATCCACATTTAAGTAGGCGAACTAATTCTTCCTCCAATGCTTCAACCGTACCTTCCCTAACAACCTCCATTTTTGGGACTTTGTAGGCACGTTCTTGTCCAAGTTCAAAGTATGCATTATTATACTCAGACTAATCTCCACCATATCTTAATGCGACCAAGCGAAGACGTCCAGGTTCTTCCTCAAGAATTCAACCAACTCCTTCCTTTCAGCTCCAAGATTTTTCCCAACTTTTACAACTCTTGAAGATGTTTCTAGGTCGATATTTATTTCTTCGAGTTCCTCCATTTCTTTGAGCTCAGATCTATCTTCGCCTATTTGCAGATCAATGTCATCCTATTGAGCGACCCCATTATCCCCTTCTCGAGGTTCTTCTGTCCCATGGGTAACTTCCATTACCTGAGACTCTTAACCTCCTTCGTCTAAGACCATTGCCTGCTTCCCAGGTTGTGACTTTCCCTTCATGACTATGCTATAGCATTCTTGAGTAGCAAGTTGGTCCCCATGTACTGAGCATATCCCCGAGGCTAAGGGGAACTTCATTGCCAGGTGTCAGATCGAGGTGATGGCTTCAAAAACCATCAGTGCGAGTCATCCCAAAATCGCGTTATATGCAACCGAACAATTGATTACCACATACTCAAGTATTTTAGTAACAATTCGTGCGTAACCACCACTACGATTGTTCGTATGGCTACCGTCCCTTCACCTGAAAATCCATACAATGTCATTGAGGTCGCCTTGAGATCGGTCACACACAATCCCATCTTTTCTAGGGTGGACCTAAAATGCACATTTCCTGAGCTAGCCAGTTTACCAATGACTACTTCTATTCCGGCATTGATCAGCTCTTGCTAAAGTGACTTTTCTATTCTGGATAACGCTGCTAGATTCCCATAACTCTTCCTACTTAGCACATCAGCAACTATGTTTTCTTTTCCATGGTGGTATAGGATTTCACAGTCATAATCCTATACTAGTTCTAACCACCTGCGCTGCCTCATGTTGAGATGCGTGAAGAAATACTTTAAGCTCTTGTGGTCCGTATAAATCTCACACTATTCTCCATGAAGATAGTGTTGCCAGATTTTCAATGCGAAGACCACCGCTGCCAATTCCATATCATGCGTTGGATAGCGTTGCACGTATTCCTTCAGCTGCCTTGAGGCATAGCCTATTACTTTGTCATTCTACATCAGCACACAACCCAAACCTTGCTTCGACGCATCACAGTAGACTACAAACTTGTTGTTGGGTGTCGGTACACAAAGTACTGGTGTTGATCATAGCTTATCCTTAAGCAACTGGAAGCTTTCTTCACACTTATCCGTCCAGTTGAACCTTTGCTGTTTCCGGGTCAAGTTGGTAAGCAGAGTGGCTATCTTAGAAAAGCCTTCTACAAACCTCTGATAATAGCCTGCTAGCCCAAGAAAAATTCTAACCTCTGACGCATTCTTAGGTCTTGGCCAATCCTTTACAGCCTTTACCTTAGTTGGGTCTACTACAACTCTATCCTTGGATACTATGTGGCCGAGGAACGCTACTTGCGAAAGCCAAAATTCGCACTTCTTGAACTTGGCATGAAGTTGATGCTCCTTTAGTCGTAATATGGTGATTCTTAAAAGTTCCTCGTGCTCGACTTCATCTTTAGAGTACACCAAAATATCGTCGAATAATACTACGATGAATTTTTCCAAGTAATCCTTGAAGACCCAATTCATTAAATCCATAAATGTGGTTGGAGCGTTGATAAGACCAAAAGACATAACTAGAAACTCGTAATGTCCATATCGACTTCTAAAAGCTGTCTTGGGAATATCCTCTTCCCGTACTTTTAGTTCGTGATACCCAGACTGTAAATCAATCTTAGAAAATACGGTCGATCCTTGGAGTTGATCAAACAAGTCGTCATTCAGGGGTAGCGGGTACTTATTCTTAATCGTCACTTTATTCAACTCTCAATAATCTATACACATCTGCATACTTCTGTCCTTCTTCTTCACAAATAGAATCGGGGCTCCCCATGGCGAATGGCTTGGTCTGATGAAACCTAAGTCTAAGAGTTCTTGTAGCTACGTCTTCAACTCCTTGAGTTCGGTTGGTGCCATCCAGTATAGTGCCTTTGAGATAGGTTCGGTTCCCGGTACTAGCTCAATTGTGAAGTCAATTTCCCGAGTCGATGACAACCCTCGTAAGTCGTCAGGAAATACTTGTGGGAATTCCTTTATGATGCGAACGTCTCCAATCTTTAGTGGTGTTTCCTTTACCACATCCATGACACTGGCTAAGAATGCATGACATCCTTTTCCTAAGTTATGAATATATACATACATTGTTGCTTTGTAACTCACAAGTGATTTTTGTCTCTTCTTTTGCTAAGTTATTAATTAAACCTCTGTCACAATACTCTCTTAGATCATGCATAAGCCATATGATAAGAATATATATATATATATTTGTTTTCATTTTGTGATTGTTTTGCATGTACTGAAAGTATAAAAGTTTCTAGGAGCACTCTCTATCCTGCTTTGCTCTATGTAATAACTACAAAAGAATGAATATTTCTATAGTGTATTCTCTCCTTGGTTCTGATTTCTGGGCTCTTGAGTGTATACTATAAATATGAGTGTTATATTGGCAGATCTTTGCTTTTTTTTATTTATGGTTTCCTTTCTGCATTGATTAGGCCTTGAATGTGTGTATTTTAACTGTGTACTGGGTTTGGTTGTCCTAATTAATATTTTAAGAAATATTTGACCTTACTTTTCTTAAGCTTGCTTAGTAGATTTAATGGGTATTTATTGGGTTCTTTTCGTGTAATGCAAATCACGTGTCAGTGAAAATGCCTCAATAGACTAATATTATTGTGGTGTCCACGCCACGCCTCAATGTATTCATCTTTTTTATTTGCAAGGAAGCTAAGGATACATTTGTTCTAATTGATCATACTTTGGGCTATATTGTTCATTAATTTAGGAATATTTTTTTCTTTCTTGGTATTGATTAAATGTATAATAAATCTTGGATACTATATGACATCTCATTGAGTATAAGTTTTGTAACTATCTCATTGAATTTATAAGTTTTGTTATTTTAATCTATAAGTTTTCAGATTTTATAAAAATAAATGTTTCATTTAAATCATAATTTTTAAGGCTCTAAAAAAACCTCTCTTTTTAAGGCTCTCAAATAGAGGACTCATGCCCCACGAATCCTAAAAATGTTCCTAAAAGCCTTTTTTGTAGTAGTGGTCCTCTTGTATGGAAACTCTGCGACAATTAAAAACCATCACCATAGATAGCCAATCATGACACCTAATAACTATCAGCGTTGCCAGCAACGGCGGCACCTATTAATTGTCGGCGTTGCCAGCAACGGCGACATCTAATAACTGTCGGCGTTGCCAGCAACGGCAACACCTAATAATTGTCGGTGTAGCCAGCAATGACGACACCTAATAATTGTCGATGCTACCAGCAACGACGACACCTAATAACTATCGACGTAGCTACCCCTACGCCGGCATAGGAAAATACGACAATTAGTCGACTGTTGTCGTTGCTCAATAGCAACAGTTAACAACTGTCGAGAAATTCCATTTTTGTAGTAGTGAACTTACCCAAACTCATAAGCAAGTTTACCAAAATTTTACATGAATATATGAATCCCTAAAAGAATATAAAATCACATAATCCCAACATGCTTTCTATGAGTAAGATGAAATAATGATTCAAAAACAACAACATCCTTGCATATTCCTAAGATATAAAATCAATCATCAAAACATATAGTAGACAAGGTCAAAAACCCAATCCAAACATGCATCTAAGAAAACAATAACACCAATAATACATTGAGAACATACGTCATAGCTTAGAAATCTAAGGTGGCCCTTAGCCCAATATTCATGCTCAAAACACAAGATGCCTTAGTCAAAACCAAAGAATCTTAGAGCAACAACAAATCAAGAATATGATTATAAATTCCATTACCTCCTTGATAGAAATCAAAAACCCAAAATGGTGACCACCTTAAATCATACCCCTAGGAATTTCGAAACCCACAAAAAAGAAAAAGAAAAAGAAAAACATTAAAATGTATACTAGAGATTAAAGATGATGATGTAGATTAGAGGATTTAATTTACTTAAGGATCAAGAACACCAACCTAGATTTTTCCAAAACCTTCTTCTTCCTCCTCTCCTTCTTCCTTTCTCTCTTTCTCCCTCTAGCTCTCACGCACACACTCTCTCTCCTCCTCCTAGTTGACGACACCTTATGAGCATAAAGGCTCTTTTATTTTCTTTCCTTCCTTTTAATCTAATCTAGCCACACTAATCCTAATGGGAATGGGTAAATTTCCCATTCAAATCTCTTTTCCCTAATTATTTTATTTGATTGTCTTAAATAAAGGAAAAATAATCAATAGGATAAAAGATGACAACCTCTCTTTCCCATTTTAGCTACTGTCTTCAATTTGATTTATTTTAATTGCCAAATAAAATAAGAAAAGAAGTAGCCTCTTTCCCACTATGCTTCACACACCCACTCTTTTCCCTTTCCATATTTTTAATTTTTTTCTTCATTTTAATTAACTAAAATAATTATAATAAAAGGAAATAAAAGTGTGCAGAAAATTCTATGCAAGTGCACCATTCAACCATGCACATGCACACACTTAATTATTAGGGTGCATCACTACCTACAATGCACCTTGGTGTATTCAACCAAAACTAATTTATTCACAAATTAAATTAATAAATAAACAAAAAAATTAACAATTAAATTAAAACAATTTCTACCAACAATTCTAAAAAATAAAAAAAATTCACAACACTTAACAATTAAATAAAACAAAGTACAAAATTAATAATAAAAAAACAGTGCGCTACAATATACCCTCCTTAAAAGGAATTTCGTCCCGAAATTCTTTCTTACCAAATAATTTAGGGTATCTTTCTCTCATGTCCTCCTCCAACTCCCATGTTGCTTCTCCTTCCGTACTATTCTTCCACTGGACCTTAACTAATGGAATCCTTTTGTATCTTATTTTCTTGATTCCTTTTTCGATAACATGCTCTGGCTGTTCATCATAAGTCAAGTCTTGCTTCAGCTGTAATAGCTCGTAACTCAAAACATGAGAGGGATCTGACACGTACTTACGCAACATCGAGATGTGAAAGACATTATGCGTTCCGGCTAGTGCTGGGGGCAGTGCTAAATGGTACACAACTTGCCTTACTCTGTCCAAAATCTCAAATGGACCTATATATCTAGGGCTCAACTTCCCTTTCTTTCCAAAATGCATAACACCCTTCATTAGTGAGACTCTCAAGAGCACAAACTCGCCCACTAAAAACTCGATGTCCCTTCTCTTAAGGTCTGCGTAACTCTTTTTCCTAATCTGCGCGGTAAGCATCCTCTGGCGAACTTTCTCGATCGCCTCACTTTCTCGATCGCCGAGTAGGTGGTCTTAACTGGCAGAAAATGGGCGGACTTAGTGAGCCTATTCACTATTACACAAACAGAATCATGCTGCTTTGTGGTCCTGGATAATCCTACCACAAAATCCATTGATATATCTTCCCATTTTTATTATGGAACGTAAAGCGGTTGAAGTAACCCTGCTGGCCTTTGGTGTTTTGCTTTGACTTGCTGGCATAGCAAGCATCTGGCAACAAACTCAACAATATCCCTCTTCATTCCAGGCAACAAATACAATGCCTTAAGGTCTTGGTACATCTTCGTGGACCCTTGGTACATCTTCGTGGACCCTTGGTGTAATGAATAAGGTGTTGTATGCGCCTCTTTCATAATACTTTCCTTAATCTCATCATTGTCAGGCACACAAATCCTATCCTTGTACACAGCAGGGTCAAGAGAAGCTAAGAATGTCTCCCCTCCAATCCTTGCATACGTTGGATTTGAAACATGATGAGAATGCCATTAAAAAATATATATGAAAGAATTGATTAAATATATAATTTATATACGTAATGGTAATCAGAGTGAGGGCTCGAGGACCCAATCCAGTGAAAAATTAGTTCATCCCTATGTGTAATTCTCTTTATGAGAAGAGGCATAGTTGGAGAAACCTTTTTAGTACTTGATAAATTTATTGTAGGAATAAGAATGATGAAAATTTTGAAATATTCAATCAAGGTGTGTACGGTTCCCTTAATTTTGATGCAGTCATGATGAATTACGATGCTTCAAACTCAAAAAGCTCTTATAAGGATAAATGAAGAAATTCTAAGACTCACTACAAAGTTCAAATACACTTTTAAAATGAAATTTAATATCAATAATAATGAGTAGTCAAGACCAATCCATACCTATAAGAATGTTTATAATATTGTTAGTGACCCAGCCACTATTAGGGCTAAAAGAATAGGTTATACATATGAACAAGTAGGAAATAGAAGAAGAAAAAAAAGGCACACTTTTACCATATTTAAAAAATATTTACAAAACTAACCCTCTTTTTTTAGTCATAAAAATAACATATTTCAATCCCCAATTTAATAATAAAGTGATGATATTTTTCTCAAAAAACTATTATTACTACTACTTCAATATTTTATTCTGCCAAGATTGCTAAATTAAGATCCACTACAAGAAATAGAGATTTTTCCAAAGTTTTTCCTAGAAGGTACTGGCAAAAATCACATTCTCTAAGCCGACGCCATTTTCTAAATGTGCCAAAAAAAACATTTGGAGGGAAAAGTTTGTTCATTGTAGCGTCCTAAATTTGCTAATAAGGCTTAGGGCCTTGATTAACGTGTATGTAGGGCAATAAGTGATTTATTATATTAATATGTGAATTTGATGAGTATGTGATTAGAGATGCATGTTTAGGTGAATTAATTAGGCATGGGGGCCCCATTTGGTTATTAGGGGCATGTTTGTAATTTGAGCCTGTTGTGGGCCATAAATGCAATATTTGTAAATATTGTGATCTTTACCATGTGTGAGTGGTGATATATTTGTGATGCACGATCTGAGACAGTCCTAGGGAGTGATTTAGCTAGGAAGTCACAACAGAACCCGATACTCGACTCGGGGCAAGTCAAGGGGTATTTCGAGTATTAGACATTTTACTGGGTTATCGAGTTATGAAAATAAATATTTGGAGATATATT
Source organism: Humulus lupulus (assembly GCF_963169125.1). Lineage (NCBI taxonomy): Eukaryota > Viridiplantae > Streptophyta > Magnoliopsida > Rosales > Cannabaceae > Humulus > Humulus lupulus. Next base: position 230,408,100 of record NC_084794.1, read on the forward strand.
TAAAGTTAAAACATTTAGGAGGGAATATCAGAGAAATTTACCATTTTTCCCTGGGGACGTTTTTGGTACCCCGAGCCTTGGAGGTAACTTAAGTGACTTAGGCTAAGTAAGACAAAGTAGAGAAACACTTATAATTTTCCCAAACCGACCCTATCTCCCTTTCACTCTGTTTCTTACTCTTTGGGAGCTTGAAGGCTGAAGAAAGTTTTAGGGGAATTAAGCTAGGAATTCAGAAATCTAAGGCTTGGATCGTGGGAGGAGTAAGCTTGGGAAGTTGAAGAGCAAGTGTGGCCTAAATTCATCCTTGAGGTAAGAAGCCTAGCAATTAAATTATTTGAGTTTATGCTGAGTTTTGTTAGAATTGTAAGTTTATGCATGTAATCTGAATGGTGGATCACTCTTGGTTATTTTGGTGAGTTTTAGGATTAGTTTTTGTTAGGTTTTGTTGCTGGGACTACTCTAGAACTACTGCAGTGATTAAATTGAGTTGTGGGATTGATTGTGGGTTAAATTGGCTTAATTTTGGTTGTTAAAATGGGGGATTTTCTGGGTTCGAAGGGGGTCGGGCCGCAGCTTTGTTCTTGGTGACCTGTGGCCCTCTAGAACAGATGGGGGGCTAGGATGAAGGGCGGGCCACAGCGCCCCTTTGGTTGGGTCGTGACGCGCGTCTGCAGAAAGGGGAGGCTGAGCCTCTGGTTGAGGCGGGCCACGACACAAGGCCTTGGGGTCGCATCTCTTAAGGGGTTTTTGGATCCCAAGGACATTTTTGGCTCAGGAATCCAAAAGTTAAGGCTCGAGATGGATTTTATCACCCAGATTGATAGAATTCAAGGTCTCGAGGACTAGAATTTCATTCCAAAGTTATTTAATGGATTTGAACTTGATGGATGGATGTTATTGATACGTTGTGACTAGGTTTTCTGCGAGGTTCGGACTAGGGGACTGTGGTTAGGATATCGGTGCTCGGGAAGCTTGGGACATAGGTAAGAAAACTATTATACCTGTAGAGCAGGGTGTGGCCCTATAGTTTGTATTGTAGGGCATGACCCTATGTGATTGTGTTGCAGGGTGTAGCCCTATTGTTTATGTGTGTACTTGTTTATGTATTTGTTGAATATATACTATGTGTTGCATATCTGTGAATGAACGTCGAAGGCCAAGAACGACACAAAACTGAGTTTGGCAAGGGGCCAGGAACGACGTTAAGCACGTGAAGTGGGAGGCTGAGTACGAAAAGGTCTGGGAGCGGTGTTAAGCACATGGAGTGCAGGTCGCTAGGGTGAGACCTTTCTCAGATGCCTGAGTCATCCTCATGGTGTAGACCGAGAAACAAGGGCCTGGTAAAGCGCCTGGGACAGTATGGTCGCTATGTATTTAGCTTTTTGGCTGCCTTGTTATATGCTAACTGATAGTTATGCATATGTTAATTGTTTGTGTTGAGTTTTCTTACTGGGCTTCGACTCATGGGTGCTCTATGGTGCAAGTAAGGGCAAGGGAAAGGTCGACCAACCATGAGTATGGAGAGCGTGAAGCGGCGTGTACATGTTCGGCTTGCCTGGCTGTCTCAGCCAGGGGTATTTTTTGGGAGATGTTATGTCTTAAACAAAATTTTGTCGTTTAGTCAACTTTAATCATATTTTGAGTTGTAAATACTTCTAAGCAGTATTTTGGGATCCCAAATGTATAACGCTTTATAATTTTAAATGAATGGTTACATTTTCAAATTATATGAGTTTTATTACAATTTAGCCACACTTTTAACCTAAAACCTCGAATAGCGAGTTAATTGCACGTTTTAACTCACTTAGTAACGCCTAAGGAAGTAGGGCGTTACAATACCCATCTTGAAGATACACGTGAAGATGATCCATATGTGAGCGAGGATTGAGAGGGCATATTAGTTTGAGTAATATGTAGAACCATTTTGAGTTTGTATTTCCATTATGTAGAACAATTTGAAGAATATATTTCAATTTGATTCTATTGGTTATTTATCCTATTTTCATGTATATAATGATATTTGATTCCTCAAGTGGTATATGATGTTTTTATCTTTTGCATTAAATTGTACTTATTCATGACTGATTAGGTTGTATTGTTATTTGGATAGATTGACACTCATGGCTAATGAAAGGAAAATAAGGCTTTCAAGGATCAAAGAATGGAGAGAGAATGAGACTCTTGTACCTTTTAAGTACAAGCGAAAGCGTAGACTTCAAATCATTGATGATTCTCCTGAACTTGAAAAGTCAACACATGTCAAGGACAAGACAAAGCATAGACTTTGAATCTTTGAGGAATCTCCTGAACCTGAAAATTCAGTGCATGTCATAGAATCCCCTGCAACTAACACAAGGGGACTTTTAGAAGGAGGTCCATAGGCACCTCACCAATACTTGGCAATGTTGCAGGCCCTTTAGAAGAATCAGTGGGAAAGAAGAAAAGAGGTCCAAAAAAAATGAAAACAATTCCTACAAGTAGTGATGGTCGATTAGAAGTCAAATTCAATGTATTGGGCCAGCCAATTGGAGATGCATTGATAGGTTTTTCTTCATTTCTTGGACAACTTGTGAAGGAAATTGTATCAGTAACTATAACTAATTGGAGAAAGATTACTCCTGGGATGAAAGAGGACTTATTGAAATCAGTTCAGGTATGTTTCTTGTGCTTAATTTATTTTACCAATTCAATTAATTTGATAAATATTTACTTATATTAATAGATTTTCATGTTTTAATTTCTTAGACAAGATATTTGGTTGAAAAGGATTGGGAGAAAAGCTATATATTTAAAGCCATGGCTGATCTTTAGAGAGCTTCTAAATCAAGGTTGGTTGCTAAAATAAACAAGGCACCAAATGAATAAGAAAGAATTAAATTGCGGCCTAATAATATCAAATCTGAAGTTGAGTGGAGAGCTTTTGTTAGAGAAAAAACTAGTTTTGAATTTAAGTTTTTAAATCTAACATCATTTTTATATGTTTATATGTTGGTTATTATGTGATTGTTTTTAACTTATAATTTGAGACATATTTGAGATTTAGATTATTGCATATAACATTAACATAAAATTTGTTATACTTTTTTAGGCTAAGAGTGATAAGTACAAAGAGATAAGAAATAAACGACTCCCTCACACTTGTTTCTGCAAAGGATATGCTCGATTAATTGATGATATGGTGAATAATGCCTTTCTTCAAGTCTTTTATATCAATAATAACTATTATTATACATTTATACTGATGTTTTCTTTCCATATAGACAAATAGTAGTACAAGTAAAGAAGCACCTTCTAGGGTTGATGTCTGGACTAAGACTCACACAAAGAAAAATTGGGAACCTGTTGATATATATGTTGCTAAAGCTTTTGTATGCACCTGCCAATTCCCATTTATTTTTTTTATGTTATTTCAATATAGTTATTTGAAATTTGAATATGATTATATGCTATTTGAATATGGTTATTTTCTTAGGACATGTTGGATGATTCGTCATTATCTTCAAAAACTCCAAAATAAAAATGACATCCTCTTTTATTTGAGAGCTTATGCCAATGGAGTTACTAAAACAAAGTTGGCAATTGCAACTGAGAAAGATGATCATATAATTCGAATGGAAAATGATTATAAAGAGTTGAATGAAAAAGTGGCAGTTATGGAGCAGTTGATTCATTCTTTCATGAATCCCAAGGTAAATTTATTCATTCTTATTTCTATTTACTTTGCATGCACCTTATTTGTTGTATCTAACATTTTATTTGTGATGGTTATAGTCTCAATCTAGTTTGAGCGGAGAGCAATCCAATGCACATAGTCCTACTTTGGTAAGATTATCATTTGTTTATAAATTTTCAAGTTAATTAATTACTTCTAAACTCTCATAATATGTTTGTCATTTGGAATTTTTTTGGTTGGATGATGATTATATAGTGGGAGTTTTGGAACTAAAGGCCAAAGATACAAGCTTTTGGATTGGAATGGTTTTTGGACTATTTTTGCTTATGGGTATTTCATTTCAAATGATCCAAAAGATTTAGTTCTTGATGTCCCTATTGGACCATTTTCCATGAAGGTTGGTGTTGATTTTGCAAGAGAGCTCAATGCATTTTTGTGGAGGCCAACTTCATGGATAACCTATATTGAAGAAAGTGTTGAAAGTGTTATTGCTTGGCCAGCCAACAAAGTCATAATGAGGTAAAGATTGAACTTACTTATTATAATGAGTTGTATCATATTGTTTTTGGAACTGTTCAGGGAATATCTGAGATTTAATTACTGGTTTCAAAATTTAGGATTTATCCAAAAATAGTTGTTATGCTACCAATTTTAGCAATGTGCTGTTACACTTATTGGTTAAGAAGATAACATATGAGTTTTGTTTTCTTATTGCATTTTTTTTCTCTATGTTATCTAGGTGATGAAGATAGCGACATGAGACTTGGATGCTTGCAATTAATAAAGAGATAGTATTGGACAAATATAATAATTTTCCTTTTATTAGACTCATTAGACATATACTTTCTAAGCATGGACTTTTATTATGGTATTTTGCACTTGAAAATTTTCATTTGGGACACATGTATTGGATATTTTGGTTGATACAAAAAAATACATTAGACTTTATCAAATTCTAATTACATTATTGTGACAAATAATAAATTACTTTATCAATAAAATTTAATTAAAGATGATTAGATTACATTTTGAAAATGTAATAAAAATAATTAGATTACATCTTGAAAATGTAATTAAATGAAAAAAATATACTAACATAAAGAATCATAACATCTAGATAATGTCACAATTGACAATATATAACACCAAAACAACGTGATAATAGTCTATTTAATAACATGTAAAAAATGTAATCAAATGGCAAGACTTTTAATAACATGGGCAGACTTAACACTTGCTAAAGTGGTATAAACTGTATTTGATAGCACTTTTCGAGAGTTATCGTAGAGTAGTATACATACATCAATTATTTTTAGTTTCTAATGTAACTCGCAATGTCCTTTGGTGAACTTATTGAATAAAAAGAGCTACAATCATATTAATATTATACATGGATTTTAAATTTAAGTTTGTTGCTAGTTTTATTTTTTTTTTTAAAAAGAAGTTTGTTTCCAGTTAATAGTATATTATATTATGTTATATGTTTAATATGATATTATTCTAATACGTTAAGTTTAAGTTTAATTAAATTTTATTTAAGTTATAAAAAGTATGGTTTTATTATTTTTAATTTGTAATTGTACAATATCTAAAAAATATCCTATTTTAATTTGTTTAATTATTTATTTATTTAATTTGATTTAAGTTCAAATCATGTTTACAATATATCGTTAAATATAAGAATATTCTATTATATATAAGAATATTATATTAAAGTTAATGAAAAAAAATAAAAAAATTGTTAAAACCACTACAAGATTAAAGGATATTAGCAGTGGGAAGGTTCACCACTAATAAGATCTGTGTCCACCGGTAATTAGAATTAGCAGCGGGGTTCCGCCACCACTGCCCTGCCGCTAATAAGTATTACTAGCGATGGACTGACACACCCACCACTAATAATATATTATTACCGATGAGCAGTAGCAGTGGAGCCCGCCGCTAATACTTGTGTCAGAGGCGACATTATTAGCCTCGGGATCCGCCACTAATAATGTTTTTATTATATATTTTTAAAAAGTAATATTTATTAAATTTAAATATTTTAAAAATAATTCATACTAAAATTTAACAAAATAACCAATTAATTAATTTAAACATAACTAACATTAAAATTAATATAGAATTTTAATATTTATCAAACTAACTAATATCGCTATTGTCATTAAAAATAAATACACTGTTAATTTAATCAAAATACATAAACTAATAACTAAATATAATCATTACGGTCAATATTGTAACTATCCTCATCTTCAACATTTTGTTGTGGCGGTGGCGGCGAGGCTGTGTCTATGGTAGTAAAGAATATGAGGTTTTTGTGAAGATCGTCCAAGTGTGAGGTCCCCAAACTGATCCTGAGGCTGTGACTATATTAGGGTGGATAAAAAAGGTTGCTGCGGCCCACCCCCAAACTCACCATATCTAACATATGGCTGCTGCGAGGAACCCCCAAGTTCACCATAGCGAGAAAATGGTTACTGCTGCTACGAACCTCCAACCTCCCTATACCTAACATTAGGTTGCGGATGCTGCATCGATCCTCCTTGAAAATCCGTAAAGTTAAAATATAGTGGAGGAGACTAGGAAGGGAATCCAAATATGTACTTATTTTGATATTGTGGAGGTTGTTGCGATGGCACATATGGCAGATACTGTGGAGGAGGCTGATACTGTTGCTGTGGCGGTGTATGAAGGTCAGGAGGGGTGGTGTTACTCTGAGAAGACGTACCACCTTCAGATTGTGATGGCAAATACTTCTACAGAAAACTGTCAAACCGTGGGTTATACAGATTACTGGGTTGCTGAGGTGCCACCATCTGAATCGTCTCATGCATTGCCTTCATCATCAGAGCCATAATAGTCATATCTTCATTAGGCGTATGAGCAGTATGTGCTTGGGACTAAATTTGATTGGTAGAGTTGGAGGTTGACTTTCTCACTTTCCCTTTCACCCTATAACCCATTCCTCTTTGGTAGTCAGATCTCTCCCCGAGTACTTTACTTAGTATCTCGTATTGATCGACTGGGGACAAACCAATGCTAGATACAATACCAGACCCCTCACTCTGCTGTTGAGACTGCCTATCAAGTTGTGACCACTGAAGCATAGGCGCCATTTTTTCCTGTATAAAGAAAACATTAGAAAAAAAAGTAAGATAATTTTTTGAATATGAGAACACAATAATATTCACTTACATAATCTTGTTGAGCTGCCTTGTTGACAAAAGTTTTTGTCGATTTTTTAATATGGACATCCCTCCAAGTATCAACAACATGCGCATCTGGGTGCTCCTATAAAAATGTAAACAAAGTACTTTAGAATGTGTTATTTTGTAAAATTAAATTAACATCTTCACTTACATATTTGTGACACTTAGCTGCCAACGATTTTGTGCCTTGTGTTGTTACATACTTCACTTTTTTTTCTGTTTGCTTGGTTTTTAGCAGAGCGAGACAAAAATATTTCGCTAAAAAATAACTCACAAATATCCTTCCATGTCTCCTTAGTGCAATGGTCAAGTGACTTAGAGAGGACATTCTCCCAATCTTCTGGTCCCGCGTAATGATTTTTGAAGTATTTATGTCTGATGCTCTTTCTCTCACGATATCTTTCTCCCATCTCCTTATAGACAATTGCTAGAACTGCCACAGGTTGTGGATGACCGTCTATATTATATTAACATTGCATTAAGAAATAAAAAATTAGATGAATTTGTAAATAATGCAAATAAATAATGTAGAGCATAAGATTTGAAATTTTTTACCCTCATACGATCAAGCACTTGATCCTTAAACTGTTGAGGTAAATCAGCCAAATCAAAGTAATGTCCCGGATACAACATTGTAACTTGAGTGCCGAACATGCAAATAAAAGCTTGGTCCTCTTGCCAAACCACTTTGTTCGTCACAGGATCAAGCTCTAGATCCAATGGTTTACTGACTTCTTTCCTTCGTTCTTCAAGAACAATATTACTAGCAAGGCCACGACCCTTTCTTCTCGTCGGCGGGGCTTTAAAATTTATTAACAATGACTATTAGTATTGTTGTTATATTTCTCTAACAATATAATTTCCAAAAATAATTTTGATATAAAATATTTAACCTGACTCGCAAGATGACAGTACCCTAGAAGGATCTGGCGGGTCTCGACCACCACCATCTCCGCCATGCTAGGTTGCTATATTAGCTGGCATTATACTTCAATTTAAAAATTATTAGTTAGTAATTACCATCAAATTAAATTAGAGGTATACTAGTTAATATCACATTCAATTCGTAAACATAATAATTACAGAAAAACTTTATTATATTTCAATATATAGTTCTGTTACACAAATAGAAAAACTAAACATAGTAATCACTATCATTTCCATCAATAATCGGAGACACATTTTCATCTTCACAAAGCTCAACTAGCAATCCATCCCTTGCATCTGCAACTTCCTCATGTTCTGGCATATCACCTTCATCGTCACCCACTTCATTAGCCCTAACATATGTAGCAGGTTGATCAGATTGCATAATCAACTCTCCGAAGTCCACAGTAAACAAAAAATTTAATGAGCTTGTTTCATGTACAACATCAATAACATCATTAACCTCATCAGAATTCTCCTTAATGTCCCAAATTCGTCGATGATTCACATCTTCTACAACTTTCCAATCACGACCTCTAAGTAGATCATCGAGATAGAAAACTTGCTTAGCTTGGCTAGCAAGTATATACAACTTATCTTTGTACCATTCACCACTGACGTTTATACTTGTGATATTATTTTCAATGATTTTTTTCATCCTTCTTGGATTTGTATTAAACAATTTGCACCGAAATAATGCCACTGAATATGCACCACTGAAAGACAGTGTCACTACTTCTTCAAGCGTTCTGTAATAATTAAAACCTTATGTTCTGACAATAGACACTCCATTATTCTATGTGGTGCGCTTTTTATCTCGGTCGTATGCAATAAATCAAACAACATTCAACTATACAACCTTGGTAGTAGGTTGCCAAATGATCTGACCCAGATGCTAAAGCTAGCAATTCATCACCATTTTCCAAAGACCCAAGCTTGTGCAAGTCATATATCTAAATACATAAAACTATATTAGATTTACAAAAGATATTATTAATAAAATGAAAGTTCAATGTTCAAAGCTACCTTCTTATGAAACCACAAACAAAATTTCTTCCTATGCAAACAATCATGATCACCATCCGAGTATTTTTGTCTAATCTCAGTAGGTGTTCGCTGTTAATTAGAATAGTGTTACGATTCTTGATAAAAAAATCTTATAATAACCACACATGTTCTAAGTTTAAAGGGAATAAACTCACTCTAAATAAGCCTCAATTTCAAGAGAATTCTCAAGTATTGATCACTTAGCTATTTCACGAGTGTTATGATTGAGAGGCTTCAAAGTTCCCTTTGTGCGTGGACGACATTGATATTGGAAAATTGTAAGGTTTCGTGGGATATAAGTTGCATCTTCATTTTGATCAAGATAGTTAAATATTGTTTCAATGTCTTTGAAATACATTGAAAAAAAGGTTAAAGCCTCATCTGCAACATAGCCTTCGACGATCGACCCTTCAGGGCGAGCTTTATTTCCCACATAATTCTTCAATTTTTTTCATGTACCTTTCAAAAGGATACATCCACCTCATAAATATTGGGCCACCCAGTATAGCTTCTTCTGGAAAATGTATGACCAAATGAATCATTATGTCAAAAAAAGCTGGAGGAAAAATCAACTCTATGTTGCACAATATCTTAATAAGGTCATTTTGTCCTTCCTCCATATCTTTAACATTTTAAGTCCTTGAACATATTTGCCTTAAGAAATTGCACAATTCTGTAATGATGGTCGATATAGATTCTGGGAGAAACTTGCGAACACTAAGAGAAAGTAATGGTTGCATTATCACATGACAATCGTGTGACTTCAACCCAAAAATATTTGTATCATTCTTAGACACTTTATTCTTCAAATTTGAACAAAAGTCATCTGGAAATATAACTCCTTTTACAAACTAACAAAACTGTTGCCTCTGCACTGGAGTTAACACATAAGGAGTGTGCGACTTCATCAACTTCCCCTTCTCATCTTCATAAATCCACAATGATTCCCTCACACCCATCTTTTTCAAATCATGTCTTGCACTAGTGGTGTCCGTAGATTTATCATTGTCTCATATGGTGCCAAGGAGACTATCACACACATTCTTCTCAACATGCATGACATCTATATTGTGTTTTAATTTGTTTGTACACCAATACTCAAGCTCATAGAAGATCATTTTTTCCCTTCAATTACATTCATCTACATATATTTTATGTTTCACACCCTCAAACTGGACGTGTTTTCAGGAAATTGTGGTGCAAGAGCATTAACTTGTTCTAGTATATCCTCACAAGTAAACCATCTAGGAGGATGTCTTGTCTCAACTTCTCCATCGAACACAGTGTCTCTTCTCATTCGATGAGTACTTGGCAAGAACCTTCTATGACAAACATAAGATGTCTTACCTATCACTCGAATGGAAGTTGTGTCTTCATTACATGTAGGACAAACTTTGTATCCTTGACAAACTGTTGCGAGCTGGAAATTCGTTCACTGTCCACAAAAGGGTTGCCCGCATCTTGAACATCGTGTTGGTCATACTATCTCTTGTATCAACTCCATTAACCCACAGTTCCTTCAACTCATCCATCAATGGTCTTAGAAATACATCCATGTCCTTACCTGGTGATTTTGGCCCGAGAATAAGGAGGGTCAACATGAAATAATTGTCTTTCATACACAACCAAGGTGGCAGATTATAGTTTTCCAACACCACAAGCCACATATTGTATGCGAGGTTCATGTTGCCAAATAGATTAAATCCATCAGCAGCTAAGCCCAAACGAACATTTCTGGGATCCCTTGAAAAAACAGGATGCTTGATATCATAGCCCTTCCATGCAGAGCCATCCATCGAGTGTCGCGTCACCCCATCATCTTTCTATTTCCTGGTGTGATGCCATATCACGTGCTTTGATGTAATCCTTTAACTGTATAATCTTTTCAATCGATGTGTCAACAGAAAGTAACGCATCACCTTGTGTGGCACATTTTTTTCTTTCGCCATTTCGAAAACAATCCATCTACTACTTCCACATACTGGGCATGTCTCTTTAGATGCATGTTCATTGTAAAATAAGCAACAATCATACTGACACACACGAATGGACTTGTATTCCAACCCTAATTTTTTCACTCTCTTTTTCGCCTCAGAGTACGATCCGGGAGTTTTGTTTTCCTTAGGAAAGGCAAGCTTTAACAACTTCAGCAATTCATCAAATATGTTGTTAGGCATCTTCCCTCTAACTTTTAGATGCAATAAATTTACTAAAAAGTTCAGGGATAAAATCCAATCACATCCAGGATACAACTCCGCTTCAATCTCCTCAAATAACTCATCATAATATTGCCGCCCACCAGGATCCCTTTCTACTTCCTCAGTTGTTTGTAAAAGGAAGTTTTCCACAACGTGAATCATCTCATCGTCTTCATTCTCATCAACCACCTCATCGGCAACAATTTCTTCTACCTCACCATGAAAAATCCACTTATCATAAGCTTGATGAAAACCCCTATCGAATATGTGTGCTCACACAACATCCAAAGATTCCAATATATTATTATTGCATCTCACACATGGCCACCTAATTCTTCCACCAGAGTCTTTATGTTCCGATGCCATCCTTAAAAAAGTTTGTAGACCATTCCAATATTCTAGACAACCATGATTTCTCAATGTTGTCCAAGATTTATCAATCGTCATCTTCGGTGATATAAGAGAGTATAAGAAAGGGAAAAAAGAGAGCAAGTATCTTAATCCGATCATTTTAAAAAGTTCTATTATTTTAAATGTTTTATCATGTCTTATGAGAAGTGTTATTCTTGGACAAACTTGGTTTTTATGATTTTTTATTACTTAATTAATTATTACTATAGTTAACAAGAACTGTTTTTTTTATTCATGGTATAATTTATTTAAATTTATCTCATGTTATTTTATGATAACTTATGTTATTTTATAATGACTTCCTTTTTTCGCAAACTATTTATGATAATAAACATATTTCATAATTATTCTAAAATTAAATTATTTTTCTATTTATATTTACAAAATTAATAAATATAATTTAATAATTGTAAAGTAAATTAAATTTATTTATAATAATTACATTTATATCAAACAGTCATAATTTTTTTTACTTTTAAATTTTTTAATAAATACTAACATTTTTTTATTATTATTAATTTTATTACTATAATTAAATCTAGTTCATTTTTCAAATATTAAACTAATTATTAATTTAATATAATATAACCATTATCGAAAGAAAAATGGATAAATGTTATTATTGTTCTTTGTGCAAGGACAGAAGTTTCATTAACAAAGACAAAATCGACAAAACAAAACACAAATAAATGTCCATAACCCAAATTACAGAACATAAATTTTGTAGCAGAAAAACATTTTGTCTTTCTGTCATAATAAAATATATGCATATGACAATGACTAATTACACAATAGGAGTAGGGATTGCCCAATACAACAACTACTCTCACAGGAAATCTAAATTAATTAATACTCTTAACATCTACACTAGAACTTGGCATATATATATATATATAGACAAGAAACTACACATATAATACTTTTTTTAATGGCTTGCTCTAACATCCATAGTAGGGATTGCCCAATACAACAACTACTCTCACAGGAAATCTAAATTAATTAATACTCTTAACATCTACACTAGAACTTGGCATATATATATATATATAGAGAGAGAGAGAGAGAGACAAGAAACTACACATATAATACTTTTTTTAATGGCTTGCTCTAACATCCATACTAAAATCAACCCATACACTTTTTTTAATGGTTTAATAGTCAACCATACAAAAGTGGTTGCCAATTAAACTAAACCTGCAAAAAACTCAATCTAAAGATGTGACACAATCCAATTATACAAGACTTGAAATATGGCAAATATTAAAGCTTTATCAACATGAGGAGTCTGCAAAAGACAATCTCACATATTGAGATTTAAGAGATTATAGTATGTGTTGTGTGCAATAAGATTGAAGCATATACAAAAGAGCAATAAGAAGTAAATAGTAACAACAATGGTCAGCCATTACATTGAAAATAAGTATAAAAGATACCATTATTCATAGTTGAAGATGATTAAAGCAGAGAACACAATTAGAAATTTTAACTAATGGTCATTTCAGTAAATATGACAATATTAACTAAAAGCCTGATACTCTAAAGGAACGAACCAACACATATGTGTGTATAAAACTGGAAAATTTTGCTCCACAAACCAAAACATATCATTCTTGAAGCATAAACATAAACAATAGAAAATAATGGAACAATGCGTAATTCAAAGACTAAAACTTACGCCTGAGAGGTGTGGGTCACTGGCGGAGGTGGCCAATTGGTGTGGGTCACTGGCGGAGAGGTGTGGGTCACTAGTTGCCGTTACCGTTGCCTGAGAGAGAAGAGAAGATGCGAGAGAGGAAGGATCGGGTCTGCCTTGCGCCTAAGAGAAGAGAAGAGAACTATGAAGAGGGGAAACGAATAGTGCGCCTCTAATAAATGTGATTATCCAGTGCTAATAAATCTTAAAAAAAACCTATTGCTTTCCCAGACATTTTATTTGGTATATTAGCAGCGAATAGCAATGGTAAGTCTGCGGCTAATAGATAATATTATATATTTTTTTAAATAATCACACATTATTAGCGGCGAACCCCATAGTCTATCGCTAATAATATGTACAATACAAGCAGACTGAGTCTATTGCAAATGACATTAATTATTGTAGTGAACCAAGAATTTCCGTTATCTAGATATTTATTATATAAAAAATATATTTGATTTTGTGAGTAATTAGCTAGGGAGGGAGCTGCACTATTTATAGATTTTGTCAGACCTATATACATTTTGTAATTGGCCATTATTATTGACTTCTTTTAATTTCTTTCTCTTCCGTATTAAGATTTTTCTTTAAAAAAAAAAAAAGTTAAGCTATTGACAAGTATTTGTTATAATCTACACGAAGAGGAGAATATATAAAGATATCTTACGTGATCACGTAAATATATATTTATATACAGGACACGTGATATATAAGAAAGAAGAACAATAATTATTATTGAATGTAAATTTACTTCTGCTATTTGCTGGCCGACAATATGTTTCGAAGGAAAATAACACAACTCGAACTTTTTATGAATTGTTGGCTAACTTTATTTTATAGAGAATATTTTAAGTAAGTTGAGAAAAATAAGTAGTATATTCTTAATTAATTGTTTAATTAATTGTCACATGATTTAACTGATTTTAGTGTTAAAATATCTTTTAGTATCAATATATTTTTTTATCATATTTAATCTTTATTGGTATAATAATGTATTTAAATTATCTTGTGAGTATATTTTCAGGGATTATGTTCTTTCAGGAATAAGTAGGTTTTAAAAAATGAATATGGTCAGAAGAAATGACCAAATTCGTTCTGCCAGATAAGTTTGATGCCGTTTGCTGACTCAACACTTTCTTTTTTTGTCGACACAAAATTAGTTTGACTGACAAATTTTCTAAATCAAAGAAATTGGCAAAAAATTCTTGTATTGATTACAAGATTTCAGAGAGAGCTAGCCTTGGAATATTTCTACACCTAAGGCCTTTGAAATTTTCATCTCTTCTATTTTGAAATTTGTAAACATTGTGTTATTTTGAAGAGTGTTTTCTTTGTAGAGATTAAGTTTGTTCACCTTGATGTTTTGTGAGAGTGCTGAGTGTACTTGTAGATATCTATCTACTCATTTGTAAACAAGTAAAGACTATTGTGAACATGTTCATAAGGATTTTCGATAGAAGATTCTATCTAAGTCTCACTTCGGGAGGAAGTGAGCACTCACTATTCTTTGAAGAGAGTTCAAGAGAATCAACATTTCATCAAAATCAGATTTGTAAACAAGGGTACACAATATTGCGGCAATAACTTAAGAGGGAGTCGTACATTGTTTAAATCAATACTTGTGTACACATTATTTCTTTACTAATTGGTTTATTTTTTGGGCGTGGCTTCGTGAATGTAGATTATCTGAAATGAACTCTGTATTACATAAAAATTCTTGTGTGTTGAATTTTTACGTGTTTTTCAATTTTTGTTTAAAAGTTGCATAAATAGTGTTAATAAAACTGGAATCGGTCTAAACATCTTAATCTATATTTCGCATTTAATTAAGTTATTTATTTTAAATCACTTCGTAACATTAAAATATAGAATTTCAGGAATTATCAAGAAAGAGACTACTTTGTGCTCTAATTTATACTGATTTGATTTTTTTTAAGAGATTCCACTTTATTCCCTCGATTAATCATGAACGCTAATTTTGGTGTTTTTTTTTTTTTAAATTCACTCAATCGATCGAACCATAAACAAACAAATTATGAACAGTCCTATTGATATTATACATTATCAATTAATTAATTCTGATTTTATATAACTATATCAATAGCATGCGTACGTATTTGAGTATAGACAGGTCATGAAATTGAGTACCTATAGGAATGCAAGTAAAAGATCTTAACTAAAAAATGCTTATTTTTACTCAAACAAAAAGACCTATATTTTATACAATTATTATTATTTACATATTAAAAATATCATATTTTATTTTGAGGCTCTAAAAATGCCATCATAATAGCTAAACGCTAATTAAAGTTATCCTTTACTTCAATTTCAACTTCGGTGACCCGCAGAAGCAGAGGAATTAAAAATATAAATTTTTTCATATACTGACAATAAAAGGGGCAAAATAACGTTTATACGGCCCAAGAAATTTAAAAAAAAAAATATGGACGCATTGAAAAAATAACAAAACTATGGTCTCTTCCTCATCCTTTGCGATTTCTTCTCCAATGGTCGACGACTAACAAAAACCCTAGATCAACCATGTCGCACCATTGATCACGATCGAAGCTACAAAAGAATAACAAATAGATCAAAAGTTTAGTCAATCTAGAACAAAATTCATCAAAAACTAAAATAAAAAATGTGAATAAAACAAAGAAAAACAACAACTAAATGCCAAATAAACCCACAACCGACCTCCATGAATTTCAGCGATCTTTCTTCTGCAATCAATAACAAATCAACAGGAAATCATCGAACCCAAATGAGGTTAGCAAAATCAACCAAAATTTATACAAACTAACTATTAAACAAATTTCAATCTCAGGTACATTGTGTTGAAATTATGTTATTTATATAATTAATTCATTTAACTTGGTTGTTGTTTGGTTGATTATAATATTTTACTATTATTTATTAATATCCGAGATTGCTTTCTGGTTGATTCTGTTAGGAACAAGATTCTTCAATTTCTTTGAAATACAATGAAAATAGCGAGGATGTTTTCTTTTAAATTTTCTATTAAACATTTTTCTGGTGTTTCTCTTGTGTTGTAGTTGCGCTACATTAACTCAACAAACGATATTAAATTAACTATAGCCATACATAACAGGCTAATTTTACCACAAAAATTGTGATAATCTACATTTCAGGCAATGGAATCATTACCAATTCAGGTGCAAAGCAAAGGACAATGGGAAAACAACAAGAATTATGTTGATTTTGAAGCAAGTAGACAATCAATATGAAAAGACTGTGGATATAAGGATCTTGTTCAGAAACTATGTCAGCAATTGCACAACAATCCAGAAACAACAACAATTCAACTGCATTATCAAGTGAAATAAGGTTACCCACCACTAAAAATAGTTGATTATGATACTCTCAAATTCTACATCCACTCAAAATCAAAGAAGCAGATTTCACAAAGTATCCCTTATGTGTCAACACAGTGGAAAATATGGAAACAACATCAAACCTACCCTTTTTCAACCATAGAGAACCTACAATAACAGAAGATGTGCCACTAATTGAAAATGGTCCACGAATATCTTAATAAACAACAGAACAACCCCCAAGAAACCACAGAAGAAATACACAGAGATGTTTGACATCATCGACTATGCAAAAATAGTCACTCAAGAAATGATAGAGCAACTCAAAATCCACCAGCATAAAGAAACTCAAGTCGACACTCTAGATGTTCTGGTGATAACCGAACCTCAACATCAAGAAGTTGAAACCGGCCAAATATACAAAGATAAAAAAACACTAAAGACTGTTCTCAGCTACTTCGCAATTAGAAATTACTTCCAATACAAGGTATAAAAACCATGCACAAGAGAGTACACTATGTGTGTTTGGATGAAAATTGCAAGTGGTACCTAAGAGCATCTAAGAATGGAAACACACAGTCGTTCATCATCAGGAAGTATTATAAAATACACACATATGCTCCCTGGAAATACGATTCAGCGATCAATGCCAAGTAACATAAAAATTAATTGGAGAGTGTATAAAGCCAAAGTTCATCAACATCAAAACAACATGCACACCAGCAAACATCAGATGTGATTTGAATGAAAGACATGGGATCAAAGTGATTTATATGAAAGCTTGGAGAAGTAAAGAGAACGCTCTGAAAAATTTAAGAGGAAAATCAAATGAATCCTATACCCTGATTCCAAATTACTTGCATATGTTACAAAAGACAAATCCTGGGTTAGTGATGGACTTCGAAACAACTAAATACAACAATTTGTTGTTCATATTCATGGCATTGAATGCATCGTTGCAAGGATGGAACAAATGAAAACCTATAATAGTTGTTGATGACACTTTCCTAAAGGCAACATACGGGGGGACTTTGCTTTCTGCCAGTGCACAAGATACAGGAGGTAAAATATTTCCACTAGCTTTTGTGTTTGTTGATTTTGAGAATGATTCTTCTTGGTAATGGTTGTTTTTTTTTCACAACTAAGACAGGCTTATGGCATTAGAGAAAACATATGTATCATCTCAGTTCGACATGAAAGAATCATCACAGCAACAAAAAAAATATACCCAGAAATCACTCATGGATTTTGCATGTTCCTTCTGCTAAGCAACCTGAAATCAACATATAAGAAACATGCAATGAAATACATGGAACCATTCACTGGGGCAGCAACACCATACACAGAGGCAAAATTTGAATATCATATGAAGGAACTTGACAGTTTGGATAAGTGCCTTCATCCTTATTTGCAAAAAGTTTGATATCATAGATGGTCAAGGTTCAACTCAACAAACAATAGGTACTCCACAATGACATCAAACATTGCAGAATCACTAAACGCAACAAATTTAGCTGCTCGAGAGATGCCAATAACAACACTTTGAGAATGCTTATGTGGATTACTCCAAGACTGGACATACACAAACAGAAAAAATGCACAAAATACATTCACAAAATTTACTCCAACTGCTAAGGAGAAAATGACCAAAAACTACATATACTCGTTGAGACTTACAGTAAGTTTTTTTTTTGTATACATTTTTTTTACATCTTGAAGAATTTCTCTAGTTGCTCTACTATTTTTATAGTGTTGCTATTACATGCATTAAAAATTTGTCTTCAAGTAAATTAACAAAACTTTAGTATTGAACTACAGGTAAAACCATCAAATGAATATCTATTTGAGGTGGTTAAAGAAGAAAAATCATGTATTGTAAACCTCAAAGATCAAACATGCACATGCAATAGATTTCAAATGGATGAGATGCCATGTGGTCATGCTCTTGCTGTGATGAAGGAGATGCACCTAGACCCTTACATTTACTGCTCAGATTACTACACAATAAAAACATGGCTACAAACATATGAAGCAACAGTATACCTAGTAGGAAACCAACGCATTTGGGATGTACCAAACTATGTCAAAGAAATAATAGTATTACCTCCAGAAGCTAGAGTGAAAGCAGGGAGACTAAAGAAATGAAGAATCAAAGCTACTTGGGAAACAAAAAAGCAAAACAAGTGCAGTAGATATGGGCAAAGAGGTCATAATTGGAAGACATGCCAAAACAAGCCAATACACATATGAAAACAACGCCAGAACAACATTACATTTTATGGGATCATTTGATTTTTCTTTAAAATATTTGTTTAATTTCTTTAAATACTGAATTGGAAAATACTCAATTCTTTAAGGCATATATTACTGTTATATGAAATACTAATGATGTTGCTTTTTGGTGGCAATAGCATTGGTTTTACTATGCAAAAAGCCTAATATTTGATTAAGTTCTTGTTATATGTTGAGGGAAAAATGTTTATCTTTAAAAATTTAACAGGAAAAATATATATTGTACAACTTGAGAAAAATATTAATTATTAAACAGTTTACGTTGTGTTGTTTTTATATTGATATAACATTTAATGTATTATTCTAATTTGTCAAAAACAATTACACAAACCACATAAACATTAATAAAACAACACAAACCACATAAACATTAATAAAAAATCCAGTATTGTCACATAAAAAAACTAAAATAAACATAAAAATAAGGTCTATAATCCAAAATAACATAAAATGTCCCCGTTGTTTTTTAGTTTCTTTGTAGTTGCCATAATGTTGATGCCATGCCAAACACAAAATCACTCCTTGACCACTACACCCTTGTCCTTCCCTTTAGCCCTTTTTGGAGCTTCAGACTGACTAGCAATCTTTTCTTCTTCTTTCATTTTCCAGTATGAATAAAACAACACAGCTAACCTAGCACGATGGTCTTCAACATAGAAATTGCTTGATGGAATATCTTTTCCATCAATAAAATACTCAGCAAAAGAAGCAACAAAAATGCCACAATCACTGCAAAGCAACCGAAAAGAAACATTAAAATTATAAACTTGTAAGCAAAAATAATTGGAAAAGAAAACACAAATACAAATATAAAAAAAGTTACTTACTTATTCTCTTGAGTAGGCAAGCCATCAAAATTTACAACTTCAAAACGAGCCTTTGGATCCTTAGAAGTTGGATTAGGGTCATTCCTATGCTTGTAAAAATAAAGCAAATAAAAAAAGATAAGCAACAAAATAGAATATGGTTCAATAGCCCTCATTACTTCACTTTCATACCTCTCAGTCCTCAAAGAGTTGTACATCTAAATACACATCCCCTTAATATTTAAACGACCAAGAATCCAATGACTCGCAACTTTCATATTGATGGGAAACAATACATGGTCAACATCAACCCATGACAACCCACACATAATCCTATTACCTTTAATAAATTGAGCAACAACATGCTTAAGACTCACAACAGAATTGTCATTACCATTCTTGGCATAACGTTCATATAAATAAGTTATGCTTTCATGAAAGAAGCAATCTGTTGTTGTGAAGGAAACCTTAGGTGCAGATGCAAACTTGCCTTTCTTTCGCATGTAATAAAAATTGGCATTCATATGCTGAGAAAACAAACATAGAACAATAACATAAAAACATGGGAACATAAAAAAATTCAAAACAACAACCAACAAACAACATCAAAACATATAAAAAACACTAATCGAATCAGATAGAAATTCACCACAATGAACAAGATTTTGAAACCACATCTTGTCATCTACATCATCCACACAAAGTTGAAAAGCAGGATTAATAATATTCTTACCATTTCCATAAAATTTGTTCTCCCTTCAACAATTAAGACGAAAAAGCAATATTGAAATGACATTAAAAATATAATTAAATACAAAAATAATAAAAAATAAACCTAAATAACATACATGGGCTTCTTATTATGTCCCTCAAAAAGTCAATTATCAAAATCATGCTTGTGATCAATATTAGGGCCCTGGCCAATATTGTCATACAGTGGGCACAATCCTTTGACATAACTAACCATAGAAATTTGTTGCCCAACTTCAGGAGAACTAGAAGACCCAAATTCATTCATGATTGGAGACTTTAAAGCTACTCCAGGCTTCACAATCCTCTTCTCAATCTCTTCAGTAGCTTCAATCTCAATACCATCCTCAAGACAACTTGGAGTCAACTGTATAAAAAACACAACATATAAAATTTTAAAATTACAAACAACTTGAAATCAGTAAAACAACAACATGAAAACACAAACCCACATTAGTTGCTGCAACAGTTTCACCATCAGTAACTTCGGTCTCCTTTCTAGGTTGCACAACATCAAGCATGTCAACATCAACAGTGGAGCAACTTGGATGCAAGTAGACAATAGCATGTTAACAACTAAACATCAGTAACTAAAGCAACTAAAACAACTAAACAACAACATGAAAAAATATAGAAAAAAATGTACAACAATCTTTGAGATAGCATCTAACCCAGACATAAAAGAATTTTCAACATCAATCTCATTTAAGTCTTCAGAAATCGAATCACACTCCTTCTCACAAACAATCTACATAACACATAACAAAAATCATAAAAAAAAGTTAAACATAACAATTAAAAACTATAACTAACAAAAACAAAACAAACATATTCAACAATATCATCATGAACTTCATTGCTTGATACCTCAATTTGATTGGTATCAACAGTAGTATTATCTTCACCAACCATTTCTTTGGCATCATCCACATTGTCATCATCACTATCACTTACATCGCTATCATCAACATTTTTATCTTTCTTGCCCTCCCCATCATCTCCATCTCCATCTTAATTAACATCTTCATCCTACATCACCAATCGCATCATCAAAACAACACAAGGGATTAATAGAGAACAACATAACGAAAGTGTTTCATCAACGCAATAACAACAGAAAAATACTTTAGCAAATGAATCAGCAAAAACTTGATTAAATTTTGTTTGCATGTCAGACAATGCAGCAAACACTAAAATAAATTGGGATTCACCAAAACCCTTCAAACTTAGTAAGTCAGCAGACATTTTTTGTTGATTAGACACAATTATTTCAATCTTAGCCTTCATTTCATCATCCACACAAAATTCAACTTAAGGACGAGTTGTTGGCATGTCACCATCACCAATTTCCAGTTTAGACTCAGAATGAACCCCAACATCCAAATTAGAGACAAAATAAATCTTGCCTTTCCCACGATCCTTAACATCAGCGTTGAAATCAAAGCCCTCCAATTTTAAAACAAAACACTCATTATCAGTTGGTTTTAGATTCTGCAACTTTAACTATAAAAAAAAAAGAATGAAAAAAAAATTAGAAAACAACAAAAAAAACATATAATAACAACTAAACAACAACAAAAAAATAAAATGTACCGTCTTTGCTAGAATGTCAAAAATGGTAGTCTTCAACATCATGAAGGTAGGAATAGTAGAGCAAGTCCAGTTAAGAATCCTAGGAATGCCACACGTAACAAATTTGCAATACTTCTCATTCATATGCTAACAACACTGATAAAACCACACTTGGAAAATATGTGGGCAACCTAGGATCCTATAAAATGGATCCACATTTTTTTTTATATGAATGATAAAGAGGATTATACCAACTAACTAATTTTCCCTTCAAAGAGCCAATTGTTTGTTCAGAGCAAGTCTTACCTCACGCATAATCATCATAACGACCACTATCTACAACATCCAAATCTTCACGAAGAACTTGTTTATCCTTTCCAAAACTAAAAAGAAACCATTAAACAAAATATAAAATAGCCAACTTAACAACGAATTCATCATCTGTATCCCACCTCTTAGCCCTAAAACACTCATAAATAGATTGCTTAGTAAGCTTATCACAACCTGGCCAATATTTTTCAAGAAATCCATTTGACTCTTGTTTAAAATTCAACTTATTGCAATCCCCCACACAATCTAACCAAGAAATCAAGGCAAACTCCTCAATACTAAACCTCAATCTAACACCACAAACCATAACCGAAAACTCATACTCATTAGGTTGTTTAACCTTCCTCACAACAACCCATGAACAACTTGAGGCTAAATACTAAATGCATAAATTTTCAAAAAATGTCCAAAACAAGTTTGGGAAAACATCTCCTTCTACTTATCACTCAAATAATTATTGAGATCCTTAATAACTTTATAACTAAAACTAAGAACAACCCTTGAAAAAAAGAATCGACTTGGTCTCATCTTATAATCCCAATCCTGCAACAAAAAACAAACAGAAATAAGACTAATGGCTTAAAAATAACCAAAAAATAAAGCCAAAAAATATATTAATAATTAATCATACATCAAATAATAACACAAAAACTACAATAAAAGAAACAAAAGTATAACATACAGACAAACTTACTACAACATATCGACGAACTCACATTCAACAAGAGAACAAGGAAACAATATGAAAACAATAATTCACAAAACATATTAATTTCAAAATACCAAACATTAAAGAACACATAAACAATGAAATTGATACATGGAAAAAACCCAAAAAAAAAAAAACTACAAAATTAAAAAAAATCAATGAATATAAACACATAGCAATAACACATTTGAAATAACTAAAAACAACAACCAAAACCCCTAAAACAAATATAACTATAAAAGGATAAAAACCCTAAACATTATAAAATACGGAAACAGAACAACCAAAAAATAACCATAAATGAATAATCAAAACCGAAAAAACAATGACATAACACCCTTGAAGAAACTGATCAAAAATAAAAAGTAAAACAAACCTTGATTTTCTTAGTTTTAGTAACTCCTGGTACATTATGAACTGAAGAACCCAGTTTGGATTTCTTCAAATTACCCTTCTCATCATCACTTGGAGCTGCCCTCATCTTAGACGATGATACCTTTGAAGGTTTTCCAGAAGGTTTTTTTGCCATTGATTTGGGGTTGGGCTGAACTTTAAATACTACAATCTTCTTCGAATTAGGAGATTTTTTAGACTTGTCAAATTTTGGAACAAGCTTTTGAAATGGAGGAGTTTAAAAACTTGATCGAGTACACACCATGATGAGAAAATTGAAAATAATTTTTTTTCAATAGAAAAAAGTGAAATAAGATCGTGGTAGGTAAGAGCATGAGCAAGATTGTGGGGAAATATGCTCATAAACCATTCATTGCTGAAGAAAAAAGTAAAGCAACGTTGAAGAAGATGAATGGCCAGAAACATGTGTGAGAAAGGAAAAAAAGTGAATCGTATATGTGTAAATATAAAAATGTGAAAACCGTATAAGAGAAAATATAAAAATGTAAAAAAATACCGCCTGTTCGTAAAAATGTAAACATAGGGTCAAATTTTATACTTTGTGTAAAAATTCCTTTAAAATAGTATAAACTATGAACTAAAGCACACATACTAATTTCATTTTGGTTGGGATAGATTTTCTTTAAAATTTTACGGTAGGTTTTAGTAATTTGGGAACATATTTTAATATATATTATATAATATATAAGTTATTACTATATAAAATAGAAATATATATTAGATAATTATGTTATCATATGATATATAGCATAAATATATATATATATATTAGGTAATTTTGTTAACAGAAATAATAACTTAAGTTAGTATATGTAATTATGTATTATATTTGTTAATTATTATTTGTTAGTAATATATATATACTATTATATAAGTTAGAAATCAGAATAGTTATTAAGGAAAATAAGAATTTTTGTTTTTTTGGTAAAAAATAAAATATGCCTATTGTTGTTTGATTGTGCATTATGCATGTAAGTTTTTTCAATTCTTGAGAGTTAATTTCATTGAAATAAGTAATATCAAGATTGGTTACTTCTAATGTTTGAGTCTTTTTTTTAGAGTTGGACCTTAATTGTGTTAGAAATTTGTCTAAAAGTTATTGAGAAATTGACAATTTTTTTTTATTTATAGATTGGAGCGAAATCATACTAGTATAAAGTAAAGTCAATGTTTCTACTTTGAAACTTGAGGTAAATCTATTATTTTTGTTATATTGGATTGTATTATAAATATATAGGCTTGAATGAATATGTACTCCCTGTTGTAGTGGCTATTAGGTTTGTGTGTGCTGCTCTGTTGCAGTGGATTATTATAGGCTTGTGTGATGCTGTTGTAGTGGATTATAGGTTTGTGTGCTGCTCTGCTGATTAGTTTTTTCTTAAATATGTTGTATTAGGTAATAGATATTAATGATGTAGGTGAAACTATTCCTTCAGTAGAAGATCAAGATCAACCACCTCTCACTCATACTGAAAACCCTACTCCTACTGAAAAGGGAAGAAAAACTATGGCTAAAAAGATGGGTAGACCTCCCACCCCTTGTGCTAGTACTGGGAAAACATAGGGAAAATGGTTATTTGTATGGGATCATTTTACTAAGGAAGATCCTCCTCCACCCCAATGGATCCTAGCGAAGAGCCTCCTCCCCCTAAGTGTATATGTAATTGTTGTGGGTCTAACTTCTTGTGTGACACTAGAAAACATGGGACTAGTCATTTATGGAACCATTTTAAGAAAGTATGCAAGCTAAGTCTGTTTAAGATTGATGAGTAGAAACAAAAGACTTTAAGCTTTCAGTAGGTAAAGGGAGGGAAAGAGGGGGAAACAAGCTTAGTAGCGGTACCTTATAACAAATAAGCTTGTAGGGTAGCCCTGACACAATATATGTTAGGAAAATATGTATTTGCCTCAATAGAAATGGTAAGATAATACAACTCTATGCAATAATATTACAAATAAATATAGATTGATTAAAAAGAGTGTTACAACTCTATAACTGAAAATACAAATAAAAGGAGAAAGAGATGTAAGATGATAGAAATAGGAAGTACAACTCTATTACAAAAAGATACAAGTAAACTAGAAGTGTTTGAAGTGTTTGAACATGGAAATAAAAGGATTACAACTCTTAAACAAAAGTACAAGTAAATAGAGCAAGAAGAAAAGAAGAAAAAACAATAGAAGAAAATAAGAACAAGAACAAAAAACAATAAACTCTCACTCACACAACCAAAGTGAAGAGTGTTGGGGATCACCAACTTGAACAAGGTTTGAAACCTTTGTCCAAAAGCTTATTTCCCCCTAACTCAAGCACTAAGGGATCTCTCACAAATTTTTGGAAATGCTTTCTGGAATAATCAAGCCTCAAGGTGTTTCTAGCCAAGTGCTCTAATGGATAGAAATGTTGTGTCTTTCAAGTGAGCTATAGGCTCCTATTTATAGAGTTTAGAGACACCCTTTGAATTTCAAATTCCACCAACCCCCATGGATGCTACCAATGTTTAATTGGATTAATATGGAATTAAAAATGAGATTTAGGAGTTATTTGGGTTTTTGGAACCGTTCAACACTTTTGGAAAAAACTGAAAAATTGGCCTGAAATGCACCTGTGGTCGCGGCCAGGGACATCAGTGGCCGCGGCTACTGCTTTCTGTCCCCCAGGCCGCGGCCACAGCCCAGTTTCAGCACTTGAAAATGTGTTATTTTTCCAAACTGTTCCAAACCCTCCAAAATGATTTTGTAACCCCCAAAAACACATTATTGGGGTTAAAATCATATCTCTAATAGTCATTTCACGTATGGCTTTATGAAATTCATCTCAATATTGTGTAACACCAAATTTACACAATAAAGGGTAATATTTGGAAGTTACAAATTTGTAACACCAAATATGTTACATTATTTGGATATATCTCATATATCTAAATATTGTAACTCTCAATTATATGTTACAATATGTGACACTCTTTGTCACATTTATTTAATCTAAAACATTATATTATAATATAATATAATATTACATTATATTATAAAATAATATAACAATATATTTTGTTGGATGAGTTACCATTTATACATGTTGATCGTGAAGGGTTCAAAAAATTGGTCAAAACACTCCAACCTAGGTTTAAGACAGGGTCGGCCTTGGGCATAGGCGGGCTAGGCCCGTGCCTAGGGCCCACCCCTACCCAGGGCCCAAAAATATCATGTAAACTCTTAAGTGTGTTCAAAGAAAAAAAAATTTAAATAAGGCCCGCCCAGCAGCCTTTCCCCTTCCCAGCTGGTGTTCAAGAATTTTTTTTTTAAATAAGGCCCAGCAGCCTTTCCTTCCCAGCCGGCCCAATTAGTTTAAATAAATATAAATGTAGTGGTCCAACTGGACCAAAACGTGTGAGGCAATTCAAAGAAAAAAAAAAGGAAAGCTGAAAAGTCTCTTTGGCTCTCTCTCTCTCGTCCTTCTCTCTCTCACAATCTCAATCTCAATTCACATCCTTTAAAAAAAAAAAAAAAAAAAACTCAAACTCCCATTTCAATTTTTCCCACCTACCTTCCCTAACCCTAAGAGTTCTCTCTCCTCTCTATACTCTAGTCTCTCCAAAACCACCATTATAATTTACAATTTTACCAACTATCCTCTTCAATTCTCATCACTCATCAATCATCATATTAATATACAATATTCAAAGAAAAAAGCAATCTATTCTTCTTGTATTGTAATGGTAAGCTTTCAAAGTTAATCTTTTATTACTTTTTATTAATTTAATTGCTATGTTTATTTAAAATTAATTATTATTTACTTATCATACACATATTTTTTTTATCACCATTGATTCACATTCACACAAAAAATAAGGTCACCATTGGCAAAAAAAAAAAAAAAACCTTTTTATTGGTCTCATTTGATTTATAAAATTATGTGACTTGTGTCTTGCAATTTTATTATTATTATTTTTTTTATAGTTTTGCTATATTATTGTACTCATATCATTAATTTTGTTTGCAATTTTTATAGGGTCCTATTAGAAATTACAAATACAAATCAGGAGCCCAAAAAATAAAGGAGAAATTAAGGAAGGAACTCTTGCAAAAAAGTCAGGTTGGTTCTCTTAATAAATATTTTAATACAAATAATGTAGACAATTTTGTAGTGAATGAGAATGACATTGAGAATCAATTTGATATTGAAAGTAATGAGAATGAGAAAAGTTCAAGTGATGTGAATGAAAATGAAGAATTGAATCGAACATTTAATGAGAATGAGAAAACTTCAAGTGATGTCAATGAAAATGAAGAACTAAATCAAACAGTGAATGAGAATGAGAAAACTTCAAGTGATGTATTCAACTTTCCTTTTGATATTGATGATCTAGGAAATTGGGATAGGATTGGTCATATTAATATGACAAACTTTATAGTTGAAAGAGGTCCAAAAAGAGTCATTAAGGAAGAGTTTACTAGGGATGCTTTTGGTAGGAATTTTTCTTCATGGCATTATATTAGAGAATTACCAAATGGAGAGAAACAAGATATGAAGTGGTTGATATATTCAGTTTCTTTAGATAAAGTATTTTGTTTTTGTTGTAAATTGTTTGCAACAAAGAAGCATCTTGTGGGTTTTTTAGCTGAGGGAGGTTTTAATGACTGGCATAATATTTCTGAACGACTAAAAAGTCATGAACGAAGTACACAACACATTGAGTCAATTGCTAGTTGGGTTGAATTAGAAAAATGACTGAAAATGAAGTTAACAATTGATGCAAGTTTAGAAGAACAAGTTAATCAAGAGAAAAAACATTGGAAACAAGTGTTAGAGAGAATTCTTGCTATTGTGAACAGACTTGGGCAAAATAATTTGGCATTTCGAGGAGATTGTGAAAAACTATATGAGAAAAACAATGGGAATTTCTTACAAATTATAGAATTACTTGCTGAATTTGATTCAACTATGCAAGAACATGTTCGTCGCATTTTAAGAGGCGAGACTCATTATCATTATTTGAGTCACAAGATTCAAAATGAAATGATACAACTACTGGCAACTGAGGTGAAAAGCTCCATAATTAGTAGAATTAAAGAAGCAAAATATTTTTCAGTCATACTAGATTGTACTCCAGATGCAAGTAATGATGAACAGATGTCTCTTGTGTTTAAGATGTGTGAATGTTTCAGAAAGTCCAATATTTGTTGATGAGTATTTTCTAGAATTCATAAAAGTTCATGACACATCAGGGCTTGGTTTTCTTAATGAACTTTTAGATGCGTTGAATATTCTTGGACTTGATGTTGATAATATAAGAGGACAAGGATATGACAATGGATCTAATATGAGAGGAAAGAATAAAGGTGTACAAACTAGGCTACTTGAAATGAATCCTAGAGCATTTTACACTCCTTGTGCCTGTCATTCTCTAAATCTTTTACTTTCTGATATGGCTCATTGTTGTCCCAAGGCTGTGTCTTTTTTTGGTGTGGTACAACGAATATACTCATTATTTTCAGCTTCTACAAAAAGATGGAAAGTATTTAGAGATCATGTGCCTGGTCTCACTGTTAAGCCATTATCAGAAACACGTTGGGAAAGTCGTGTTGACAGTGTTAAAGCAATAAGATTCCAAGCTCCACAAATAAAAGAAGCTTTAAATTACTTGGTAGAAAGCAATGAAGATGCCAAAACAAAAAGTGATCCTGAAACTTTAGCAACATATAATATTCAGAATTTTGAGTTCTTGGTGAACATGGTTATTTGGTATGATTTGTTGTCTGCTATTAATACTGCTAGCAAGATCCTGCAAAGTGAAGATATGAAAATTGATGTTGCTATCAAAGAGTTAAAGATTCTACTTTCAT
Source organism: Humulus lupulus (assembly GCF_963169125.1). Classification (NCBI taxonomy): domain Eukaryota; kingdom Viridiplantae; phylum Streptophyta; class Magnoliopsida; order Rosales; family Cannabaceae; genus Humulus; species Humulus lupulus. Next base: position 230,437,319 of record NC_084794.1, read on the forward strand.
TTCTTCAAAAATATAGAGAAACTGGTTTTGAGGAGGCTTTGACTAAAGCTACTGAGATTGCAAGTATGATGGAAGTTGAACCTGTATTTATGGAGAAACGAAAAGTTTACAGGAAAAAGCAGTTTGATGAAAGTGTCAATGAGGAGGTGACACAATCAGCAGCAGAGTCATTTAAAATTGATTATTTTCTTTACATAATTGATCAAGCTATTTCATCATTTAAAACCAGGTATGCATACTTTCATGGTGTTTTATTTAAAATTTTCTTTCACTATTCCTACCATAATAACTAATAAAAATAATTATTGTTCAAATAGGTTCGAACAATTTCAGAATTTCGAGGAGAATTTCGGACTATTGTTTGATTTTGAGAAATTAAAGTCTGCAGATGATGACTCTTTGAAGAATTTTTGTATCAATCTTACAAACTTAATGAAGCATGGTGAGATTTCAGATCTTGACAATGATGACCTATACCAAGAGTTATATATGTTGCGTCAAAGTTTACCAAAAGAGCTATCGATGTGTTGAGCTATATAAAAGAAGTGGATGGCAGTTATCCAAATGCTTCGATTGCTTATATGATTTTTCTAACTATTCCGGTCACTGTTGCCCATGCAGAAAGGAGTTTTTCCAAATTGACCTTGATCAAATCTTATCTCCGTTCAACCATGTCTCAAGAAAGATTAAGTGGTTTAGCTATGTTATCCATTGAAAAGGATATAGTTGCAAAACTTGATTATGCAAATTTAATTAATACTTTTGCATCTAAAAATGCAAGACGTATAATATTAAAGTAATATATTGAAATTTATAAGTTTATGTAATGAATTATTGGTTTGGAATGTATTTATATTACTAAATATTAGTTTAATTTTATTTAAAATTACATAAAAAAATTACATATACAAAAGGGCCCATTTTTTTCATATTTATTAAAACCGTCTTAGGCCCACTTTTTTTCAGGGCCGGCCCTGGTTTAAGATCCCTTCTCGAATGACTGTTGCTAGGGATGTATTGAAGTTATACAAAGAGGAGAAGGTGGCATTGAAAAATATTTTGAGCCATGAGAGGATATCGATTACTACCGATACTTTGACTTCCATTCATAATTTGAATTACATGGTCATCACTACTCATTGGATTGATAATTCTTGGGAGTATCAGAAAAGAATTATCAATTTTTTCCAAGTTGTAGATCATAAAGGGAAAACCATTGGCAATGAATCCAATTATGTCTTTTAGAATGGGGAATCTCTAAGTTGTTTTCCATTATGGTAGACAATTATTCCTCTAATGATGTTTCCATTATATACTTGATGAATAGTTCGAGGAGAAAGAGAAGGGACTAATTTTGGATGGAAAGTTTTTACATATGAGGTGTTGCGCTCATGTATTGAACCTAATTGTGGGTTGAAGGAAAAACATGGGTCAATTGCAACAATTAGAAATGTTGTGAGGTTCGTTAGGTCTTCCCCTTTTGGGCTAAATTTTTTTAAGGAGCGTGTGATGGAGGAAAGGATTGAATGTAAATGGCTTATGTGTTTAGATATCCCAACAAGGTGAAACTCCACATATCTAACGCTCAATTGTGCAATTAAATTTCGGAAGGCATTTGACAGGATGCAATTAGATACTAATTATATGAAATATTTTCATGAGGTTGATGAAGATGGAAAATCAAAGGAGGGGTCCCCATTGATGTTGATTGGGATAATGCTCTAGTGTTTTTGAGGATTTTGGAAACTTTTTACTAAATAACATTAAAGAATAGTGGGACTACTTATGTTACTGCTAATAAGTACTTCATTGAGATCTGCAATATGCAACATGAGCTGTATGACTTAACAATTGACGATAATGAGAATGATTTATTGATGAAAATGGCAACGAGCATGAAACTAAAGTATGACAAGTATTGGGGAAAGCTTGATAATTGTAATGAGGCACTTCTAATTGCCTTGGTCCTTGACCAAGATACAAGCCTGAGTATCTCAATCATTACTTTAGTGCTACTTATGATGAGATGACGTGCAAAGAGATGACAAAAAGGGTAGAGAAGACAATATGAGAAATGTTTGATCAATTTAATGAGACAACATCAAGTCTTCATCCATAAACATCTATGACTCAGCTACAGTCCCAGTCTATTGTTAGTGCTTCATCCATGTTTTTCATGCCTGCTAGTGGTCGACCTACGGTTAGGAATAATGCCTTTAAAGCAATAATAGTTGACAAATGTTTTAAATGAATTAAATAATTGAATAGAATTATTATATACATATAGACTATGTCCGATATTATATTGATAATATTAAGTAAATATCAGAAAATTCCAAAGTTTACCTATGCGATCTTAATCTCATATTGGTATGAGAGGATCGAGATTAAGATAATAAGCTTGAAACAGTTCACAGTAAAATAAAGTTATGGAATCTTTAGATTAATTACTGCTAGTATGGTTCACTGGTATTATGAATACAAGTGAGCTAGATCAGGGTCACTAGTGTAGTAGGACACTTTAGTGAAGGTACTTTATATATAGTGATATATAGAATTGGACCAGATGTGATTTGTTAATTCTTGTTTGAACACCGTTTCATAATATTAATCAAACACATCAAACGAAGATCATATACACGATGGTCTTAATCATGAGGTTACTATGAACTCCTATATATGTCATCTGATCATTTGATTCATGCATTAAGGTTTGTTAGAATGATCAGGCTAAGAACAATTGTGTTTGGGGACTCAATGATATATATGGCTGGGTACATAGTTTAACACATAGGGAATCTCTACCTTCTAATAGATTGAATAATGGTTCCCTATTGAGTTGAATTTTGGAACTAAAAAATTTATGAGCGCTCACTTCGCAAACTTGTTGTGACACAACCTTCACTAGTAAAGTCAATGGTATACTAGGAACAAGATATAGTCAAAAGGGTAAAATGGTAATTTTATTCCATTTTAATTATGAGCCATTAATAGATGATTAACGTTGTATGTAATGATTATATTAATGGACACTTTATTCTTTAATAAAGTACTCTGTAAATATATGTTTATAATTATCAAGAGTTCAATCTCATATTTATAGTGGAGTAATCATGAGATTAATAAATATGATTCTTTAATCAAAGAGCTTTAATTAATAATCTAATATTTATTGGAGCTTGATATTATAGGTCCATAGGTCCCCAGGGTGGCTCTATCAACAACATATCAAGGTAAAAGTTGATACAAGGGTAAAACTGTAATTTGGAAATTTGAGAAGAATTTTATTCTTCGGGTTAAATATATAATTATATGATAATTAATGTTGAATAATAAATTTGGAATTAATTATTAAATTTAAAAAATATGTATATTAATTTAAATATATAATTTTGAAATATATATCAATTAATAAATTAATTTTTGATATTAATTATTTTATTTAAGTTGGAGACATAAAATTGGTAAGTCAAAATAGTTTTTGATTTATTGAATTTTAAAAAGATGATGATAATGATGTTCATCAATTTGAATTTTGAAATATGGTTGTAATTTTTTCCTTAAAAAGATAATACCATATTTTGTGGAAGGATTGATTTTAATTAAATAAATAAATAAAAAGAAAAATGCAATATCCCTAAAAGGGAACTCTGTTATACACGCATGACACAGTCTAGGGAATGCGTCATGCGTGTAGCAGTGTATTGATAAAGTGTTAATATTTTTTTATTTTAGTATTTTTAATTAATAATTTGAAGATATATTTTTTCAAATTTGGTAAGTTAGATATTTACCTAAATCAATTCGCATCATCATTATGTTATTATTAATATATTACTATTATTATTAGGAATAATAAGGTAATATATAATCTCTCTCTATATATATTATGTAATAACAAGAAGAAAAACAAAAGTATGGAAATTCAGAGAAAAAGTTTCAGAATTTTTCAAACAATAAATTGTCATCATCTTCTTCTTTTATTCTAACCCTTCTCAAGCCATTATCCAAGTTCTCGTGTATTGAGATATACTTGTGATTTCTAAATTACAAACACATATTCTTTATGTGCCCACACACATCTTGAGGTGTAGAGTACACTCTGAGAGATCGTGGTTTGAGTACTCAAAGCATTGGATTGGAAGATCAATATATATATACATGAAAAGACTCAAGGACACTTGATAGGCTTTAAGAGGTAAATATTTTTGTTCTTGAATATTTGTATACATGTGCATATGATATATATATATATATATAAGTATGTGTATATTTATATATATGTTGCATGATTAATAATATTGCATATTAATGTTTCTGCAGGATGTTTTCTTGAACATATAAATTGTTTATATGAGAGATGGACAATTTTTGTATCTAATTATAAACTGGGCCCACCACGCCATTTTCGCTGTGCACTCTGATTATTTTTTTCAACAATTGGTACTAGAGCAGGTCATTAATCTCTGCATATTATTAATTCATGTATGGGACTATGTGCATTTTTATATTATATGTGATATATTTTTTAATGGATGGATATTTATATTGATGATAATAGATTCTTAAGGGTTGTTTATTATGGTGCTTTTGGGTTTAGGAATTGTTCTTAAAATTTCTAGATGAAAAATATAAGCCATTTTTGGGGCATAGAAATTTTGTAATTTTTCTTTTAAATTTTGGATGAAATTCTGAGATGGACCGAGCTCCGAGCCCAAACCCCAAGCCGTGCTCTTGCAGCTACGCACGCTTGCGCCCACCTGTGCCCGCCTGTTGCCCAACGCGCGCCCCTGCCAGCCCGTGCCTGCCCAGCGCGCGCCCCTGCCAACTCCACCTTGAGCTGTGCAACCTCCACCGTCGAACCTCCCTGCCGTCGCCCCACATTGTTACACACCTATACAAACCCTAATGTGTTGTTACCATAATTGTTTTAATTAAAAATTTGAAATTGAATTAAAATAATTTTAATTTGGAAATTTCTTTAATTGAAATAATATTGATTATTTTCCTTAATTAAAAATATTTTAATTATTCTCTTCCAAAATTAAAATTGTTTTAATTATAATATCCAAAATTAAAATTATCTTCAATTTTAATTTATTAAAATGGAATTGTTTAATTTTATTTTTGAATTAAATTACCCAAATTCAAATTTGGCCTTAGAAACTATTTGGATGTTAAAACCCAAAGTTTAATTATTTTAAAAGTTTGCTTAAAATAATTAAAAAGTTATATAATTCAAAATGGATATGGAAAATGGTGGCATTGGCTCAACAAAAGTACATCTCAAGGTTCGAGATCAAGGTGATCTTCAACAGGCCTTAGATAGTTTAGGTTACATTTTCATGTATTTTTGCAAGTGTTGTTATTTTCTCCAGAAATACCCAAAACTTACCAACCCACTTTTATGTACTTATTATAAATGTTTGAATGTGATTAAAGTGTTTAATATTTTGGCATGCATTATAACATGCCATTCATATGCCCACACAATATGCAATTAGCATGCATTACATTCATGTAGAAACTGTTAGGAACTGTTCCTAGTGTGCAACGAAAATTGCAGTAATGGTAGTATTGTATTCAACAAAAAAAATTCATGTAAACAACTTTATATGAGGATCTTTTAATATGCAATATGTTAATCAATATATAATATGGATATGTAAAAAATAATACAAAATGGTTTACCTCTTGTAGCCTATCAAGAATCCTTGAATCTTTTCGTATATATTTTGATCTTCTTATCCTCGTTAGAGTACTCACACCTAGATCTTCCAAGACGTTCTCTACACCTCAAGATGTGGGTGGGCACAAAGAGAACAAGAATCAATTTTGTGAATCAAAAGTATTCTCAACACATGAGACTCTTGGTTATAGGCTAGAGAGAGGTTTTTCTTTTGTGTGAAACAAAATGATAGTTTTTCTTCTCTTTGTAAAACTTGTTGTGTTTCTATTTTCTATCATATAGAATATATAGACATAATAATAATAATAATAATAATAAAATTAATCATCTTTAATAATAATAATAATGATAAAAGACAAAGTCTTACATTCCATTTTAAAACCCCTTTTAAAATATTTTATTAATTAATTAAATAAAATAAAAACCAATAACTAATCACCATGAGTAATGCTACACGCATAGAGAAGTCTAAGCCCTATGCGTGTGGCACTATCCCTGAAATATGAGATTTGATTTTTCATGTGTTTTTACTTTACTTAATTAATAATTAGGAATTCAAATGAGGTATAATCTTTTTAAGCAAAAGATAACAACAAAAATTTCAAAATTGAAAATTTGAATTTTCATTATCATCTTATTATTAATTAAATAAATATAATAATAAAAACCAATTTTGACTATCCATATTTATCCTTTCACACTTAAATAAAATAATTGATTAAAATCCATTTATTTTATTTCTACACAATTTCGAAAACTGCACAAATGCAATAATAAATTGTGCAGCTTCATTTATCACATAGTTGGTCATTTATAAATATTCTCTCAAATAGTCCATTCACAGTCTGATCATTGTATCAACTATTACCTTGAATAGTGTTGATAGAGACCCCTCGAGGACCTATGGACCAATAATTCCAAGCTCCAATAAATAAAAGATTATTAACCAAAACTCTTTGATTCAATAATCATATTTATTAATCTCATGATTATTCCACTATAAATATGAGACTCCACTTTTGAGAATTAAAGACATATTTATTGAGTACTTTATTGTAATCATAAAGTCCCCATTGATATAATCATTACATACAAATTAATCATCTATTGATGATTCATAATTAAGTGGGAATAAAATTACCATTTCACCCTTTTAATTATATCTTGATTCCTAGTGTACCATTGACTTTACTATTGAAGGTTAATTCATAATCTGATTATGAATTTGACGTCAATAACATTTTTAGTTCCAAAAGCCAACCCAATACGGACTCATCATTCAATCTATAAGAAGGTATAGATTCCATATTTGTTAAGCTATGTCCCAAGCTGTTGATGCTCATAATCTCATCAAGGGGAAATGCAAGGTAGTCACCTGGGCGTACTCCCCCCCCCCCCCCCGATCCGCGAGACCGCCCCGTCTCGCGAGAATGCTCTTTCGCGAGGCGCATGGGGAGTCGCCTCCCGCGAGGCCATCAAGTGGCGAGGCCCCCCCCCCTGATCCGCGAGACCGCCCCGTCTCGCGAGAATGCTCTTCCGCGAGGCCACCAAGTCGCCTCCCGCGAGGCCATCAATTGGCGAGGCCCCACTGGATCCGCGAGACCCCCCCGTCTCGCGAGAATGCTCTTCCGCGAGGCCACCAAGTCGCCTCCCGCGAGGCCACCGAGTGGCGAGCCCCCCCCGATCCGCGAGACCACCCCGTCTCGCGAGTGCCTTGTTCCGCGAGGCCATCGTAGGGGGCGAGGTACCTTATTTAGCGAGGCCACCCTAGGGGCGAGGTGCCTTGTTCCGCGAGGCCATCCTAGAGGGCGAGGCGCCTTATGTAGCGAGGCCATCGTAGGGGGCGAGATGCCTTGTTCCGCGAGGCCATCCTAGAGGGCGAGGTGCCTTATGTAGCGAGGCCATCGTAGGGGGCGAGATGCCTTGTTCCGCGAGGCCATCCTAGAGGGCGAGGTGCCTTATGTAGCGAGGCCACCCTAGGGGCAAGATGCCCTTGTTCCGCGAGGCCACCATAGGGCGGGGCGCCCTATTCAGCGAGGCCCTTGGGCCACTCCTACCATGCCCATGCGCGGGGCCGAGGGAGGCTGCGAGGCCGCCAATGGCGCCCCGTGCGCGAGGCCATGCAAGGTCCCGCGCGCGCGCCCCGGGAGGTCCACCAGCCCGCCATCTTCTCAAGAGGCCGACACACCGTGATTTAATGCGCATGGGCCCAAGACCCCTATTCGACGCCTCAAAGTCCCTATGCTTAGTAGATCCAGAACGAGTCGAATGAGACATATTTGTACGATCGGGTACTAGGTACTGATGCCAATGCCAGCGAGGATCGTGGTCCGTACGTCTACGGCCATGGGTCAGAGCCGACACCACTACCTCCTGCGCCACCACGCCTGCTACCACGCCTCAGGAACGGGTACAGACAAGTAGTGGAGACATCCTCCTGACACCTGCTCCTGTACGGGATGTACAGCCACAACCTCTGAAGCCACTTCCCTAGTACAGTACGTTTGTACCTCTTGGTCCCCTGGACCACTATGTACCTAAGGCCGTTAGAGCCTACTATAAATTGAATTCCAAGGCCACCTGAAAGGGGGTTGGAAATTTTACTGTAGCAGAGACATTAGTGTGAATGAGATACTGAATTCTCCATTGTTGTTATTCCATTGTTCTTGAGTCATTGTTCAAGTTTTCATAGCTTCCTAATTAGCGATTTCAATTCGATAATTTTTCCAACTTAACTTCGTTGACGAGTTCTCACCGTCAACAGTTTGGCGCCGTCTGTGGGAACGTTAATTTCAAGCTACTGTTCCACCATTGTTTCTGGCAAGAAGAAGATGCCAAGACGCTCAAAGCGGCTGAGGGAGCCACGAGAGGTAGAGGTTCACCTGAGCGGAGCCCAACTGAAGGCCTCCAAGAAGGACGCTCCTCCACCAAGAGACGTGGAGCCCCCGGAAGACCCTGAGGTTCACGGAGGCGATAGGGTGGCCTCATCACCAGCCGTTCCACCTGGAGGAAGTCCTCCAAGAGCACCACCGGTAAACGCCGACGAGTTCCCTCCTCCAAAACCGCCGCAGGCACCGAACTCTGGCCAGCAAGACCCGGGCCCTTCTGCCCGTAGGCATGATAAGCACCCCCGGGTCCACTCCGTGAGCTCGAGTTCGAAATCCCGGTTCTACGAAGAGGAGATACGTGAGCTCCACCGTAAAAACCAAAGATTAGAAACCACCTTAGAAAACATGCAAGAGGTCCTTAACGGCCTGCTCCAGGGTAAGTCCAGCGTAACCGTGCCTAAGAGGAAGGAGAAGGGCAAGGATGGGGTGGAGACCACTGTACCGGTAGATGATGGGAGAACCCGACATTCAACCAGTAATACCCCCCGAACGAAGCAACGTGATCACCCCGAACCGCCTAAGCAGGCCCAGAAACCAGCGCCGAGGGCCAACGCTGCCCCTCGTAATGAGGACGAGGTCACCTCTAAAAAAGCCCCCTCAGACTTACGAGAGGAGCTCAATAAAAAGAGGGCGGACAAAGGCACCACACCACCTATAGCGCCTCGAGAGGGCAAGGGAAAGGCAGGTCTTAGCCCGTCCGCTTTGAAGGACTCTCTAAGCAAGAGGAGGCAGGACTTGGACACGGAGATGAAGAGCCTGCGAAGCAAGATCGTCACCGCATCAGGCGGCCCGATCTATGAGGAAGAATTCGACCATGAGTCGCCCTTCGTGAGGGAGATTCAGGCCATCCGACTTCCTGCCAACTTTAAGGAGCCCAATATGACCCCCTACGAAGGGAGCACGGATCCAAAGTACCACCTGGACGCGTTTAAAGATCTGATGAAACTGAGGGGGATCGGAAGTGGTGCCAGGTGCCATTGTTTCACTGTTACTCTGAGAGGACCCGCCTACAAATGGTTCAAAAGACTAAGGCCGGGGTCCATCAGGTCCTGGCAACAATTCTCTGACGAATTCCTCCAACAGCACCATGCCGTGCGAGACTACACGATGCTAGGTACCAGCCTGGCCAACGTGAAGCAAGGGGAGAATGAGAGCCTGAAGAGCTACATTCACCGGTTCAATATGGAGGCCGCGAAAGTGGGGAGCCTAACGGGCCGAGAGTTAAAAATGGCCATTACTGCCGGAGTGCTCCCAGGAAGCAAGTTATGGGACAACATGTTGAAGAGGGAAGTCGCCGACTTAGACGACTTCTATGAGAGAGCGCAGAAGTACATCCGCGTGGAGGATGGCCATGCAAACCTTAAGGCAGGAAAGGAGGAGCCCCCCGCGAAGCCCCCAGCTAACGACGGGTCGAATGTAGCAAAGAAGAAAAGGGCATACGATGGATCAAGAGATGACCACCAGAGGAAAACCCAACATGGGAATGAGCGCAGGCAAGCGGCTTACACTTACTACACAGACCTCACAGACACCAGGGAGCACATTTACCTCACCAATGAAGATCGAGTTCCTTTCAAAAGACCCCCACCAATGAGAAAGGACCGGTCCAAGAGAGACCCTGGTAAATACTGTCAGTACCACAAGGATACCGGTCACACCACGGCAGAGTGTATCCATTTGAAGGAAGAAATTGAGGAACTCATCCGCAGGGGACATTTGGACAAGTATGTGCGCAAGGATAACCAGAGGCCAAAAGGGGGAGTGCCCCCCCCCCGCGGGCACGTGAGATGGCCCCGGAAGTGCAGGGGGAGGTTAGGACCATCTTTGGAGGACCAGGATTCGGAGGCGATTCTAGGAATGGACGAGACAGGTATGCCAGGGAGGCCCGGCAAAGTCCACCACATTGCGTTTTAAGTTTGGAGCAACGCCCCCCGAAGAGCTTCAAGGGCGAGAATGACTCAATAACTTTCACTGAAGAAGATGCGCAAGGGGTGCACTTTCCTCATAACGACCCCCTGGTGCTAACCGCCCAGCTAGCCAATATGAGGGTACATCGGGTCATGGTGGATAACGGGAGCTCTGTGGACATCTTGTATCGACAGGCGCTGGAAAGGATGGGTTTGAGCCTCCGTCACCTAAAGCCTTGCACCACGACCTTGTATGGGTTTACGGGAGATTCGATGCGACCCCTGGGGACGATCGAATTAACCCTCACCATGGGGGAGAAACCCAGGCAAGCCACCGTAATGGCCAACTTCGTCGTGGTAGATTGCACCTCAGCCTTCAATGTGGTGTTAGGGAGACCCTCTCTGAGAAAATTGAAGGCAATAACTTCCGTATATCACCTGGCCATGAAATTCCCCACCCCTGGGGGAGTAGCATATGTGAGAGGGGAGCAGAAGGAAGCGAGGGAATGCTATAACATGTCCCTCCGCGCAGCCACCAAACCGTCCGTGCCAATGGCGATGGCTGTACATGAAGGAGCGACCTGCACAAGTTAGACCCACGCAAGATTGGACCCGCAGGTTACGGAGCCTCTCGAGAAGTGCAACCAGCAAGACTTCGGCTCTTAGTGCCAAAAAAACCTATGTTTAGCTCATTCTTCGTTATTTTAGCTTAAGTAAGAATCAAAGAGACTACCCTAGGTAGCCTCCTAGTTATATGTAACCTTTTTCTTTTTTATTTACAAAGTTCTATGTAAACCGCGTGCTATAATGAAACCGTTTGCTACTTCCCGTGTTTACTTCCTTCGCCGCACAAGCATCAGCCAAAGTGCCTGCCGAAATAAATTTCACCAAGCGCTTGGGGGGCAGGATAGGAGGCAATAACATGCAGCTAGCAAGGAGATCCTAAAAGGGCCCTCCATCAAGAGGAAGTGGCCTGTGGAGACGAAACAAGCAACAAGCAGGAGAATCCAAAGAAGGACCCCTTGCACCAGGATCCTAAAAAGGATCCTATGCACCAGGAGGATCCTAAAAAGTGCCCTCCATCAGGAGGACCCGAGAAGGACCGTAGCCCTAAAAAGGACCGTTCAATGGGAGTTCCTAGAAGGACCCCTTATATCGGGGCCCTAGACGAAGTTCCTAAACATAGAAAGTAGTAAAAAGACCTTGCAAGGCCTCCCCTGAGTTTACGAGGATTAGCTACCCTCGTAAACATCAAGGAGGCCAAAAGGCCTTACGAAAGAAAAATATATATATAGTGACAACACTAATAAGTCTGGAGCGGCCACCAAGCCGCCTAGCCAAAAAGGGTCCCAAAAGAGACCCTTGCCGAAATAGTACTATGCAAAAGGACGAGAGGGACGCCTCTCGCAAAGAAATAATATGCGCGCGCAAGAAAAACCCAAAAGGATAGCTAAGACCCAAGGGGTCAAAATATCCTTACAAAAACCGCCAAGAGGCACCAAAAGAGGTCCCAGTGAACCCTCTCACATGGGATCCAAAGGACCTCCAGCCTGACAAATAAAAGAAGGGAACCAACCAAACCGCGTCATACAGGCATAAAAGGGCCTCAAATGCAGTAGAACAAGAAATAAACAACAACATCACATGTATTCATACATAAAAAAGAAAGGAGTTCTCAAGACAATACAAGGGTTACTAACAGAAAAGTAGCACTAGTAATGACGTTACAAAGTAAAAAAAAAAACAAAAAAACAAAAAAAAAGGAGCGAAACTAGTTCAAGGCCTCCTGTAGTGGGCACTCCACCAGGCCGCTCGGGCAACAGCTTGCTCGCCAAAAGAGGAGAAGTCGAAGTTGGGATCCTGCTTCCACACATTGTAAAGAGCCCGGTCTATAGACTTGCGCTCGATTACAGCCTTCTCCGCCTCCAAGGAAGCGACTTTCTCCTGAGCCGACTGTAGTTCAGTCCTAAGGGCCTCAACTTCAGTCCCCTGTCGAACAACCATCTCATGCGACCCGGATGCAGCGGTCTTGGCCTCCTTGAGCTCGCGCTCCAAACATTTAGCCTTGCCCTTCAGCACCTTGATCTTAGCTTTCAGCTGCTCATTCTTCGAGTCCGACTTGGTGTACTTAGTCCGGGCTTTTGACAATTGGATCTTGGTTGCGCTAAGCTCATTTTTGAGCTCCTGGACCTGGACTATGAGGCCGTCCCTCTCAGTGGTAGATGCGGAAATGATGCCAGTTGAGTCAGCATGTCGAAGAGACACGATATAGACCTGCACAAGAAAACCAATGGAATCAGCAATAAGTAACAAAAAGAAGAACACAGGTGCATCTATGCATAATACTAATCAACGCAAAGTGAAAAGCCTCACCCAGGCCGCAGCACGCCTTAGCATCTCCCCGAGGTCTGATTGAGTCACGTTCCCTAGGCCCCTCCAGTCGGAGACAGGGAGACTCTCAGCTATTGGAACGAAACGCTGCCCATAAACTGAGGCCATCCTGGTCACCCAAGCCTCTGCCCCCACGCTAGGAGCATCTGGTTGGACTGGGACAGACGACCCACTCGCCGAGGCAGGAGGAGGCGCAGCAGAAGAGAAAAATTGAGACTCTGGTGCATCGGCAGGGAGCTCCGCGAGCCCGATGAAATCAGCAGCCGGTATGCCGAGATCATGATGAATTGGAGGGAAGGCATCGCCGCCAGCGCGACCAGGAGAGGCGTAGCATCCTGCCGCGGCCTGCGGGCCTAGAGGGTGAAAGGCCGTGTCCTGGTCATGGGAGTCATGAGGAGGATGTCCCCTGGGGGACAGGGGGGCATCCTCCATCTCCACCTCAGCCTCATCTTCGTGCAGTGATGGCCCAGCCGGCGTAGCCACAACCTTCTTAGACCCGGTGATTGACCATAGGAACTTGGGGTTAGAGACCGGAGACAATTGGTGGCGATTGAGATTCGTCATGGTAAATAGGACTGCTGCTTTCTTCAGGACGGGGTCTGCTGCAATGAGTCTATTTATCGCCTCCGCCTCCGACCTGATGACCGAGGGATCAGCAAATTGCCCTGCAAGAACCGCACCAATATCAGTACAAGCGAGAGTGCAAAACGGTGAGTTCTAATAAGAAAAAGAAAAAGACCTGGATACTTACTAGGTTCAGCACGAAAGCCTTCACGAACTGAAAGAGGCCCCTGTACCCAGAAAAACTCCTGTTTCCAGGACCCTGGGTTAGACACTGAGCCATCTATCAAGGGTAGCTCACTATTGGCCTTCTGCAAGTAATAGAAGCCCTTGGAATTGTGCACCCCAATAAGGTTGTACAAGGAATGCACCTCTTGCGCCGTCGGGGCGCGTTGCTCATTATTCTTGAACCAAAGAAAGAGGCAACTTATAGTCAACCAACTGTTGGGCGACAGTTGGAGAGGGGCCAAATCAAAATAGTTGAGAACCGCCACAAAGAACGGGTGTAGAGGAACAGTGCCACCCGCCTTCATAATCTGCTCACTCAAAGCCACAAAGCCCTTCTCAGGGCGGTCGGCCCGGCAGGTCTCCCGAGGAACATGCAGGGCGTATTCTGGAGGAGTTCGGTAGCGCTTCACGATGGTCTTCAGTTTGTTCGAAGACATATGGGACACTAGGCTGGACGCCAGTAGGGGGCGTCGTCTTCTTCCTGGACGGACACCTGTCTGTGTACCTTCGACATATCTGCAAAATCAAAAGAAACATGTGAGGAAGAGGCAGAGCACTTAACCCTCCATTTTCTCTTCCTAGCAAGGGTTTTCCATCGAGGGAGCGATGGCGGAAGCGCTAAGCCAGGATCAACGGAGACTAGGGGCTGAGGAGAGGAGTTAATAGCCCCGTGATCTTCATCAGGCGAAGGGGGAGTGGGAGGTTCTGGCGGGATGTGTCCCTCCATAAACTCTAACTCCCACCGCAATTCAAAAAGAGCCCTCCTAAGACGCGCTATATGGTCACTAAGGCCCGGGGGTGAGGGTCCTCCGTCTCCCCTCGACATCGAGTCGATTTCGCTCTCTACCACCCAAATTTTATGCCTAAGATCAGCCATGCACTCGAGGTGGCGAATGCGGGCCTGCCTCAAAGAATCATAGTCCTGGTAAGGGCTGCCCTCAGGGGACTCGGGATCTGAAGACAGGTCGATAAACTCAGCCCTCGAGGGTATGTCGGACGGGCCCTCACTGGCCATGAAACCGCGTCCCGACAGCAAAAAGGGGGTCACGTTTAAACAAGGGGGATACTACAAAACACAAAGGAACAGGCTTAATACCCCTAGGTGCAAACGCCCTAAATGGACTACTACAAGGTATATGTATAACAAGAAAGAGGAGGGGCGCGCGTATGGTCAAAACAAGCTCGGGCTAACGTACCCTATCCCAAGTGTTGTTGGTGTGAATCCGATAAAATAAGTAAATAAATGGGAGAAGAAAAGAAAATATACCTCAAGCAATTTAAAGAACGAAGTCGGAGTCTAAGTAAGGTTGGAAGGCGAAAAGCACCAGAGCGTTGAAAATGCGCGTCTGCAAGAATTAATCAGAAGTGTGTGTTAGTCCAAAAATATACACACCAAGGAACTAGCTAAAAAAAAAAAAAACAAAAAAATGATGACGATGAAAAAATGGAAAAGTGATGAAATAATAGAGAAAGTGTGGTTGTGGGGGATTGAACCCTTTACCTCTTGAAAGGAGCAAGGGTCTAACCACCACTAAGCCAAGGAGGTAAGGTGTAAATATTAAGCCATGCATGAAGGCCTATTTATAGGAACCAAGATGAATAGTCTACAAGAGCACCTTAAGGCCCTCTCCTAGACTAGGGGGGCAAGTGTTGATGCTCATAATCTCATCAAGGGGAAATGCAAGGTAGTCACCTGGGCGTACTCCCCCCCCCCCCCCCCGATCCGCGAGACCGCCCCGTCTCGCGAGGATGCTCTTCCGCGAGGCGCACGGGGAGTCGCCTCCCGCGAGGCCATCAAGTGGCGAGGCCCCCCCCCCCTGATCCGCGAGACCGCCCTGTCTCGCGAGAATGCTCTTCCGCGAGGCCACCAAGTCGCCTCCCGCGAGGCCATCAATTGGCGAGGCCCTCCCTGATCCGCGAGACCGCCCCGTCTCGCAAGAATGCTCTTCCGCGAGGCCACCAAGTCGCCTCCCGCGAGGCCACCGAGTGGCGAGCCCCCCCCCCCCCCGATCCGTGAGACCACCCCGTCTCGCGAGTGCCTTGTTCCGCGAGGCCATCGTAGGGGGCGAGGTACCTTATTTAGTGAGGCCACCCTAGGGGCGAGGTGCCTTGTTTCGCGAGGCCATCCTATAGGGCGAGGCGCCTTATGTAGCGAGGCCATCGTAGGGGGCGAGATGCCTTGTTCCGCGAGGCCATCCTAGAGGGCGAGGTGCCTTATGTAGCGAGGCCATCGTAGGGGGCGAGATGCCTTGTTCCGCGAGGCCATCCTAGAGGGCGAGGTGCCTTATGTAGCGAGGCCACCCTAGGAGCAAGATGCCCTTGTTCCGCGAGGCCACCATAGGGCGGGGCGCCCTATTCAGCGAGGCCCTTGGGCCACTCCTACCATGCTCATGCGCGGGGCCGAGGGAGGCTGCGAGGCTGCCAATGGCGCCCCGTGCGCGAGGCCACGCAAGGTCCCGCGCGCGCGCCCCGGGAGGTCCACCAGCCCGCCATCTTCTCAAGAGGCCGACACACCGTGATTTGATGCGCATGGGCCCAAGACCCCTATTCGACGCCACGGCCAATACGGACACCAAAGATCCCCTTTTTCACAACCTCAAAGTCCCTATGCTTAGTAGATCCAGAACGAGTCGAATGAGACATATTTGTACGATCGGGTACTAGGTACGGATGCCAATGCCAGCGAGGATCGTGGTCCGTACGTCTACGGCCATGGGTCAGAGCCGACACCACTACCTCCTGCGCCACCACGCCTGCTACCACGCCTCAGGAAAGGGTACAGACAAGTAGTGGAGACATCCTCCTGACACCTGCTCCTGTACGGGATGTACAGCCACAACCTCTGAAGCCACTTCCCTAGTACAGTACGTTTGTACCTCTTGGTCCCCTGGACCACTATGTACCTAAGGCCGTTAGAGCCTACTATAAATTGAATTCCAAGGCCACCTGAAAGGGGGTTGGAAATTTTACTGTAGCAGAGACATTAGTGTGAATGAGATACTGAATTCTCCATTGTTGTTATTCCATTGTTCTTGAGTCATTGTTCAAGTTTTCATAGCTTCCTAATTAGCGATTTCAATTCGATAATTTTTCCAACTTAACTTCGTTGACGAGTTCTCACCGTCAACACAAGCCATATACATCATTGAATCCCCAAAACAATAGTTCTTAGCCTGATCATTCTGGCAAACCGTAACGCATGAATCATGATCAGTTTTCTATAACATATATAGGAGTTCATAGTAACTTCAGGATTAAGATGAGTGTGTATATGATCATTAGTTGATGTGTTTTATAATACTACGAAATGGTATTTAAACAAGTATTATTAAATCATATCTGGTCCAGTTCTACATACTCTTAGCATGCAAAGTATCTCCACTAAAGTGTCCTACTACATTAGTAACCCAGATCTACGTCACATGTATTCATAATACTAGTGGACAATACTAGCAGTAATTAATCTAAAGATTCCATAACTTTATTTTACTGTGAACTATTTAAGTGCATTATCTCAATCTCAATCCTCTCATACCAATATGAGAATAAGACCACATAGATGGACTTGGGAGTTTTCTGATATTTTCTTAATATTATTAACAATAATATAGTACATAAGCTACATATATACAATAATTCAATTCATTCATTGATTTCATTAAAACCATTGTCAACTACAATTGCTTTAAGGGCACAATTCCCAACAGTATCATGCTATTAGGAAAGTCATATATTTTATTATATGTTTATATATGATAATTCATATAATAATAAACATAGTCTTAATTAGTTAAGATGGTAAAACAAAATTAAAGTTGTTTAATTTGTTATTTTAATGAAAAATGTTTTATCAAAATAAAAAGATATTCTCTTAATTAAAGCAAAATTATAATTAGAATTAAGGGCACAATTTTTATTTTTTTCTTAAATGGATTAGAAATTATTAGAATATTGTTGTATTCTAAATTTAGCACGAGTTCAATTACTCAGCTCGGGTACAGATGGCAGGTGAATACGAGGAAAAATAACCAAGTAGAATACCTAGTTATTAACCATGTGAGCAGCTCGAGGTTCAATCCAGTTCGAACATGGTATACAAGTCATTATCTGACCAACACTTAAGAGAATAATCGAGTTCGAGACTTATAATGGTCAAACCCAACTTTAGGCGTTCTGAACCTACTCCGATCTCGGAGTCAGATAGTTATCAAGCACGAGCTCAGGTTAGAAAATCAGCTCGTGAGGACCCAGATATAACCCAACCTGAAGGATCCCAGGAGATTCGGGAATTCTTTGTGCGCTCATTAGTAGTCAGGCAATATCATATATCTGTCATTTATTATCTGAGATAGAAGGATCGTATTTATTCTTTTATCAAATTATATCCCAATGTAAATGGGAATAATCTGTATTAATTATAAACAATATATATAATTACGCAGTTTATTTATGCAGGGACCCAAACCTGTCAATGGAATTCCCCTATAAATACTAGGAATGTTGGACAGGGAAGGGGGATCATTTTTTTGTATCATTGAAACTCTGCAAAAATAGAGAGAGAAACAGTTATAATATTGACTCGTGGACTAGGTGGATTTTAACCACTAAACCACGTAAAATTTATGTGCTTTTGAGTGAATGCCTGATATTTTATTGCACTTTATAATCTAGCACTAATGTACCCATTTTATTTCTTAATATACTATTGGCGAAAAACAACGTCAATAGTTTGGTGCTTTCATTGAGAGTAACTTAGTGCTTCACAAGTTCCAGTCAACTTTCATCACGGTGGTCACTCGCTCAATGCATGATAATGAGACAGAACAACCTGGTGGGCAAGAGGCCCATCATACCATTGTTCCCAATGAAAGGGGCCTGAATGTTCAGCAACGTTTGGGAAAACAACTGACGGATCAGGACGATACTGGGAGTTCGGCATCACTACCACCAAATCCTAATCCAGGGTACCTGACTGCCGTCGAGATGGAAAACATCCAGTTGAGGAGCCATCTCGCTAGGGCAAACATGCAGATTGAGGAGGTCTTGGCTTGGTTACCCCCTCTTGCAACCGACATTAATGTTGGAAAGAGCCATTTCGCTAGGGAAAACATGCAGATTGAGGAGGTCTTGGCTCGGTTACCCCCTCTTGCAACTGATGTTAATGTTGGAAAGAGCCAAAGTGGGTCTCATAAGTCCCACAGGATTAACTGGCCTAAATCGAGTTGATCTGTCAGAACTACCACTCCAAGTTCTGTACCTTCAAGGCGAAATCACCAGAATACTCGGCCCATTGATCATCATAGGGGACATCAGCATGTCATTCGGTCAGTTAGGACTGCTACTCCAAGGTCGGTGCCTTCTTCATAGATTCCTAGAAATGCCCATAACAATCCACAGGGAGGGGCTGGGACAAGCTCACGAAGGCACAACGCTCTAGCAAATCCCTCTGTGCCATGATCAAAGCACCGGGCACAAATAAATAGGGACGTTGGGGTAGAACCAAGGCAAGATAATTTAGTCCGTCTTGATGGAATGAGGATAGCCTCGCCAATAAGGCATCCTCCATCACCTGTAAGACATCCAACACCACCTCATCCTTAACGAGATATTCCAACTCATGGGGACAGTAGGAGAAATCTTCCCCTGTTTGCAAATACTTTCGTCCCACAAATGCGTGTTGAGAATCCAGGTCCTCAATCTCAACCGTGAGCTGTAAGTTTCACAAACGGAAGTTGTTGGATAGAAATACATCGTGGAGGCAGGTCCGAGAGCGACTTGAGAAATCATTTGAGTTCATCACAAAGACCTCGATATGATCCACAGCCCTGCGATCATCTGAACTGACATAGAAGGTATCCAGCTCGAGATGAGGATATTAGCTATACTCGACATGAGGGTGGTCCGTCCATAGTACGCGACAACTAGAGTATCCCACATAACCAAGCTCGAGCTTGGAGGGACAATAACTCATCAAACGCGTATCATAGGATGGGGCCTGTTGAACAACCCCCAGCTAACCTATGGAATAGAGACCAAACCCTTGAGAGACTGGCTCTAATGGAAGAGCAGATGAAAAGACTCTTGTCCAAGAAGGAAAAGGATGATTGTGACTCAGATGAGGAGCTTGAACCTTTTGCTCCAAACATTGCAGCGGCAACATATCTTGTAGGTTTTAAGATGCCACACATGTCGTAGTTTGATGGAGATGGAGATCTGTTTGATCACCTTGGAATGTTTAACATCATGATGATGGCCCACAACGTCAGGCTCGATCTAAGGTGCATCTTGTTCCCTGCAACTCTGGTCAGGTCTGCCAGACAGTGATTTAAACAATACAAGAGGCATTCCATAAGCTCAGGGAAGAAATTCTCCTTCGATTTTAAAAAAGCATTACGAGCTTCACAGGTAGCTCAGGTTGAGGCTGATTCATTGGCACACGTAAAACAACAACCTGGCGAGACACTGAAGGCGCATCTGAGCAGATTTTCCAATGTTGCTGCACGAGCTAGGGATGCTGATGACAGCTCCAAGCTCATGGCAATGAGAACGGGAATCCTCATCGGGGGCGACCTGTGGCAGAACTCCAAAGAAAAAGAGTTAAAAGCGCAGATGAATTCTTGGCCCGAGCTCAGGAATGGATAAACTTGGAGGAGGCATGAGCTTATGTCGTAGGAACCAGCCAGACCCCTGCCCAACTCGTTGGAGCGGTAATAGATGTTGCAGCTATGACTCAAGCCATTACCTAGAATAACCAAGGGGGAAACAACAAAAGGAAGGGGAATGGTGAGGGAGACTAGAGTGGGACAAAGAAAAACAAGTTCGTGGAGAAGTTCAAGCCTATCTACACTACATATACCGACCTAACAAATACTCGAGAGCGTATATTTTGGCTAATTCTAATCGCCTCCCATGGAAGAAGCCAGAACCTTTAAGAAACCAGAGGGCAAAGAGAGATCCTTCAAAATTCTGTTGATTCCATGACATCGAACATAACACTGATGATTGTCGACAGTTGAAAGATGAAATTGAGACTCTCATTTGAGCTAGACCGTTGGCCCAGTACGCCCAAAATCGGGTAGTTCCCAATCATCCCGCCAGGTAGAACTCTCAGTCAGTCCCATAAGCTCCAATAGGCCAATCTGGAGCTCAGGAGAATCAAGTCGATCCTCCTCCAATAGTAGGGGGAGATATAACCACTATTGTGGGAGAACCTCATTTTGCGGGCATGAGCAGCGGGGTGCAAAAAAGGTACATTAATGAGTTGAAGGCTCATAACGGGGTGGAGTTCGTCCTGGGGCAACGATTATCGAAACAACAGCGATTGGTAAAACAACCAATCATTTTCACGGAAGAAGATGCCATCCACGTCCAATTCCCACATAATGATTTGCTGGTGGTAACAGTGTAGCTCGCCAATCGAAGGGTCCGAAGAATGCTGGTGGATAATGGAAGTTCCGTAAATTTACTTTTCAGGTCCACCCTGATAAAAATGGGACTATTTGTATCTGATTTGAAGGCAACCTCGATGACTCTGTATGGGTTTTCGGGTGAAGGAACGTTGGCCATAGGGACAATCAAACTATTGGTGACATTGGGAGAAGAGTCACGAATTGTCTCTAGAATACTCGACTTCGTGGTAATCGATTGTCTGGCTGCATACAATGCAATTTTGGTCCGACCGGCACTGATGGCATTTGAAGCCATAACATCGATCTTACACCTGGCAATGAAATTCCCCTCAGCTTCGAGGATATACACAGTCAAAGGCGATTAACTCGCAGCCAAAGAATGCTATAGCATTTCTATGAGGGGAAAGTCACAACCCGGGCAGCAGACAATGGTCATAAATGATGGAGGTGAGGGTCCCAGGAAGTAGAAGTCACTCGTGGGACGGAAGAACCTCAACAAGAAAAGGATTGTGAGGTCGCCCAACGTGACAACCTTGATACGTGGATAGGCAAAGACAGGTTCGAGCTCAAAGCCATAGAGGAGCTTGAGGAAATGAACATCGACCCCAAAGAAGCCTTAAGAGTCATAAAAATTGGAAAGAATCTTGAAGATAAAAGAAAGAAGGAGTTGGTCGATTTCTTACGGAAGAACCTGGATGTTTTTGACTGGTCGCATGAGGATATGGTGGGAATCAATACGAATATAATAATGCACACATTAAATTTGGACAAGAACGTGCCTGCAAAATCCCAAAAATGGCGGCTTTTGGGAATAGTTTGAGTTGAAGCACTAGAGGAAGAAGTAGCTCAGTTACTAAAATGCGGGTTTATCCGGGAGGCAAAATACCCGATCTGGTTGGCCAATCCTGTGCTGGTCCTGAAGCCGAACGGGAAGTGGAGAACCTGTATCGACTTCTCTGACTTAAACAAGGCTTGTCCCAAGGACTGTTTCCCAATGCCAAGGACTGACCAGTTGGTAGACGCCATGGCAGGTCACGAGCTAATGTATTTCATGGACACGTACCCTGGGTATAACCAGATCATGATGAACCCTGCGGACTAAGAGCATACCTGTTTCATGACCGAGTATAACATATATTGTTACAAAGTTATGTCGTTCGGATTGAAAAATGTCGGGGCTACATACCAATGCTTGGTCAACTAAATGTTCACTAACCAAATCGGGAGAAACATAGAGGTGTATGTCGATGACATTCTTATCAAGTCAAAGACTGCCAATAACCATGTATCCGACTTGGAAGAATGTTTTCGAATCTTAAGTAGATGTGACATGAAACTGAATCACCATAAATGCATTTTCGGGGTGGCATCTAGAAATTTATGGGGTTCATAGTCAACACAAGGGGAATAGAGGCGAATCTTGAAGAAAAAAAAACAGATTGTTGTTAGAAATTCCTTCACCCAGATCGCATAAAAAAGTTCAAAGCCTAACCGGAAGGGTAGCGACTTTAAATCACTTCATTTCAAAATCCACTGACAAGTGTCTGCCATTCTACAACTTGCTCAAGGGAAACTAGAAATTTGAGTGGACCAAAGAATGCGAACAAGCATTCCACGATCTGAAAACGCCTCTAGCTGAGCCCCTAGTATTATCCAAATCGACATCTGGAGAGTCTCTGTTTCTTTATCTGGCCGTGACAGAGAATGCAGTCAGTGTCGTGTTAATTTGAGAAGAATACCGTGTTCAAAAACTAGTGTATTATGTAAGCAAGAGGATTCTCGGAGCTTAATCATGGTACCCACTGATAGAGAAGCTGGCATTCTATCTAATTTTGGCTTCCAGAATGCTCCGTCCATATTTCTAGTCTCATTCTATCAATGTCTTAACCAACCAACCTTTAAGGCAGGTATTGCATAAACCTGAAACGTCGGGACGCCTCTTAAAATGGGCCATCGAACTTATCCAATTTGAGATATTATACATGCCACAAACTTCAATCAAGAGTCAAGCCCTTGCTGATTTAATGGTTGAATGCATCGGTTTTCAGAACAAGCTCATGAGGGAGCTGGTGCAAGAATTATGGAAAATCTTCATTGATGAATCGTCAAACGAGAACGGATTAGGAGTTGGGATAATCTTAATCTCGCGTGAAGGACATTGGTTTTATACAACTCTTAGATTTGGATTTGAGGCATCCAACAATGAAGCAGAATATGAGGCCATACTGGCAGGGCTAAGGGTGGAAAAAGAGATGAAGGCGAGAGCCATCCAATGTTATAGTGATTCCCAATTAGTGGTAAATTAAATATTGGGAGAGTATCAAGCTCGAGGCATCAAGATGGTGCCCTATCTGGCTAAGGTAAATGGGGAACTGTCTGAATTTGAGTTTAGCTCTGTTGAACAGATACCCCGTGAGAAAAACTCTAACGCTGATGCTTTGGCACGACTTGCTACCACCAAAGAGGCTGAAACATTGAATGTAGTACCAGTGGAGTTCTTGGAAAGCCCAAGTGTAATCGGAGAAACGATGGAGGTCAGAATTATTGACATAAGACCGACCAGGATGACCCCTATAATGGAATATCTCGTGACTGGAAAGTTACCTAATGATAGAAAAGTCGCAAGAAAACTACTTTATCAAGCTCCACGGTATGTAATAGTTAATGGAATCCTATATTGGTGAGGTCATTCATTGCCCCTCCTACGCTGTGTTCTGCCCGAGGAAGCCAAAACCATTTCCCAAGAAATACACGAAGCTTTTTTACGGAGATCACGCTAGGGGGAAAAACTTAGCATTGAAGGTACTGAGACAGGGCTATTTCTGGCTCACTTTTACGAAAGATTCGATCTCGTATGTTCAGAAATGCGACAAATTCCAGCGTTTTTCCATAGTTTCCTGAACTGCTCCAATCAAGATAACAATGATTTCATCCCTCTCTCTTCCCATGGCTCGGAAGAAGAAAGGTATATCGAAGCCGACGAAGATTTTCGATGAGGTGGTGGACGACCTCCCTTCGATCCAAGTTGAGGTACCTGATCTGTTACCTGATGAGGATCATGATCCATGTGATGAACTGGAGCTGGAGTGTGGTGTTGAGGTGCAACGGGTTGGAAGTGCGAATTATTCTCCTCCTACTCCAATGAATTGGGCTGAGGATGTGGAGGGTTCTGAATTCCAGAGATCTGCTAAGGAAGTGTGGAGTAAATTTCAGTCGAACCAGGTACCCACGCCCTCTACTCGTCTGAATTATACTGAACCTATGAAATTGGGTGACCAAGTTGTGGCCCGATTAGATATGGAGGAGGTTGAGACTGAAGCTTCATTTTGGAAGAATGCGATTGTTTGCATTATCCTGGGAGCTAACCCTCCTTTCCGAGTATTTGAAGGATTTGTCAAGAGAATTTGGGGCAACTTGGGTGTTGAGAAGATAGTGAGAATGCATTCTGGTTTTACCCTTGTTAATTTCAGGGATGAAGCTACAAGGGACCTGATTTTGGAAGCAGGAGTTATACACTTTGATAAAAAGCCTGTGGTTCTTCGTCCTTGGACACCAGATATGGACTCTATGAGAATGGTCAAGTCGGTTCCGGTTTGGATTCGGCTGAATGGCTTGGGTTTGCAATACTGGAGAAAAAATAGTCTCAGTGCTATGGTGAGCACAATTGGGAGACCGGTTATGGTGGATAAAGTGACGCAAAGTAGATCGATGGTGAAATATGCGAGGATATTGGTGGATATGGAGATTACGGATCATCCTCCGAAATCTATTTCTTTTATTAATGAAAGGGAACAAATCACAGAACAAATGGTGGAATATGAATGGCTTCCCTCTAAGTGTGCTGCCTGCTCGAATTTAGGTCATATTCTGGCAAATTGTAACAAGAATACTGGTTTTAGTTGGAGGAAGAAATCTACTGATGAGAATGGTACTAGTACAGACAAGATCATATCCAAAACAGAGGAGGTTCAACAACAATCGGAGTCTGCTATTCCTGATCCCAGAGCTTGCACTGCTTCTAATATTGGAGAGGAAGAGAGGGCTGGTAGTTCTCTAGAGCAAAATGCTTCCAAGGTTATTAGTGATGTTCAGGATTTTTCAGAAGCTACTCAGCAAACTGGAAAAGGGAATGCTGAGGTTGCAGGAAGCTGGATTACTCCCAGAAGGAGAGGTGCTCGACAAGGGGTGTTAAATGCTCACAAGTCAGATTTCGTTCAAGGGAAGGCTAAATCGGGCAATGGATATGCGGTGCTGCAAGATACAGGGATTGGTCATTTGGTCACTAATTCTATCCCAATTCAGTGATGGAAGTTTGCAATATGATAGGGTGGAATGTGAGGGGTATGAATAAAAAGGATAAGCAAAATGCTATTCTTAGTATTTGTAGGGAGAATAAGGTTGGTTTTGGAGCTTTCTTTGAGACTAAGTTGAAACATGAGAAAATTAAAGAAGTTTTTGAGAATAATTTTCACAATTGGGATTATTTTTCTAGTCCTATTGTTTCTGGTAGGATCTTAGTTGTTTGGCAAACTAAATTTGTGAAGGTTGATATATTGCTTGAAGATCCCCAACTTGTCCATTGTAGGATCAAAGTGAGTGGCCAGTAGGAATTTTTCTTTGCTACAGTGGTTTATGGTAGCAATTTCATGGGGGAGAGGAAGCTTCTTTGGGATAAATTAGCTAGTATTGGTCAATTAAAGTCTCCTTGGATAATTTTTGGAGATTTCAATGCCATGTTTAGCTACCAAGATAGGATTGGTGGGAGACAAGTCCTTGCTAAGGACATAGCTGATGCTCAAGATTGGTTGGCTTTAGGCCAAGTTGAGGAACTTAAGTGTGAGGGTGCTCCCTATTCTTGGACGAACAAACAGGAGGCAGGAGATCGTATTTTTTCTAAGTTAGATAGAGTGTTTATCAATGATCTGTGGCTGGATGTTTTTCCGAAATCTGAAGCTCACTTCAAATGGGACTGCATTTCTGATCACAGTTTCTGTGTGATTCGTAATCAAGAAGTTAATGGTGTGGGATTTATCCCTTTTCGTTTTGGTAACCACTGGATGCAGTATAGAGGCTATAGAGAAGTTGTTCTTCACTGTTGGAATGCACCAGTTGTTTCTGGTGGAGGTCTCAGCAAGATAATTCAGAAATTATATCGGGTGAAGCATACTTTGAAAAGGTTTAACAGAGAGGAGGTTGGTGATATTGTTTTGAGTTATAAGAAGGCCAAGGAGGAGTATAGTAGAGTTCAGGAGGCTCTGGCTTCTAATCCTTCAGACATGTCTCTGCTTCATTCAGTTACTCAAGCCCAACTCAATGTTTCAGTTTTGCAGCGCTGTTATGCCAGTTTTCTCAAACAGCAGAGTAAACTTAATTGGATTAAGTTTAGTGATGATAATTCGAGATTTTTTCATGCATTTATGCGAAAAAGAAGAGTTGATAATAGGATTTCTTCCTTCACAATAGGAGGCAAAACAGAAGAGGATTATTCTAAAGTTGTAGAGCATTTCCTGTCTCACTTCAAGAAGTTTATGGGGAAAGGAAATTTGGCTTCAGTGGCGATTGATCATAGTTGTTTCTTGCAGGGAAACAGATTGTCTCTGGATCTCCAAGTCAGACTTCTGAGACCTTTTACCAAGAATGAGAAGAAGGCTCTATTTAGCATTCACTCCTATAAAAGTCCTGGTTTGGATGGTTTTGGCTCGGGATTTTTTAAGGGGTTATGGTCAGATATTGGTGCTGAGATTACTTCTGCAGTGTTGTAACACTCTCTATAAGTGTATATCGAAGATGATTTGCTCTAGACTTTCGGAAGTGCTTCCCTTTCTTGTTCATAGTAATCAAGGGGCATTTATTAAAAATAGAGTTCTAGCTCATAATATTATGATATTCCAAGATCTCCTCAAAGGGTATACTAGAAAGAATATTTCAGCTAGATGTTTAATGAAGATTGATTTGAGTAAGGCTTATGACACAGTTGATTGGCATTTTGTGGAGGAGTTTCTTAAACATCTGTGTTTTCCCTCTAGATTTATTGGCTGGATTCTAGTTTGCTTAAAAGGTACCAAGTACAATCTGTTAATGAATGGGAGAATTCAGGGCTCCTTCAAAGGGGAAAAAGGCCTAAGGCAAGGGGACCCCATGTCTCCTCTCTTGTTTGTTCTCATTATGGAGTACCTCACTCGTTTATTAGCTCATTACTCTGACAAGAAAGGCTTTGGTTATCATCCTTTGTGTAAACATCTTAGGTTGATTAACCTCTGTTTTGCAGATGATTTGATTATCTTTTGTAAAGGTAATGTCAGTTCAGTGAGTAAGATTCATGAAGCCTTCTCTGCGTTTTGTGATGCTTCTGGGCTTTCTGCGAATAAATCTAAGTCCCATATCTATTTTGGAGGGGTGAAGGAGTCTACCAAAGCTCAGATTCTTGAGATGTTGCAAATGGAAGAAGGCTCCTTTCCTTTGAAGTACTTGGGAGTTCCTCTTCGGCCCACCAAGTGGAAGGCTTCAGACTGTGGGGTTATTCTGGATAAGTTGAACAAGAAGCTTAATTGTTGGGCGAGTAGGAACTTGTCTTTTGCTGGTCGTGCCCAACTCATACACTCAGTATTGCTTGGTATTAGGAATTTTTGGATGAGTATATTCATTCTTCCATCCAAGATTACTGCTGCCATCGATAAGAGCTGTCGAGAGTTTCTTTGGGGAACTAATGGGAATAGAAGTAAGTTGCATCTCCCATCGTGGGAAAAAGTTTGTCTCCCTAAAAAACTGGGTGGTATTGGCTTCCGTGAGGGTAAGAAATGGAACTTGGCGTTGATGGCTAATTTTATTTGGGCGATTTCTTCCAAGCAAGACTGCCTGTGGGTCAAATGGATTAGTTCCATCTATTTGAAGGAGTTTAGCGTCTGGAATGTGCCTATTAGTCAGGATATGAGCTGGTATATCAAGAAATTACTGAGGCTGAGACATTTCATGGATGAGGATAGCTTGATGCTAGCTGTTAAGGGAGGTAAATTTCATAGTAAACATTTCTATCTCTCTCTTGTTTCTGCGCAATCTGTGGGTTTTGCTGAGACAGTTTGGAACAAGATTATTTTGCCTAAGCACAGGTTCATTTACTGGCAAATTTTTAACAATCAGCTGCTTACTAGAGACCATTTGAGCCGGTTTATACATATTACCTCTGTTCTCTGCCCTGTGTGTGATTCTGGCGTAGAAACACATAGTCATTTGTTTATGGAGTGTATATATTCCAGGATAGTGTATGAGGAAATTGGTAGATGGCTAGGTGTTTTCCATTGGCTTGAATCTTATGAGGAGCTCACTCATTGGTGTTTATTGGCCAAACATAGCTTGAAGAATCAGATAATTAATGCTGTTATAGCAGCTTCCTGGTACTTCATTTGGTGCAACAGAAACTGTTGCATTTTCGATTCAATTTGTAAAATGGCCAGTAGCCTTAGTTTGGAAGTCAAAGAAGTAGTTAAGTATAGAGTTTTGAGTTGGGGTTCTTTCTCTCATCACAAAAAGGATGTATATTTACGCCAAATTGTAGAAAGTTGGTAGTTGGTTCTGTGTAGTGTTTTTCTTGCTGTTTGTGTGAGTTTGCTGGCTGCTGGTATGTAGCAGCTACTCTTTTTGTCTTGTAATTTTGGTTGGTTTTTGAATAAAATTTTTCTTTTGTTCAAAAAAAAAAAAAAAATGATTTCATCCCTGTGGCCATTTGCAGCATGGGAATTGACCCGATAGGTTCCCTACCTATGGGGAAGGAAGAGTTCAATATGCGGTGGTGGCAACCAATTACTTCACGAAGTGGGTAGAATTCGAACCTCTGGCAACCATCACCTCGAAGAGAGTCCTGGATTTTGTGGTAAAGAATATCATTTGTCGATTTGGACTCCCTAAAAAGATTGTATAAGACAATGGGACATAGTTCGATAGTGATCTCTTCACAGACTTTTGTGAAAGATGTGGCATAACGAAGAGTTTCTCGTCCGTAGCATACCCACAAGCCAATGGGCAGGTCGAGGTTGTAAATAGATCCTCAAGGTGAGCCTGAAGAAAAGATTGGATGAAGACAAAGGATTATGGCCCGAGCAGCTCCTGCAAGTACTTTGGGCCTATCGAACTTCTCATAGAACCTCCATGGGGCATACTCCTTTCCCCTAACCTTCAGAAGTGAGGCCATGCTTCTGATTGAAGCAATGGTGGCTACTCACAGGAAAAATACATTTGATCAAGAACAGAATAACGAGCTACTTAGCGCATCCCTCGATCTGATTGAAGAAAAAATGAGAGGAATCGCAATTACAACTCGCCCATTATCAACAAAAAATCACTCATTATTTCAATTCAAAAGTCATGGAATGCAGACTCGGATTAAGCGATTTGGTGCTCCGAATGGTCTTTTTGGCGAATAAAGACCCCAATGATGGTGTGTTGGGCCCGAATTGGGAAGGACCGTACCAGATTGTAGAGGTCTTATGCGAAGGAATTTTCAAGCTAGCCCGACTAAATGGAGAAATATTTCCACGAACCTGGAATGCTCTTCATTTAAAAAAGTATTATCAATGTAAGGCTTATTTATAAAAGTCATTTTAAATAAATGACATATATTAATGAATAACCATTTCTTAGTTTTATTATTGCAAGCTCGTGCTCTCACATTGTAAAAGCAACCAGGAAAGTTTATACATTTTGGTTACTTGGGGGGCACATAACCGAGGTGAATTTTTGAGAAAATTAAGCTTACTTGGATAAGATTAAAAACTTAGAAGCTTGGAGAAATTATTATTCAACGGCTTTTTAAAGCTCAAGTTTTCAATAAACCTAGCACGAGCTAAGTTTGAAAAATCATTTAAAACCCTGGATATAACCAGGTCCAAAGCTTAGAAGCTTGGAGAAATTGATTATTCAACGGCTTATTAAAAGCTCGAGTTTTAAATAAACTCTGCGCGAACTAAGCCTAAAAAACGTTTATTGAGAACCCTGGATATAACCAGGTCCAAGGCCTGAGTCCTAACAGGTATAATGCTATTAAGTTTATTGAAAACCCTGGATATAACCAGGTCTGAGGCCTGAGTCCTAACAGTTATAATGCTATTAATTTATTAAAAACCTTGGATATAACTGGTCCAATTACTGATTCTTAACAGGTATGATGCAAATAAGTGAGTAAAATCTTGGATACAACCAAGGTTGATAAAATCTATCTCAATCTAAAAGTCGATCCCTAAGATTTCGAATGTACAAGATTTTAAGGATTCATAAACATGAGAAAATAATAAAGAAAATAAAAATTGATCAAAAGTTAGATGTATATTCAAATAAAAAAATATTGTCACATCGAGGAGAAGAAACCTCAAGCTAAGCCCGAAGGCAATCATTTCAATCCCAAGGGATTGTTACATAATTTTTTTTTAAATAATAACAAAAATATTGAATAAGTCATTGGGATCCGTCAATACGCTCCACCGAAGTCACTTCCTCACCATCTCCCTTTATAGCTCTGGAGGCCTCACCAATCTCTGAGGGTTCCTGCAAAAACCGTATCTTGAATTTAGCAAATTACGGATCCCACAGATTGGGCAGCAAGAAGGAGAAGTTCCCAACCTGGTTAAAAACCCAGCAACGGTAAAGCACCTCCTCCATTGTCGACGAGGACATTGCAGCATCATCCTTGGCCTTAGCCTCAACCTCGATCAACTTCACTTTGAGTTCATTGTTCTCAACCTAAAGCTGATCATCACGGTGACTCGCCTCCACGACCTGAGCCTTAGAGGTGGACAATGTGGCCTTCGCAGACTGCTCGCCCTCTTGAGAAGAAATGAGAGCAGCTTTGGTAGCATGCTCACTCTCTTGAGCAACACTCAAAGCAACTTTGGCAACCTGCTCATTCTCTTGGGCAGCAGTTAAGGCAGCTCGTAGTTCATCGCTCCTAGCTTTAACATGAGCTCTACTTCGGTATTGAGCCAAGACCTAATGTAGAATAATGAAGCAAATCAACAAAAAAGAAACATGTAATAAAGAAAAAGAAGAGGAAATAAGGTTAGAAGTGGGAAAATGACTCACGGTGAGGTTTTTCCCTATAGCAAATTTGAGGACATCTTCCGGGCTGTGCTCTTCTATGGCCCTCAGATCCCTAGCATTAGCTTTGTATGCATGGCTCACCATGTGACTCGCCGTCTCGTACACGATACCCGGAAAAGCCTCAGGGATCTTGTCCAGATTGTGTGGCTCGACCGGTATCCAGAGGAGGGGAATCTCACTTCGGACGGGAGCCTTGGTTTGAATCACTTGGGGTTGTGAGGAAGGCATATGTCGAGGACGGGGAGGAGGAGTTTGCTGGACAGTGACATTTGTTACCAGAGCTGGGGGAAGCTCTCTTACTTGCTACTCTCGAGTTGTGCTCACACCTTTACCCTTGGGAGGTGACTTTGTAATAGCCCTTGTCTTGGGGGTGGTCTTCTTTATCACCCTGGGCCTTTTTACCACAGACCCAGCTCCAGACCCTCTAACGCTGAAGGCATTCCTTAAATCTGGAGCTTCTAGCAATTCCATATTTTCACTTGAAAAAATAAGGATTTAATTCACATGAGTAATGCTTCAAAGGTATTATAAATGCAAGGAAAAAAGAACAAGGATCCTACCCTCCAGGCTAGAGGAGGAATCTATTACGATCGGCTCGGGTGTATTGACCGGGCTCGGAATAACCTCTAACTTTGGGATTAACAGAGGAGAAGGGAAATCTAAGGCTACAATCTCCTGGATCCTACGGGGTTCAGGTCCTTCCTTGAGGCAGGACTCATCTACGTACTGCCTGAAGTTAGGAGCAAATGCACCTTGGAGTAGGGAAGGTCAGGTCCTACTATTGGTCTCATACTTTTCAAAGATGGTGGATCTAAAGTTTAATTTGTTGTTGACTACAACGGTGCCTTTAGGATAGCTATGATCATAGTGTACCACCAAATGATCCACACGTTGGAGAAGGGCTACGTCTAGGTCTGGATCTGTAGGGTGATGGTTAACGAGCTGGTTAGGGTTAAAATAGACCAACCTGTAGCTGGCAGCAGCCCAATCTAATTCTCTGAAAAGTTATGGGTTACATTGGTTGGAGGGGTCGGCTGTAACGCCCTACCTCCTTAGAGCAGTTACCAAGTGAGTTTAAAAATGTGCAATTAACTCGCTAATCGAGGTTTTAGGTTAAAAGTGTAGCTAAACCATAATAAAAGTCACATAGTTTGAGAAAATAAATCCATTCATTGAATATTATAAAGTGTTAAAAATTTGGGATCCCAAAATACTGTTTTAGAAATATTTACAACTCAAAAATATAGCTAAAGTCGACTAAATGAAAAAATTAAGTTTAATACAAACGTCCCCCAAAAAATACCCCTGGCCGTGGCAGCCAGGCAGGCCAAACATGTACGCGTCACTTCATGCTCTCTGTACTCATGGTTGGTCGACTTTCCCCTTGCCCTTACCTGCACCATAGAGAACCCATGAGCTGAAGCCCAGCAAGAAAGCTCCACACATGCAAATAACATATGCATAAACATCATCCAACACATAATAAACTCCCAACAAGCTTAACACATATGGCCATGTCATCCCAGGCCCTGGGTTTGCGGTCTACATCGTGAGGATATCACAGGTATCCTACAGGGTTTCACCTCGGAAACTCGCACTCTGCGTGCTTAACGCTACTCCTGGCCCCTTCCCGTTCTCGGCCTTTGCCGTTCCCGGCCCTCGTCGTTCTCGGCCTTCGCTGTTTCTGGCTCTTGCCGTTCATTCACATATATGCACACATAGCATAATTAAGGAAATACTTAAACACGTATAAACATATTCAATGGGGCTACACCCTGTAACACAAACTATAGGGCCTCGCCCTGCTCTACGGGTGCAATAGTTTTCTTACCTGTGTCTGGAGCTTTCCAAGCACCGATGTCCCGAGCACATTCCCCTAGTTCGATCCTCGCTGAAAACCTAGTCACAACGTATCAACAACATCCATCCATCAAGTTCTAATTCATTAAATTACTTCGGGTCATAATTCTAATCTTCGGGACCTTGAAATCTATCAATCAGGGTGATAAAATCCATCCCAAGCCTTAACATTTGGATTCCCGAGCCTAAAACCTCCTTGGAGTCCAAAAGCACACTAAGTGTTGCAGCCCCATAAACCCATGCCACGGCCCACCTCAACCAGAAACCAATCCCCCAAAAATATCCCATGTGCGCTGCGGCCTAAGCTAGGGTGTGTCGCGGCCCGCTCTTCTTCCTAGCCACCAAAATGTTATAGAGAGCCACGGCTCAGCAAGAACAATGTCATGGCCCGACCCTTTGAACCCAGAAAAATCCTCCATTTTCTCCACAAAATTCAAGCCAATTCACCCAAAAATCAACCCAATATTTCAAGTCAATCATCACAGAAGTTCTACCACAGTCTCAGCAACAAAACCTAATAAGAATTAACCCCAAACCTCATCTAAAACTCAAGAATGATTCTTCATCTAGCTCACATGCATAACTTTGAAATACCAGCAGAAAATCAACATAATTCATCAAGTTAAAAGCTTACCTTTGTGCTTAATTAAACCTCTATGTTAATCCCCTAAGTTCCAAGCTCCTAGCCCCCAAAGTTCCAGCTGGATTCCTTAGTCTCTAGTTTGTTTTTCACCAAAACCTCCATGCTTCCAAGGGAGAAGAAAGAACTGAGAGATAGAGAGAGAGAGGGTCGGTTCCTTAGTTTCTGAAGGCTTCCTTGGTTTTGTTTTATTTAACTTAAGTCTCTAAGGTTACCTCAAAGGCTCGGGGTACCAAAAACGTCCCTGATGGAAAAATGGTAAATTTCCCCAATATTCCCTCCTAAACATTCTAACTTCAAATGTATCTCCAAATATTTATTTTCATAACTCGATAACCCAATAAAACATCTAATGCTTGGAATACCCCTCGACTCGCCCTGAGTCGGGTATTCAACCTCGTTGTGATTTTCTTGCTAAACAGCTCCCTAGAAGTGTCTCAGATTGTGCAACACAGATATATCACAAATATATCATAATATTCACAATTATTACATTTATGCCCTCAACGGGCTAAAATTACAAACATGCCCCTAATAACCAAATGGGGCCCACATGCATATTTAATTCACCTAAACATGCATTTGTAATCACACACTCATCAAGTTCACACATTAACATAATAAACCACTTATTGCTCTCCAGGCATGCTAATCAGGGCCCCAAGCCTTATTTGGCAAATTTGGGACGCTACACCGGTTGTTGCCCCGGACGCAGCTCGTTCAGGATCGGGCCCCTAATTATCTTCAGGTGCTCGTCTTTTTCGCATCAACAGTACCACATCTTCTTCATCCTCAATGTCCTTGGTGACTGGCAAGGCCCCTTGAGAAGATGGGAGCTCAGGGATGACGGGAAGTGGAGTTCGGGTCCTCAGAGCTAATGTCTGACCCTTGCTAATTAATTTTCATGCCACCATGGTGGCGTCGTTCACGATTTGCCGATAGTATTTTTTCCAGGGAGGAAGGCTAGACGAAGTCTCGTACTGACCCCCGAGGGTCTCAGATCGTCCCGTCCTTGCGAATATAGCGGCACAAGGAGCAAACTTAATCAGAACATATATATAAAAAATTCATGATGGTGATAAAAGTTCACGTGCTGAATTCACAAAGATAGAAGACTTACGAGGATGGTAGAAGTACCGATGATCATAATTCTTGAACCCATTCGACATAAAGAATAAATCTTTATAGTCATTTGGGTGGCTGGGAAGCTCGATGACAGAACTGGAGTTCAAAAACTGAGTAAGGTAATAAAATCCATCACCTCACCCTTTCTAGTCAGAACTAGCCTTGAGGTAGAAGAACTATAGGATATCTGCTGGAGTGGGGACCTCCCACTCATACCTCAGAACACAGATATTTTAATCCCGCCAAAAGCATGTAGGAATTTGGGGGGAGCTGAAAGGGAGCCAATTTAACGTAGTTAAGAAAATCTATGAAATATTGGTCCAATGGGAGGAAGGCATTGACCTTCAGGTGTTTATCACTCCAAGCACCGTAGTCATCTTGGAAGGGGGCACAACTCCGTTCCCCCTCAAGTGCAGGTCGAGCGATGAGACCATCAGCTCCCATCTCGATATTGTGACTTAGGAGGATCTTGTCCACATTCCCCTGAGTTGTTATCCTGAAGACTATATGTTCAGCCTCGGAAAACGCATTGGGGTCGACGAAAATCTCTCTCCACCACAAGACCAAAGTGTGGGATGGGAGAATCAGAGGCGACCTGCTTGCCTTTGCCTTTGTTTTGGGTAGATGAGCTCGTGGCATTCTTCTTGGGAGGCGCCATGATTCAGATTGCCTAACAACAAATCGACCTAATTAGTAGGCGGCCTAAGATGGTCTATAGCTATGATCTGGGAGGTACGGGAAACGAAAAGGCCTAATTGGACTACTTTTGAAATTTGAAAGCTCATACGAGCTAAATTTTTCCCTAGCTTCAAAGCATGGTCCCACGCGGTATCCTTGGCCATGCGTCTTGATTTCTTAAAATCCCCAAATACTTTGGGATCCGTGTGTCAGAGCCATCAGACCCATTACTTTCCTTTTGAAAGTGGTTTAATGCAAAACCGCCTAAGGAATCGTAACCCCTAAGCTACCTAGGATTAAACCTAAAACCCTTTTGGTTTCTACTCCCTAAACAGGTATTCAAACCGGTTTACCATAAGGGTTTTCCCAGATTAACCCAGAGAATTACCCAGATTTATGAATATCTTATTTCTAAACAAGTTTGGTTTCATTCGTGTGACCTAAATCAAAGCCCATTTCTTATTTGCACTCAGAAATAGCCTAACGATATTGAACAACGAGCATTTTTCGAAGTAAAAAGCTCACTGGAAATTGAAGAATAAAAAAAAGTCAAACCAGGTGATAAAATACATATAGAAAATAAGTTCGATTTAGAGAAGATGTCGATATATCCACAGGAAGCTCCTTGAAAGCTTCTGAAGATCTGAGAGGCAATGAAAGATTTTGGGGATTCTGGAGAAGAAGAAGGAAATCTTAAGTGTTTGAAAGGGAAATTATTTTAACACAAAGGCGGTGAGGTCTCAGGACTGACCACCCTATTTATACGTAAACTATGAAAATTAATTCGGACCATTCGATTGGGTTAGCTCGAGATCAAAGGGTCAAGATTAAATAAACCATATGGTGGCAAAAAGTTGAGAGGACAGTTGTTTCAATCCTCGAAACCCAAACGGACGCCAATTGCAGGAAGCCACGTATCCAATACTTGAGTAGTGGGCAGGCACAATTTTATATGACAGAAATCTAAAAACCCCTACTGTGTATGTCAGAAAGTGACGACATCAAACACGAGCAGGAGCTTGGGGGGGAAATTTTGTACCCTAAATTTAGCACGAGTTCAATTACTCAGCTCGGGTACAGATGGCAGGTGAATATGTGGGAAAATAACCAAGTAGAATACCTGGTTATTAACCATGTGAGTAGGTCGAGGTTCAATCCAGTTCGTACATGGTCTACAAGTCATTATCTGACCAGCTTGCGAGGACGAGCTCAGGTGAGATATTCAGCTTGCGAGGACCCAGATATAACACATACTGAAGGATCCCAGGAGATTTGGGAATTCT
Source organism: Humulus lupulus (assembly GCF_963169125.1). Classification (NCBI taxonomy): domain Eukaryota; kingdom Viridiplantae; phylum Streptophyta; class Magnoliopsida; order Rosales; family Cannabaceae; genus Humulus; species Humulus lupulus. The sequence continues at coordinate 230,474,064 of NC_084794.1, forward strand.
TTGTGCGCTCATTAATAGCCAAGCAGTATCATATATCTGTCTATTATTATCTGAGATAGCAGGACCATATTTATTATGTTATCAAATCACATCCCAATGTAAATTCGAACAATATGTATTAATTATATACCATATATATAATTACGCGGTTTATTCACGCAGGGACCCAAACATGTCCATGGAATTCTCCTATAAATACTAGGAATGTTGGACAGGGAAGGGGGATCATTTTTTTGTATTACCAAAACTCTGCAGAAATAGTAATAATATTGACTTGTGGAATAGGTGGATTTTAACCACTGAACCATGTAAAAGTTCTGTGCTTTTGAGTGAATGCCTGATATTTCATTGCGGTTTATAATCTAGCACTAATTTACCCATTTTATTTCATAATATATAGTTGGTGAAAAACTGCATCAACAAATATCATTCGGTAAAAATAATTAAATCTATTTTTAGAACTAAATTAAAAAAATATTGATTTTGTGAAAAACACACTTTTCCAAAATAGTGAGTGGGAGATAGAGTTATGACAATAAGTCTCATGGTCTCCATTATTGGTTGAACACTGAGAGGCATAGGAAGGGCCTCATGTCGCCTATGTTTACGGCCTCCCTAAGGAAAGGCTTCTGAATATGTTTATTTTATCTCAAGGTTTACTTCTCTTATGAGAATATAATTAGTGTTGTATTTCAAGTTTGACTGACCTTAAGGCACACTCCTGATGAAGCTGTGTCTAGGCTTTCGACCAAAATAGCAGTAGTTCATAAGTCAAGAAAGAAAAATGCATTTTTAAGTTTTCACTTATGAAATTGAGATTTGTCTCAAAATTAATTTGGAGTTAGTCTGACCTACTACCCCAAGGCTGGTCCATTAATTTTCAAATTAATTTACCATGGATTAGTATATATTTTTTATGTGTTTTTATATGTTGCATTCACTCATCATTTTTACTTTCCCAAATAATATCTGGTATATATTATATGTTTTAATTCATTATATTTTATTTATTTATTTCCAGCATTAATGGTTAATTCTCTTAATCCTGATCAAGTACTTGAAAACTTGGGAATTCACACACACCTCATTGATAAATTCTTGGAAAGGATTCCATTTAGTCTTATCCGCATTAGAAGATGGTATGAAGGGATTCACATTGTCTTTGGGACACAAAACTTGTACAGAGCGATCTATGATCTACCTCCAGTGGTTCCAAGCTCTTCATCCAGCTTTGATGAACATGAAAAATATGGTGAATGGATGACATTGAATCACCTGGCATGCCAATGCATATTACCGACCATGCATGGCAACATTAAAGAAAGATATATGGTTGTTGAAACTTAATACGAGATGTGGATCTTGATAAAGAGTGATGCTATGGAACATGCTAAAATTTTTGAAATATGGGGTAAATTCGATTTACTCAAAACTTATTCTTTAATATTTTGAATTGTTGATTCAAAATTATGCCACTGATATTATTTTTCATTTGTTCTTGTCTTTGGGGATACGAAAATCTTTCGAGAAAAAGGATAATTGCATTGAAACCAAAGTGAAGAAGAAATGATGATGACGATTGAACAAAGAAAATATTAGTTTAGAAATTTATTTTTTATTTTAAAAATAATTTAAATTTTTGTCATTTTGAAATAGTTGATTTTCATTATGAAAGAAACTAATAAGTTCATTCTTTAAATTAGTTCTAGAATTCTTTCTAGAAACTATATTTTAGATTCCTTTATTTGATAAGTGAACAAATTTAATGTTCAAAGCTAAAAGAGGTAATAAATTGTAAGTAAATATTTATTGATATTTATTTAAGATATGTTTATTTTTGAATTAATACAAAGAAAATTTCTAGATATTTCCATACAACATTCAAAGTAAAGTCACTTAAAGACTTGTTTGATCTGATCAAAAGGAAATCTAAACTCAAATTTGGAATTCAAGTAAATTGCATGTGAACTTGGAATTCAAACCGAACTCACATACAACTAGAATGCTGAGCAAAATTAGTATTTTAAAAATGGAATATAATCATATTAGATAAGATTAAATAGATAGTGAGTGATCATTATCGTCTTTATTATTTCTATAATTTTAACACTCGTTATACTCTGTACATCTTTGATTATACAACATCAAAGACTTAAAAGTTGGGATTCACAAGTGGTTATGTGAATAAATTGAAAATTTTCCCTGAAGTCATTTAGTAAAACAATTTAATAATTATAAAAGATTACAAAAGTTTTTGTATCTCTTAAATGCTACTTTAATGAAACATGATTATTATAATCACTATAATTTTCTAATTAAATTGTACTTGAAATAATGACTGTAAGTCAAGTAAGCAAGTTATTGATAGTTAACAATGATAAAACTAAATGAATATCACAAATTATTTAAAGCATTATTGTAGTGGGAGCGTTAGTTAGTAAGTACTTTGTTACAAATATAAAGTTTAGTTGGTGTGTGTAACACAATCTAACTATATTTCATTCACATACTAGTATGTAATGAAATTTATTTTACAAAAAACAATTGTTGAAACACCATGAACCTAGAAATGGAATTTGGAATTCTACGACATCTGGATTCTTGAACATCCAACTAAAGTTCACTAAACTTCAGTTTGAAACCGGATATTCAAGATGAAGATGAGAATAGAGGAAAGTATGGACTTTTCAAAGTAATGTTAATAGCCTAAGGCTATAAACAGAGAGAAAAATTTATTACTCGAATAAATACCTTCTACTGTAACCATGCTTAAATCGTTTTACATTCTCTTATCCATTGCTTTATGCATGGATTATGAGATTATTTACATTGATTTCAAATTAGTCTTTACAAAATGGCTGACGTGAAAAAATTGTTTGAAGATCTCGACCAGAAAGATTCTATTGTGATTGTTATTCTTAATATTGATAACATTCTGATCATTGGGAATGATGTAGAGAAATTATCAAGAGAAAATAAATGGTTAGCTGAACTCTTCTAAATATTAGATTTAGAAAAGCCAAGAATTTTCTATACATTCAAATCTATAGAGATTGAAAGAATATTCTTCTGGCACTGTCTCAAGCGACTTGTATAGATAAGAAGCTTAAATACTATAGTTTACAAAAATCCAAGAAAGGATTTTTGCCTTCCCGATCAGGAGGATGTATTATCTAAATAATAATGTCCATTTATTCTTTGACTAGAAAAGGAGGACATGAGACAATATTCCTACAACTCAGTGATAGACTGTTTAATGTATAGAATGTTATGTTTTCGAATTGATATTTGTTAAACGGTGGGAATAGTCAGCATTTATCAATTCAATGATGGATTGAGTCATTGTATAAATACAAGGACTTAATTTTTTTTTAGTATCTTGAATATAATAGAGATTATATGTTTGTGTATTTAGGGAGTGACCTAAAATCCCAAAGGATAAAACTGATTTTAAACAAAATAGAAATCTTCAAAGATTGATATCAGAATCAGTTTCCATAACTGTGGAGGAGACACATTAATTTGGAAATGCATTGGACATTTCAAATTTGTATTTTTCACCATAGAAGTTGAAATGTAACAGCTACAAAGCAGTTAAATAGGTTATTTGATTTAGTTGAATTCTTTGCCATTCTAGAAAGGGTTTCAGACTAGAATAAACTACTAGTATCTCATTGCAAAAGCAATGGAGATACAACTATTCTAGAAGAACTATAAATCATGAGAGGGTATAGAACATGAAATAAAGAATCATTTAATTCAAGACAATTTTACATAATTGATGTAATGATCTAGAAGATAGCTTCAAAACAGTTTCTTACAAAATTGTTAACAAAGACTCTGTGAGACAAATTCGTTCAGGATAATGCGATTGACATATTGAGGGAGATGCCTCAATTTACTTTAGGGCAAGTGGGAGATTGTTGGGAATAGTGCCCTTAAAGTAATTGTAGTTGACAAATGTTTTAAATGAAATAAATAATTGAATTGAATTATTATATATATAGACTATGTATGATATTATGTTGATAATATTAAGCAAATATCTGAAAATTCCAAAGTTTATCTATGTGGTCTTAATCTCATATTGGTAAGAGAGGATCGAGATTAAGATAATAGACTTGAAACAGTTTGCAGTAAAATAAAGTTATGGAATCTTTATATTAATTACAGCTAGTACGATTCGCTAGTATTATGAATACATGTGGCCTAGATTTGGGTTACTAGTGTAGTAGGATACTTTAGTGAATGTACTTTATATATAGTGATATATACAGCTGGACCAGAAGTGATTTGTTAATATTTGTTTAAGCACCATTTAATTTTGATCAAACACATCAAATGATGATCATATACATGATAATCTTAATCCCGAGGTTACTATGAACTCATATATATGTCATCTGATCCTTTGATTTATGCGTTAAGGTTTGTCATAATGATCAGGCTAAGAACAATTGTTTTGGGGGCTCAATGATATATGTAACGAGCCAAAATTACTAATAAGGCTTAAGGGCCTTGATTAGTGTGCCCGGAGGGCATAATTGGTATTTATGTGAATATATGATTAAATGCATGATTATGTGGCATGCATGACTATATGAGTATATGGATATGATTAGATGAATGTTTATGAGTATTAAATATGCATGTGGGCCCTGTCTTGTTCATAAGGGATTGTTTGTAATTTTGGCCCGTTGAGGGCATAAATGTAGTTGTTTGTGATAAATTGCTGAGACCACATTATTATGTGGATATATTTGTAGCTTGTGACTCGAGGCGATCCTAGTGAGCAGTTTAGCGAAAAAGTCATGGTGGGGATTTATACCTGGCTCAGGGGAGCTTGTGGGTATTTATGGGAATTTGGGAAATATTTTGGAGGCTATTTGATATTGATGAAAATAATTGGTGATTAGTTAGGTTTCGGGAAGTAAGCGGTAATTATTAGGGACACTCGAGGAATTAGCAGGAATTGGGAACAAATGACCAAAATACCCTTAGAATGTTTAAAGGCTTAGGTTTTAATGGGAGGGTAAAATGGTCATTTGACTTAAAAAGGGATAAGTATTAATCTGCCTTTATACACTTAATGGAAGCTGTAGAATGAGTTAGAAGTTAAAGGAAATAAAAGGAAGAAAGAAGGAAGGAAGGAAAAATAGAGTACATGATCTCTCTCTTTCTTTCTCTCGAATGGTGGTCTTCCTCACCATTTCTTGTGGAATTTGAAGCTGTAAATTCAGAGGGAGTCTAGGATAAGTCTTGGAGCCTTGATCCTTGAAGTAACTGAAGTGGGTTGGCTGGAATTAGCTATCAAATTAAGGTAAAGCCTAAAGAGTTTGGTATGAAGTTTCTGACTTTGATGAGTTGCTTTTGAATTTGAGTTTTTGGATGGGACTTTTAGGATTTGAGCTTAGGGAATTGAGGAGCTAAGGACTGGAAGGGCACTAAGGGAAACCTAGGATTGGACTCCCCATTAAAGGTTTTTCTGGGCTTTTCTGGTTTTTCTGTTGAGTTTTTGAGCTTCAAGCTCAAACATAGTTTTCTTTGTTTAATGGTGCATGTGGCTAAGTTTTATGTTATTGGGATATGTGGGGTGAGATGTAGATGATGGTAGGCTCAATTTGGTGCGTGGTTGAGGTTTGGAGGGGTTTTAGGGAGTTTTGGCTTGAGGAAATTCGAAGAAGAAAAATCAGTGTGCTGGAGGTGGTGTAACTAGCACTGTAGCGCTAGCCTTAAGGTGCTACAGTGCTAGGGTTAGGTTTTCTGGGGGCTTTTGGCTCTGCTTGTAGCGCTGTAGCGCCCACCCTATGGCCACTACAAGAAAAAACAGTATTCATAACACTTAAAAAGTGCTATCTGGGACTATTGATAGCACTTCTGAAAATGCTAACGTAGCCCATGTTATTAAAAGTCCAGTCTTTTCTATAACATTTTTTTAATGTTATGTTCGGTGTTATCTTAAACTATTCAATAACACATTTTTAAGTGCTATAATATTCAAATAATAACATTTAGATAGAGCTTTTTATTATAAATTTGAAGTTTAATCTTGTATTTTTTTCATAACACTTTTCAACTGTTACATTTGATTATTTTGATAACATTTTTAGTTTGTTATATTATATAAACCATAACGATTTTTTACGCTTATAATATGCTTTTAAATCATAACATATAGTAATAAAATTTTAAATTTTATTTTGATAAGTATACTTATATGGTTTTTTTTAATTAAAAGATTTTCATTATTGTATTTTGATAAAAAAAAATTCAAAATTAATCATAAAATGTAATTCTCAATAGATTGATAAACCATAAGTATTACATTAAACAATAACTAATTCAAACCATAAATGTGTCTACTTCATGAGATATTAGTTCTAACTTAAGTTTGAAAGCATAACATAATAAAGTTTTATAATCTTGAACAATTTTTACTTCAAAAATGAAAAATAGAAACAAAACTTTATAGTAATTTTCCTAAACAAGAAAAGTTTTTGGTCATTGAAGATGAGAGAAATACAACATCCATAAAGTTGACCATTACAAAAACAACAATAACAACAACATGATACCAGCCTGCCATCATTTAATTTGGAAAGGCTGAATATACATGCCATTCTCAACATAGAACAAACACTTGTGCAACATTTTCTCAGTAAATTCCGGGGATGACCCTGTACTGAACCTTCTCGCAGTACGATTTCCAGTATTTTCCATACCTACAATAACAATCACATGTCAAGATTTTATGCCTTTATCTGTATGAAAACGCGCAAACCATTATTCATTTCGTCTACTTATTTATTTTTCTCTACACTGGCATCGGTTTGTAAATTGTCTACACCTGTTGGACCAGAAACCACTAACATGATCAGAGTTTCTCTCTCCCATACAAGCAAATAAACTAGTAGCACTCGTAAGGTAAGTTTTAACTAATGAATTACCTCAACTTCGGGATCTATTTGAAAAACTAAATTTGGAAGGTTTACCTTTGCAATTTTTAAGGGACATATAATTTTTCATAAACAAATGATGAGATTGTGTTTGCTTACTTGGATCGGCACCGATCATCATCCCTTTTCGCCCGGTCGAGGAGAAGGATTGTAAGAAAAACCACATAAAAGTAGGGTAAAGCCTGCAGGACAAAAGTGATTCAATTCAAACACAACTTCTAACAACATAAACAAATCTAAACTCCAGAAGGAAAATTACTTACGTGGTTAAAAAGAGCTGGAACAGTCCAGAAAAATGCAGCTAATATTTCTGGGACATAGTGGAAATGTCGAGTTAATCCCCACCTGCGTGAACCAGAGAACTTTGTTTTTAGAATTTTAGCATTTGACAAATTAGGACAATGGCTCATAGAAATAGAAGAAGAAAGCACCCTCTATCAGAAAACCAAACCATCCACATGGTTAGAATGCTCATTTTATATACATAGTGTACCCATTTCAAGGTTTCCAACATCCTGTTGGAGCAAGTAGGCCAACAACAGCATGCTTACCCCCCGCATTCATAACCAAGAAGAAAAAAAAATCCAGTTAGTTCATATTTACATGGCAGAGCCTGAAAACATACCATCCTGAAGTTAAAAGAATGCTTCTTTTTGTTTCCCCAGTTGTGGTAGTGTAAGTGGCAGTTATCTGTGAAACAGAAAGGGAAGAATTATGCAAGATTTAGCAGCAGATATACAGAAAATTGTATGTATAATGAGAACCAAATAACGAGTTTCAGAGAACCATATACCTTTGATGGAGCTTTACCCCAAACCAAAACTTTGCCATTTGTTCTGCGAAACTCTTGCCTTTGCCTATCATAGTCGTAGTTGATGTATATGCAAAGAATGCCTGCTACTAGGATGTAGAGTGCCAACTGTGACAAAGCAAAGTAGACAACTAAAATTAAGAATTAATTTAACAGGGACAATGGGGAAATAGGACAGAAAAGAAAGTATGGTTGGTTGCAAAAAAAATCAAGTCTACGCTCATCTCATGGGCTTGGCAGCTTACAAACAAAGTTACAAGCATTCAACTTTTGCATTTGGCTGGTAGAATAGATTTGCAGCTTCTAACTCAAATCTAGAATCAAATTGCCAATATACAGCTTTTACAAGCTAATAATAATATTACTGGTGTATACCAAGGGGAGTTAGCTCAAATGGAAAGACATGTGGTTTGTTTCCATAAGGTCTAAAGTTTGAATCCCACCAAGGTATCTACATAGCCATTGCTATAGTTTCCTACTCTCAAGTAATGCAGAAAAGTGTTCACATTTTGAAAAGGTTGAAAAACATTTTGGAACTGTTCCTGAACGAAAGTAGTAATATTACATTTTATTGACCAAATAAACTTAGAATAGAAAACTTTATACCTGAGTTCCAAGGTGTACAGGATGATTGACCAGGTACATGCCAGGAGAAGTATATATAGAAGGCACCCATACAAGGCATCCCCAGAAAATATAAAAACCAGCTGTCAAAATGATAGGTACAATGATCCAAATGAGAGAAAGTATGAACAAACCAAAAGAACGGGAAAGAAGCAATAGATAAATTCAGCACTACAAGAACATTTTTTTAATAATTATTTGGTCTCTTCTAATCACAGTGAAAAATTAGGTAGTAGAAACAATTTATCTGCTAAAATTAAGGCCAAGAATTTGCAACGTCATGGTAGCCAATCCAAGTAATTGGGATCAAATACAGCAATAGATGGAAAAGGTTAAAGGGGAAGTAACTATAATCTTCGAATGGTAACGAAAGTAAGAGACTTTAATGATGATGACTTCATAGAAGACGAGTTATCTTATTTCTATCTCACTTAATTCATAAATATAAGTTATGCTTAGTATGCATTCAAAAAAATAATAAGACATCTAAATTTGTACATGTTCCAAAATATCAAACCATCCAGAAGATTATTGCCAAAATGATGTTTAATAAAATAATGGATAACAAGGATGGAAAGTTAAAATAAAAGGATGTAGAACCTCGATCATGTGCAATATCCATTGTGCTCCAGTATCCAGCTTCCCACCAAAAAAACTTAGTAACATACACCAGCATCAATATGGTATTAACAAGCATTGAATCAGCCACTTTGCCGTTCACTTCATACTGGTAAAAAGAAAAAAGATAGACGTTAAATACTAGCAAAAGAGCTAAAGAGTGTGTCCACAAAGCAATCTGTTGTAGAAGTGTAAAACAGGAAGGTCGGGTCTGATTTAGAGGTAAGAAATAACCACCAGGGCAGCTGCACGGGCACACAGTAAAGTAAGATTAAGTGTTCTTTTTGTTCAAATGAATTATACAGAGAAACAATCCTTGAACAAGAGGGAAAATGATTGGCCGCTGGAAATGGATTGTAGAGATTTTGTGGCAAAGCAACTCAGATTCGTTAATAAAATTTTAACAGTCTAAGTTCACACAATCAAATGGCTACACTGCTGCCACATATTTCAAATTGTAAGCGAGCCAAGTTTCAAACCTAAAATGCAATTCATATTGCAACTGGCACATCAACCAACACCATGGACATAAACAAAGTGATGCTGAATTACTGACATAATTAGGCATAATTCACAACTATCCCATAGACGCTACCTGCTTTATGCAATAAGTTACAGCTAGAACTGCCCAAGACATCATTCCAAATCTGCAATTTGTAAAAACTTTAATGTCGAAGTTTTTACCAATGCGAGGATAGAGTTCCATACCCTGCAAAAAGACAATCGAAATTCGAAAGGATATTCAAAAGTTATGGTTTGGGAAAATTTCAATAATGACCGCATACACTTAGTAACCCAGCAGAGTTTAAGCTGCTACAAAGCACATACTCTCTAGCAAAATTGAAATAGTAAAAATGACAACAACAAAAAACTAACAGAAACAAGTAACAACCACCACCACCAAAAATCCACTCAAAGTCCTTTTGACAGTTGACAAGTGGTGCCAAGACTTGTGCTAATTTTATTATTATGATTATTTAAATTAAAAAACTAGATAAATAAAAAAGAAGAAGATTTCAAGCAGAGAACTATTGTGATTTCTAATAGTATTTACATGTGATAGCACAAAGCCCTTGAATAAGACTTAAGAACAACTGATAGGTGAATTATCCTTACAAAGAATGTCACACTCCAAAAACCTAGTCGACAATCCTAAATTTACATGTACCTTCACAACCTTATCTCATTACAGTTTTTTTCTAATTTACCACATCCCAAATTTAATAAACAAGAAAAGCAGAAATCCCAGAAGAATCACACTTACCCAATAGAAATCAATTATGATGTTCCCAGACGAGCCAGAATCAGTGGAAGACGGTGCCACATGGCCCTTAAAACAGAAAGAAAGAGTCTCAAAAATGTATCTCTAAGTTCATATTTGTGAAAGGGGAACAACAATTGTATTACATAACAATTCAAAATCCTTACTTTTATGTATAATAAAATGCAAAAAACCAAGCTTCCGAAAATAAGGGCAGAATATATTTCTCCCAAATGATCATAAACAGTTGAAGGATTGAATATGCCAAACCTGAAGACAGCCAAAAAAAAGTACCAAGATATAATATAGCACATTGCTTATATCAATCCCAAACTGAACAATATAAGCATCTAACTTTCAAAACAGTAATTAACCGGCAGCACTGTCCTTTAACTTAAAACAAAGAAATATTTCACTTGGAACATTATGAAATTTCAGAATATCTCATCAGCTAATAAAATCCAACATTTCACAAAGAATTTGTAAATAAGAGTAAAACAGACAAATTAATTAATAACATTGTAATGAATAATGATGCACATTAATCATAGTGAATTAGTGATCACTGCAATAATTCAGAAGGTGAAGTCTGAAAAACAAAATAAGATGAATAAAACCTAAGACATCGGTTTTAAATGAAAAAGATGCTACACAACTGAGTAATACTATAATAACTTCAGGCTCTAAAAGCTATTTCAACTTGACTGGTAAGCCATCATGGAAAAGTTTCTTACCACCAAAGGCCAAAATAGGTGGTCAGTGTCACAAAATACGCTAGCATTCCATTAGCCTGTAAAGGGCATGAACTAAAGAGTCAGATGCTTTGATTGAAGAGCTCAAGAGTGAGAGAAAAAACTTACTTGAAGATGTCACTAAGTTATCATCAGAAAGAGAAAACTTGTTGGGATTGGTTGAGGGGTTGAGTGACAAGATTAGTGAGATCTCCAGTTCAAACAAACAACTAATGGATCTGTTACAGACAACAATGCCCTCTACTGAGGATGAACACTCTAGCTATCTGAGTGAGAATGTGAATAGTCCCATTGCAGTGAAGAAACTTGAAGCAAATTTTGACATATGATCCCCATTTAGAGAAATCAACAACTAGAAATATCTATCTTGCTCATGGATAAAGGAATGTTGCTAATCTTGTAGTGTAGTAAAAGTATGGATTCTTGTAATTTCTTCTTTCCCACTACTTTAGCTAGCTTGTGTGTGACTGCCTCATGCTAGTGCAAGTTTTTTGTTCTTACCACAAATGCATCTTGGTCTATGATTCAGTGCATGTATTTTTTCAAAAAAAAAATACTAAAATTTTAATAGAGTTTTGGGTTATTTGGATCAGTTTATTACCGTCATACTTAGTTTGCTCTGGTAATTGTATTATTGAAAATCTCCTTTGGCTGAACAAATAACTCTTCCTCCGGCATGTACTAAATTTCCCTGTATCAATCGTATGTTAAGAACACTAAAATTAAACAGCAAGCATAAAATGTATATTTATATATATGTAATAATAGCCTTTATAAATTATAAAGTATATTACCATACAATATTCAAACAACTAGCTTAGTGACAGACATGATGAATTCCTCACAAGTGGCCTTCAGACTTTTCTCCAGTTCCTGCAAGAAAAAGTGTTACTGACAACTCGATAAATGTTGCAAAAACAAAAAGTGTACTGGAACTCTTCTCCACCCACTCCCCCAAATATCCCATCCATCACTTATTAGAGAAAACAGAGCACAGCAATTATATGCTGCAAAGAATAGTAGAAGAAAATTTAAACTGAAGAAAGACTAGAGCCCACAGGTTATCTTGATGAACTTAGAAGAAACCTAGATGTCATAGAAATACTTAAAAACACTCAATTTCCCAGGATTTGCAGATCTCCATATAGTAGAATACCTGAGAAAATTCTTGATCATGAGTGAGTATTCTATAATAGTTGATTGAAAACTTGAACAGAATTTTATCTGATTTTTCTTTTTATACTACGGGATTAGAACCCTTTCACTCACACACTCAACCACTTAAGCTAGACTTAAGTAACAGATTTTTATCTGATATGTCTATTGGAAAACGATTGTAGTCGGATCATATGGCTTGGGGACCTGAACTACCGGATTTCCTTGAGCTACTCTGACACCCGGAAACTTCTAGAGGTCAAAAACTGGGATGCTCTCTTTGACAGTGATCAGGTATTTTGCATTAATGACTAAGAAACTTAATCGATTTTCTTTTTCCCAAACAATTTGATGGCACAGTTTCATTATTAAAAAAGAAAAAGAAAAAGAAGCTATTGAATTTGTTTGGTGTATTGAGTTGAGTAATTTCAGTTTAAACCAAATATACTTACAGATTCAATACTACTCGATGAATAACTAGGGGCTTGAAATTGTAAACACTTGAACTTTCAGGCATTTCAAAATGGTTCAACTCTATTGTCATAAACTTCCATGCACTAGTCTATGTATCTCATAGATTTCTCTCATGTAATTTGTTCATCTCCACAAGGTTATCATTTATTCTTCCCTTAAAGCATCAAAGCTGATATCATCGGCAAAAAAATATTCAAGAGCTTGCTGAACTAAGAACTAAACAGAGTTCTAAAGAAATTTAAGAATTTAAAAAAAATTATATACTTGTATGTATATACGTATTACACACTAAAAAATAATAACAGCATAAATAGTTGCAAGTGAATCACAAACCTTCTTAGCATCTATTTGACTTTCCAAAACTCTGGGTGATAAGGTCCTCGCCAGGGAAGAAGATCTAGACCAATCAAATAGAGAGGCTTGACCTCTAAGTAGCCGTCTTAAATGATCCTGGAAATACAGTTCAACAACAATTGAGACCTTCCTTCCATTATATGAAATTTTTAGTTAAGAATAGCAGCAAAAGGTTTAGCTCTGGAGGAACTAACCAGCAAATGAGAGAAGTCAAGTTCCTTGTGTGTCACTGAAAACTCAATATCGAAAGGTGCAATCTGGGGATGGGCAAAAAAATTTTTTGAAGAATGAGATAAGAAAATCTGCAAGCAGAATCAGACAGGCCAATCTTTTATATAAGAAAGACTTAAGAAGTACCTAATTACAAGTTTGTTAGTCAGAAATAATGAGTTTTACTCTCACTTTAGAAATGGAAAGCTCCAGTTTTTTTTTTTAAATGAACTTTATAAGAAAATCTAACAACGATTGACTAATAGCAGAGCAATACCAGCCACGATCGGAAGAGAGTGAAAGAGACTCCTCGTCGCTGAGGCGATCGGTGAACACAACAACTGTCCAGACGGAGAGGCAGAGAGACGCGACTCTGGAAAGTTGTCTTCGTGAGGCAGAGACTTCGGTGAGGGCGGAGAGACTTCGTGAGGGCGGAGGCAGAGATGAGTTGAGGGCGGTGAGGGCGGAGACACTTCGGTGAGGGCGGAGAGACTTCGTGAGTGAGAGATTGAGGCTGAGAGAAAGGCTTGAGAAAATCTGAGAGAAAGGGAATTTTGGCATAAATTCATTTTGCCGCCTGGGATTTTAGTCATATGGCGCCAAAAATTTTAATCCCCACTATTCATCACTATTCATCAGTTCCGTGTTAATTTTAATCCCCCATTAATAATAGCATTTTTAAAAATATGCTATTCTTTAATGTAATATATACTCAATATTGTTGTAGTGCACTGTAGTGCTACCCTGCCTTTAGGAGTAGATTTGTGGGTATTTTCTTAGGGTTTTTTCCCAAGGGCTCGAGGTTTGATTCCACCACCCCGTTTGGTGGAATTAGGGCTTCCCGAGGGCTCGGGATTGGTCCCGAGGTTAGGTTACGAAATTGAAGTTTAATGATGGTTCTAATTTATGGTTGTGACTAGGTGTATGCTAGGGCTCGGACGGGATCGCACTTGAAGGTCAATTTCACTAATTAAAGCTATCGGAATCTAAGGTAAGAAAACTGTACCTGGTTATGTGGTTATGTTGGGACTAAGAGTTCCCTATACTCGTATGTGATATCCTATGATGGTATTATGCCATGGGGGCATGAGATAAACGACCTAAGAGTGCCGGTATCAATATTTGCGCACAGGACGCGGCTCGGCCACTGGTAGGTGAGGTTAATCAAATAATCACTGAGCTTGGCCTAAGCGAGCCAGAGTCAGTGTGTTGAACACTGAGCTCAGCCTAGGTGAGCCAAAGGTGGTGACTTATTTAGAGGGTGCAGCCTAAGGGCGTCGACCCTAGATTTTGTGTGTTATGTTAATTGATGTTAATCTGATGATTATGACATGTTTAGTACCTGGATGGTTAATTGTGTGTTTATTGATTGATATCATTGTTTATGTGAACGATGTGATCTATTGGGTGTTTGATTAATGATCTGTGAATTGCCTGATTACTATTGTTGATTATGCTATGCATTATAGTTTTCTTGATGGGCCTCAGCTCACAGGTGCTTCGTGGTGCAGGTAAAGGCAAGGGTTTGGTGGTTCAGCCATGAGTTGGAGAGCTCTGGGGGCGAGGTGTACATTGTCAGCTAGGAATAAGATATAATCAAAAGGGTAAAACGGTAATTTTATTCCCTTTTAATTATGAACCATTAAGAGAGGATTAACGTTGAATAATTTAATAAAGTACTCTTGAAATAATTTAATAAAGTACTATGTAAATATACAATTATATGATAATTGAAGTTGAATAATTAATTTGGAATTAATTATTAAATTTTGAAAATATGTATATTAATTTAAATATATATTAATAAATTAATTAATTTTTGAAATTAATTAATTTATTTGAGTGGGAATAAAATTGGTAAGTCAAAATAGTTTTTGATTTATTGAATTTTAAAAAAATGATTATAATGATGATCATAAATTTGAATTTTGAATTGTGAATTTAAAATTCAAATTTTGAAATATGGTTGTGATTTTTTCCTTTAAAAGATAATATCATATTTTGTGGAATGATTGATTTTAATTAAATAAATAAATAAAAAGAAAAATACAATATCCCCGAAAAGGAATATTGTTATACATGCATGCACAGTCCAGGTACTGTGCCATGCGTGTAGTAGTGTACTGATAAAGTATCAATATTTTTTTTTTATTAATTAATAATTTAAAAATATATTTTTTCAAATTTGGTAAGTTAGATATTTACCCAAATCAATTCCTATCATCATTACGATATTATTAATATATTACTATTATTTTTAGGAATAATAAGGAAATATATAATCTTTATATATATATATATATATTGTGTGTAATAACAAGAAGAAAAATAAGAGTATGGAAATTCAGAGAAAAAGTTTCAGATTTTGTGAGACAAGAAATTGTCATCATCTTCTTCTTTTATTCTAACTCTTCTCAAGCAATGATCCAAGTTCTCATATGTTGAGATATACTTGTGATTTCTAAATTACAAACCCATGTTCTATATGTGTCCACACACATCTTGAGGTGTAGAGAACACTCAGGAATATCATGGTTTGAGTACTCAAAGCATTGGATAGGAAGATCGATATATATATATATATATATATATGAAAAGACTCAAGGTCACTTGATAGGCTTCAAGAGATAAATATTTTTGTTCTTTAATATTTGTATATGTGTTGTAGTGCCTCAGAATTTTACTTAGGTAGATAGTATTATCTTATGCTGCAGTATTTTAGTTTTCATGGATATTGGTTCAAGCTGGGAATTATTTGGAAACTCGTAGATATTGTTATGGATTTTATAATTTTAGCCTATAGTTTAGGAATATTAAATTTATCATAAGGTTTGATTAATGTATTTGGCCATAGAAATATTATTTATTATAACCTAAGGTTTAGATAGAATAATTAAGGATGCGATAGTTGTCACATGTATATTTATTAAGAATTTAAGAATTTTAGATGAATAAAATAATCAAGGATAAGCCTAGGAATTCTAGAACCATCCCTCAGATGCTAGGATCTTGTATTACTCAATCAAAGAAGTTTAAACTGCTTTGAGTGTGCTTAAAATTTGCAAAAATGTGGTTTATTAAATCAGTGTAAGCCGATATATCGCAGCTATAGGAGTTGATATATCACCTATGTTAATATGGAAAGCATGTCAACTTTGCATGAACGAAACCACAGAGCCTTAGAAAAATAGGGGAATCAATATATCGCCTATAGGGGCGATATATCGGCTCTAATAGTCATTTTTGAAACTCCGTGGAATTCAAAGCTAGAAACAGCCCTCAACAACTTCGACTTGTTCTTGAACGATTTTGACCAAGTTCTGGGCATTAGTTGAGCGAAAAATCCCATTTTTATTCATTTTAATGGGACTTAGTTTCACTCCTTGAACTCTACAAATAGGACCCTTCACTAAGCCATTTTCATCATTTTTCAAACACTTTTCAGAGCCTCCAAGCTGCTATTTTTTGTTCTTGAGAGAATTACTAGGGTTTAGGGTTAAAGCTTTCAAATCTAAGCTTTTATAAACACATGGGAAGTAAGCTATAGTGTGATTTCAGTGGTTGAGGTATAGATCGAGCTCTAGCTATCCAAGGTACTCTTAATCCTCAAATCCAATATTCTTTTATTCTTCTCATTCTTTTCTTTCAGTTCAAAACCTAACTCATTATATTGTCTTTTGGTTAAGAACTCGAATTATTTGAACATAAGGTTTTCGGTAAGTCATTATTCCAATGATTTAGATATTCTTTTCATCTTATTTTCTTTAGGAAACTTATAGTTACTAAATTTTTGTTTTTAAGAGTTTCATATCCCGTACTTGTCTCCTATATCCTGGTTTTGGTAAGGAAAAAAAGTTAGATTTTAAGTGCTACATGTTTGTATGTATGTTTTTTTTATGTGTTATAGTCACTTGAGAAATATGGTTGCTTAGATAACAAATCCCAAGATTTTTATTGTTATCATAGACTATAGTTGTGCCTAAACCTACCTCTAAAATAGTAGTTAAGGGGACTATAGTGGTTTTTGTCACATACTATGATAATGAGTTAATGGCTGTAACGCCCCACGCCACTATGGCTGCTTCCGGGAATGAATACTGGCCCTACAAACCAACACGAGTCTTTCAAACGTACTTTTCCTCACTCGCACGCTTCCTGGGAAAACTTCCCAAGAGGTCACCCATCGTGAGATTACTCTAGGTCAAGCAGGCTTAACTTTGGAGTTCTCAAGTGATGGGCTACCGAAAAGAAGATGCATCTTGTTGTTATAGGTAGTACCCATCAATCCATTTAAGATATCTTCAATTGTCTAGTCCCATACCTACGTAGTCTTAGAATCATCACACTTGACCTTCCCCAGGCAGTGTGGGGTTGCACAAATTTTACCCGCTCATTCCCCCTGCCGATCACGAGATTCTTACTGTCATAATCACCCCATTAGGGGTTTGACGTCCCCATCGGCCACACTTCCAACTGGGTCAAGGCTCTGATACCATTTGTAACACCCCACGTCACTATGGCTGCTTCCTGGAATGACGACTGACCCTACAAACCAACACGAGTCTTTCCAGCATGCTTTGTCCTCACTCGCACGCTTTCTGCGAAAAATTCCTAGGAGGTCACCCATCATGAGACTACTCCAGGTCAAGCACGCTTAACTTTAGAGTTCTCAAGTGATGGGATACCGAAAAGAAGATGCATCTTGTTGCCATAGGTAGTACCCATTAATCCATTTAAGCCCTCTTCAACTGTGTAGTCCCATACCTACATAGTCTTAGAATTATCACACTTAACCTTCCCCAGGCGATGTGGGATTGCACAACTTTCCCTGGTCTTTCCCCTACAGATCACGGGATACTGACTATTAGAATCTCGTGATCCATAGGGGGAAAGACCGAGTAAAAGTTTTGCAATCCCACACTGCCTGGGGAAGGTTAAGTGTGATGATTCTAAGACTGTGTAGGTATGGGACTACATAGTTGAAGAAATCTTAAATGGATTGATGGCTACTACCTATATCAACAAGATGCATCTTCTTTTCGGTAGCCCATCACTTGAGAACTCCAAAGTTAAGTGTGCTTAACCTGGAGTAATCTTATGATGGGTGACCTCCTGAGAAGTTTTCACAGAAAGCGTGTGAGTGAGGACAAAGCACGCTAGATGGACTTGTATTGGTTTGTAGGGCCAGTAGTCATTCTAGGAAGCAGCCATAGTGGTGTGGGGCGTTCCAAATGGTATCAGAGCCTTGACCCAGCTGGAAGTGTGGCCGACGAGGACGTCGAACCCCTAAGGGTGGGTGATTGTGACAGTCTGTATCCCATGATCCGTAGGGGAAAGACCGAGTAAAGATGTGCAATCCTACACCGCTTGGGGAATGTTAAGTGTGATGATTCTAAGACAGTGTATATATGGGACTACACAATTAAAGAGGTCTTAAATGGATTGATGGGTACTACCTATGCCAACAAGATTCATCTTCTTTTCGGTCAACCATCACTTGAGAGCTCTAAAGTTAAGCGTGCTTGACCTGTAGTAGTCTCATGATGGGTGACCTCCTAGGAAGTTTCCCAGGAAGCATGCGAGTGAGGACAAAGCACGCTGGAAAGACTCGTGTTGGTTTGCAAGGCCAGTCGTCATTCAAGGAAGCATCCATAGTGACGTGGGGTGCTACATTGACCATTAATATTGTAGTCCATTTTATTTTTTATGTTTTATGTGTTAGTAGTTTTTCCATATTGGGTGTTAGGCTCATTCCTTTTAATTTAGATTGTGCAGGTAAATGAACATGGAAAGCAGGATGGATCCAAGGTGGCCTTGGCATGTGTATTGGGGGAGGAACTAAAGGAATGAACCAATGGGATCGATCAAGGATGACGTTGATATTTTTAGTCTTTTAATTATGTGTTTATTTTTCCACACATAAAACTTTGAACATTTAAATATAGTTTTTGTTCTCTTTATTATTCTTATGTATAAACAATGGGATCTCGTACTTTTGGATTTTCTATAATAAAGTTTTGTTTTCTTATTTTATGTATGTATCCAAACAATAGTAGTATGTTGTTGACGTGGTTTTTCGCCAACAATAAATTTAGAAATCTAATAAGGATATTAGTGCTTATTTGAAAACCATGAAAAACTTATAATAACCCTTTTGTACACACACAATTTTACGTGGTTCAGTGGTTAAAATCAACCTAGTTCATGAGTCAGTATTATTGTTCTTCTCTCACAATTTCTCCAGAGTTTCAGTAATGAAAAAAGGTCGTCCCCTTCCCTGTCCATTATCCCTGATATTTATAGTGGAATTTCCTGGACATGTTTGGGTAACCACGTGAATAAACCTGGAATACATTTAATACAGATTATTCCCATTTACTTTGGGATACGATTGCATAACAGAATAGAATATACTCATGCTGTCTCGAATAATAAACGATAAATGTGTAATACAGCATGTGCATTAATGAGCGTATAAATAGCCTCCAAGTCTCTCGGGATCCTTAAGTATGCGTTCTGACCAGGTTTCCATGAGCTGACTATCTTTATCGAGCTGGTGATCAAAGATTATTCGAACCTTAGCTCGGATTAACTTCAGAGCGCCCAAATGAGGATCTGGGCACTATATGTCTTGAACTGGAGTGTTATCCTGAGAGACGGTCTGATAATAACATGTATGTCATATTTCCAAGTCCCAACTCGAGCTGTTCACATGATTACTAACCAGAGGTTTTACTTGGTTGTTTTTCCATATATTCATCTGCCAATTGTACCTCGAGTTGAGTGACTAGACTCATGCTAATTTTTAGAGTACAACATTTTCCCCTAAGCTTCTGCTTGTGCTTGATGTCATCACTTTATGACATGCACAGTAGGGGCTTTTAGGCTTCTTCCAAGTAAAATCGTGCTTGCCTACTACTTGAGTGTTGGACACGTGGTCGTCTGTAATTGGCGCTGTTTGGGTTTCGAGGACTGTGATAACTGTCCTATCAACTTTTTGCCGCCGTATCGCTCATTTAATCTTGGCTTTTGGATCTTAAGCTTTCCCAATCGGATGGCCCAAATTAATTCTCAAAGTTTACGTATAAATAGGGAGATCAGACTCGAACCTTAAAACCTTTGCATTCAAAACTTTCCATTCAGAAACAAAATTTCCCTTTTTCTCTCAAACTCTTCCCACAAACCTTCATTGGCCTTCAGACTCTCAGAAGCTTTCAAGGAGCTTCCTGTGGACGCATCGACATTCTCTTTAAATGAACGTATAAACTGTAAGTATTCCTTCATCTGGTTTGAATCTTTCATTTCTTTATATTCCAATGAGTTTTTTACTTCTAAAAACATTCTTTGCTCTATATCGTTTGGGCTACGTCTGAGTTTAAATAGGGTTTGGTTTAGGCTAAATGAACGAGACTAGGCTTGTTTAGAAATAAGGTATTCATAAAACTGGGCAAATTTTCTAGGTTTTACCAATAAATTTTTACTAGTAAATTGATTAGAATACCTGTTTGGATGTAGAAGCTAAAAGGGTTTTAGGTTTGGTTTAGGTAGCTTAAGGGTCACGGTTCCTTAAGCGGTTTTGCATTAAACTACTTTCAAACAAAAGTAGTGGTCTGACGAGTCTGACAAATGAATCCTGAAGTATCAAGGAATTTCACGAATCCAAAGCGTGTGGCCTAGGACCACGCGTTGATGTTAGGACACATCTTTAGCTCATGTAAATTTTAAATCACCAAAAGTAAACCACTTAAACCCTCGGATCATCGTACCTTTATCATTGTAGCTATAAATTGTCTTAGGTCACCACTAATATGCCGCTTTGTTGTCAGGGGAGCTAGATCATGGCCCCCTAAAAGAAAAACATCGCAAGATCCTCTGCTTAGAACCAAAATAAGGGCAAGAAGGTCGCGTCTGACTCTAAAATTCCTCATTTTGGCCCTGTGGTGGAGAGGGAACTTGTCGTGGACCCTAGCACTTACTTCGAGGCCGAGTACATAGTGTCTCAAATAATGACACAGGGGAAAGTTAACAAGATCCTGCTGATTCATGGGATTGAGATGGGAGTTTATGGCATCCTTGCTCGACCTCTGCTTGAAGGAGAGCGGAGCTGCGACGATCTCCCAGATGACTATGGGGCTTGGAGTGATGAGCACCTAAACGCAAGTGCATTCCTCCCATTGGACCAATACTTCATAGATTTCCTGAACTACTTCAAACTGGCTCCGTTTCAGCTCCCGCCAAACTCATATCAACCTTTGGTGGGGTTAAAATATTTGTGTCTGAGGCATGAGTGGGAGGTCCCCACTCCGACATATATTGTGTACTTCTCCTACCTCAAGGCCAGTCCCGACCAGAAGGGGCGAGGTGACAGATTTTAATACCTAACTTGCTTTCCCAACTAAACATCCGTTATCGACCTCCCCAACCACCCAAATGACTATAAAGATCTATTCTTTATGTCAAATGGGTTCAAAACCTACAAGCACCGATATTTCAACTGCCCTCGTAAGTCCTCTGTCTTAATTAATTCAACACGTGAAATTTTTTATCACTTTCACTCTTTTTTTTGTTTAAGTATTCTAACTGAGTTCATTCCTTGTGCAGCTATATTCGTAGGGAAAGGGCAGTCTAAGACCCTTGGGGATCAATATGAGACTTTGTATAGTCTGCCTTTGAAGGAGAAAGACTTTTGTTAGGTTGGGAACGATGCCACCATGGTGGCCTGCAACCTGATCAGCAAGGGCCAGATGCTGGCTCTCAGGACTCGAGGTCCTCTTCCTGTTATTTCTGAGCTTCCCCGTCCTCAAGAAGTCTTGCCAGCCATTGAAGATATCGAGGAGGAAGAAGACATGGCACTGCTGGTGCGCGAAAGGCGAGCTCCTAAAGATAATTAGGGTCCTAATCCAGAGCGAGCTGCGTCCGGGGTAGCAGCCGGTCCCTCCGACCAAGGTAACCCATATAGAGAGTAAGATCAGGCTGCTGCCAATTTTAGGCTAGTTTGTTTTAACCCCAACCAACTCGTTAGTCGCCATCCTACTGACCCGGACCTAAACAAAACACTCCTATAGTGTGTGGATCATTTGGTGGTACGCTATGACCATAGCTACCCCAAATGTACCATTGTGGTTGACAACATTCTCCAATTTAGGTCCTCCATTCAAGCGAAAAGATGGAGTTGTCGGATGCCTCTAGTTTAAGGGGTGCTTTTAAGGCTAGCGGGGTCGGAGCTGCTCCTGTGGTGAAAAGGGCTGGATTGTCAAAGAAACACACTCCCAAGGCTGGGGCTTCTACCGAGTCTCCATTCAAAGACAAAGGTTCCAGCCCCACTCGAGAGAAGCGAAAAAAGACTCAACCCCCAGCTCTAGTGACAACGGTCACATTTCTTCAAGCTCTGCCCTCTCTTCCTCGGCATGTACCTCCCTCAATTCCTCAAGTAATCCAAGGCGAGGCTCCCACCGTTCAGATCCCAGTTAAGCCACTCGACTTGGAAAGGATCCCCAAGGCGTTTCGTGGAACTACATACGAGATGGCAAGCTATATGGTGGGCCATGTCTATAGGGCCAATGCCAAGGATCTGAGAGCCATGGAGGAATGTACTCCTGAGGATGTCCTCGAGTCTGCTATGGGGATGAAGCTCACTGTGAGTCTTTCTCATCCTTCTAAATTTTTTTTTTCCTTTTCTCCTTAGGTTTTTTAAAAACTAATCTTGACTTGCCTTATCCTTTTACAATTTGTCCTGGCTCAACTCCACGGAATTTCTCGGGTTAAAGTTAAGGATGAGGAGGTCCAAGCCACCCTGAGTGTCGCCCAAGATAGTGAGCAGTCCGCTAAAGCCACCCTGGCTTCCTCTCAAGAGGGCGAGCGAGCTGCAAAGGAAGGCAAGCGGATGGCTAAGAACCAGGTCGTGGAGGTGAGCTGTCGCTTGGAGCAGCTGCAGGCCGAGAATGAAGAGCTCAAAAAGAAGCTTGATGAGGTCGAGGCTAAGGCCAAGGAGGATGCTGAGAGGGCGAGGTCAAGGATCATGGAGTCATCAAACCAGGTGGAGGAGATGATTTATCATTGCTGGGCTTTCAACTAGGACAGGAACTTCACCTTCATCCAGTCAGGGTTCTCGAAACCTTATCTTGCCATGTTCAAGATTAGATTCTCCCAAGAACCCTCCAAGACTGCCGATGCATCTGATGATGTTGAAGGAGATGCGAGGAAGTAACCTCCTCTGAGCTAGTCGATGAACCCTAGTGATTTTTTTCTTTTATTTAACACTTTGTAATTAAGTGCCTAGGGACAAAAACAAATTCCTTCGGGCTCAAGTCGAGGTTTTTTCTCCTCGAGATAACAATATATTTTTAAATAGATATTTAACTTGTGATCTATTTGTGTTACCTCTAGTCTATTATTTTCTCATGATTGTGAATCCTTAGATTCTTGTACATTCGAAATCTTAGAGGTTGTCTTTAGATCGGGATAGATTTTTGATGGCTCGACTAACTAATTTTAGTCGACATCTTAATTGCATCCAAGATATTTTCTGCCTAATTGTGTCATACCTTTTAGGAATCAGGCCTTGGACCTTGTCGTATCCAGGGGTTTTAGTAGCCTTAATAGATTTGTACCTGTTAGGAATCAGGTCTCGAACTAGGTTGTATCCAGGGGTTTTAATATGCTTAATAGCTTTGTACCTGTTAGGAATCAAGCCTCGGACTTGGTTATATCCAGGGGTTTTATTTTTAGAGATTTCTTAAACTTAGTTCATGTTAGGAATTTTTGAAAATCGGAGCTTTAAAAATCCATTGAATAATCAATTTTTCAAAACTCTAAGTTTTAATATTCATCCAAATAGGCTAAACTCTTTTAAAAGCTCTCTTTGATTATGTGCCCCACAAGTAATAAGAACTTATAAATGTTCTAGGTTGCTTTTAAAAAGTGAGCTTGTGATAACAAAATGATCAAATTGATTATGTAATAATCCAACTGTTATTAAACTGAAATGACTTTTATAAACAAGCCTTACATAAACGGTAATTCTGAAAACATTAAAAAAACAAAATTATTGATAATACTTTTTGAGGTGCAGGGCATTCCAGGTCCACGGATCTCCACGCATGATCAACTGGATCTGGTATGGTCCTTCCAAGTTCGACCCTAACACACCGTCCTTGGGATCATTACTTACTAAAAAGACCTTCCGGAGAACCAGATCGCCGAATTCGAGTCTACGTCCTTTCACCTTCGAATTGAAAATAACAAGTGATTTTCTGTTGATAATGGGCAAGTTGTAACTGTGATGCCTCTCATTTTTCTTCGATTAGATCAAGGGATGCACTAAGTAGCTCATGGTTTTTATCTTGATCAAAGGTACTTTCTCTGTGGGTCGTCACCAGCGCCTCAATCGGGAGCATAGCCTCGCTTCCAAAGGTCATAGAAAAAGGGGTATGTCCCATGGAGGTTCGATTTGAGTTCTGGTAGGCCTAAAGTACCTACGGGAGCTACTTCGGCCATAATCCCTTGGCTTCATCTAATTGTTTCTTCAAGCTCGCCTTCAGAGTCTTGTTTATGGCCTCGACCTGCCCATTGGCCTGCAAGTACGCTACTGACGGAAAACTCTTTGTTATGTCATATTTTCACAAAAGTCTGTGATGAGATCGCTATCAAATTGAGTTTCGTTGTGAGACGCAATCTTTTACAGAAGCCCAAATAAACATATGATATTTTTTACAAAAAAAATCCAAGACTCTCTTAGAGGTGATGGTTGCCAAAGGTTCAATCTCTACCCACTTTGTGAAGTAATTGATGGCGACAATACAACAACGAACTCCTCATTTTCCTGTCTGCAAAGAACCAATTAAGTCAATTCCCCATATTGAAAACGGCCAAGGGGATGAGATCATGGTTAGCTCGATGGGAGAAGCTCAGGAAACTATGGCGAAGCATTGGCATCTATCACATTTCTGGACATACGAGATTGAGTCCTTAGTTAGCGTGGGCCAAAAATAGCCCTACATCAGCACCTTCAAAGCTAGGTTTTGGCCCCCAGCATGGTCTTTGCAGAAGCCCTTGTGTATTTCTTGCAAGATAGTCTTCTCTTCCTCAGGCAGAACACATCGTAGGAGATGTAGCGAATTCCCTTGTCGATATAAAATCCCTTGGACCATAACATATCGTGTAGTTTGATACAACAGCTTTCTTGCGACCTTTCGATCATCAGGAAACTTTTCGGTTGTGAGATAACCCACTATGGGGGTCATCCAAGTCGGTTTTATGTCAATCATTCCAACCTCAACCATTTCTGTTGTTATACTCGGGCTTTCCAAGAACTCCACCAGGACTATATTCAGAGTATTCGCCTCTTTGGTGGTAGCAAGTCAAGTCAGAGCATCAGCATTAGAATTCTACTCGTGGGGTACTTGTTCAATGGAGCTAAACTCGAACTCAGAAAACTTGCTCTTAAACATTGCTAAGTAGGATGCCATCTTGATGCCGCGAGCTTGGTATTCTCCCAATATCTGATTGACTACGAGCTGAGAATCACTATAACATTGGATGGCTTTTGCCTTTGGCTCTTTCGCCACCCTTAGTCCCGCCAATAAGACCTCATACTCGGCCTCGTTGTTGGATGCCTCAAATCTGAATCTTAGACTTGTATGGAATTGATGTTGGATATAGCTTATACAGGATCTTTATTTATTTTCATGTATATCTAATATTAAACAAATTAATACAAGATAGCCTAAAACATGTTTCTAAAGTTGAATTCAAAGAGAAACAAAGAATAGAATACTTACAGTATACGCAGCGGAATTAAGAGTCCTTCCTTCAGTTTCTCTAACTCTTGTATCCTTTCTGTCGCAGAGTATTATCAAGAAACTGAACCGATCTTCTATTTTCTTCACGATCTTCCAATGTATCCTTAGAACCACCTAGACTAGTGTGGGAAATTCTCAACACATGAGATAGATATAGAGAGAAGAAGAGAAAATAACAAAGAGGCTTAGAAAAGGACTTGTGTTTAGAGAGAATCTAAAACTATCAGAAAATCTGACGTGTGACTTATCTGTCGTCTCTAAAATTTTCTCTCTAAGCACTCCTTTTATAGACTCAATTAGGCCATTTAATTTAATTAAAAAATCAATAAAATAACAGCCATTTTGAAGCCCTAGGTCGAAATTATCATGGGCTATAGGCCCGTGAAATTTCTCATTTGAATATAAGCCCATTGGACTTAAAATCAAGGCCTGTATTATTTTCTATTGATTTAATTAATTAAATAATAATTTAAATCCTTTATCAAATTAATTATTTATAATTTGAACCTTGATTTAAATTTATTTATTAATTTAGATACCAATTTATCTTAATTAATAAATCTTCCATAATTTCTCTTTTCTTCTCAAAATTACACAACTCTGTGAAACTATCCAAAATTGACCTGGTCAACTTTGATAATTCTAATTGATGATTAAATCAATTAATTGAGACTATCTAGATGATTTTATCCAAGGTACAATGGGGACCATGGGCCTATGAAATCAAGCTCCAATAAGTTATCATAAATCTAACAAATAAATTTACTAACTTATTAATTCCTCGTGACTCCACTATAGACTCGGAATTGCACTCTTGAATTCATAGAACGCTCTATAACAAATATAGATACGCTATTAATTATCCATTGTTACAACCATAATTTTTACTCAATCCTCTATAGACGGTCTACAATGAGATAGGACTTAAATATCGTTTTACCCCTCATTGTATTTTATCCTTAAAACACTTAGTTCCTTGTAAATGATATTTCAGTAAACTAATTTAATTACTGAAATGAGATCTCTATCATTCAACACCTTGAACCAAACTAAAAGGAAACCATCGTTTCACTTCTTCATCAGAAGCTATAGATGTTCATATCTATGATTAACACTCCCACTCAATTATACTACCGAGTTCCCAAGATGTAAGTATGGGCTAGTCCGTAGGGTAAGCTGGTAACGAACAAGTCAAAGAACTCAAATAATACAATCAGTTATAATACTAACCACTCAGAATTGAGATTGAATTGACCTATGGTCAACTATATGATATGACTAGAATAGATAATAACGGTATGTTTACTTATCTTATCAACTGTCAATATCGGTCCTGTCCGATGTAACAAATACATCCGATCTTATCTACTTTGCTAATGTTCTGGAAAGAACATAACACTGTAATGTGTAAGTAGATCATATCGTAGATTGGCAAGTTAGTGTAAATCCAGTGCACTGACTAATCTTAGGACTAACTTATTTTGAACATATAATCATATTTATATTCCACTGTGATTACGTCACTATAAATAAGATTAGCTATATGCTCGGGATTTAATAGAAGTTTATATTAAACAAATAATCATGAAAATAAAACATGTGAGCAAAGTGATTGACTAAGTCAAAAAATGATTTCTATTCTTTTATTGATAATAAAATGAGATTACAAAGAATTTGGGTTTTAATTAGGGCATAAAACCCCAACAATTGATGCCCTTTAGGTGATCCATTTTCATTAGAGGATCCTTCAACGAAGATTTTCCACAATTCATGCACCTGTTCCCTTATCGACTTGTCCTGAAAACCTGTGCACTCGGCCACAAAATCAGCAAGGGCTTGACTCTTTATTATTGTCTGTGGCATATATAATATTTTGAACTAGCTGAGTTTGATGGCCAATTTCAGTAGACGTACCGACGTTTCAGGATTTTGCAAAACCTTCCTTAAAGGTTGGTCGGTTAAGACGTGGATAGAATGGGACTGGAAATATGGTCTGAGCTTTCTTGAATCCAAAATAAGACAAAATGCGAGCTTTTCTATCAATGGGTACTGGGACTCAGCTCCGAGAAGTCTACTACTTACATAATACATGGGTTTCTGAGCCCGATTTTCTTCTCGAACTAACATAGCACTGATCGCATTTTCCGTCACAGCAAGATATAGAAACAGGCATTCCCCGGACATCGGTTTTGATAGTACGGGGGGTTCAACCAAATGCACTTTTAGGTCGCGAAATGTCTGTTCGCATTCGTCGGCCAATTCGTCCTTCTTGTTTCCTCAAAGCAAGTTGTAAAATGGGAGACACTATTCAGTAGATTTTTAAACGAAGCGGTTTAAGGCCGCCACCTTTCCAGTTAGACTTTGTACTTCCTTACGTGACCTAGGCAAAGGCATTTCCAACAACAACCGGATTTTCTCCGAATTTTTCCTCTATCCCCCTTATGTTGACTATAAACCCCAAAAACATTCATGATGAAACTCCGAAAATGCACTTCTGGGAATTCAGCTTTAATGTCATATTTCCTTAGTATGCCAAAACATTCTTCCATGTAGGATAAATGGGTACTAACAACATTTGACTTAACGAGCATATCATCGACATACACCCCCATGTTTATCCAAATCTTGTTAGCGAACATTTTGTTGACTAATCGTTGGTATGTAGCACCGGCGCTGTAATGACCCAACTATTTCTAAGACCTTGGACAATTAAAACTACTAGACATAGCTACTACTTTGAAGATAACATACATAAGAAATATTCGTAACTTCATTAAAAACTCCAAAGTAAATATTCGAAATACATAAATGTGCTGTATGGGATCCCATTGTTTTAAAATAAAATTTTAATTTAAATTAAATGAAATTGTTTACAAAACTAAATGCGGAAAATACATAAAAACATAATTTAAAAGACTAAAAATAACGTCGTCCTTGAATCGACACGCAGCCCATCCATTCCATTCAGCCTCAACACACATGCCAAGCTTCCAAGAATCCTTCCGCCTCCGTATCTATTTTCCTGCATCACACTTAAAATAAAGGAGTGAGCCTAATGCCCAGCAAGGAAAATCTACTAATCAATCATATAACATAAAACATAAACATAAGACTATATCAAAACATATACTATAAAACATATATCACAACTCTAACCCATGTCAATGGTAAACATTGGGGTTTGCTAGCTAAGCTACTATAAGCCTCAAAATATATTGAGGTTTGCTAGCTAAGCAACTATGAGCCCTAAGCAACATAAAAACATTGGGGTTTGCTAGCTAAGCAACTATAAGCCTCAAAATACATTGAGGTTTGCTAGCTAAGCAACTATGAGCCCCAAAGACTACAAGACGTATTCATATATATCATAACATAACATATTATAACATAAGCATATCATAACATATAAGCATAGAAAAACTATCCTATTTTCCTTACTAAAAGTCGGGATATTTGGGAACAAGAACGGGATTAGAACACTCCTATAAACAAACAGTAGAAAAAGGTGAGAATCTCTAAGAATGGAGATGAATATGGAAACTAAACCATCAAGAAGAAACTTACCAATAAGGACCTTAAGTTTCAAGAACTTAAATACCTAATCAAGAATCATAAACAAGAGTTTGGATCTTAATAAAAGAAACTAAAGAAAACTAAAGGATTATAAAGAACTAAACTTAAGGAATAGGAATACCTTGGTTGATCTTATAGATTGATCTAAACCTCAACACCGAAATCACACTATATCTCACTTCCCAAGTGTTTAGAAAGCTTAGAATGATAAATCTTTTATCCCAAACCCAAGTATATCTCTCTATACTAACACTAGGACCTTGGAGGCTCTGATTAAGTACTTGAAGAATGAAGAAAATGGCTGAGCACTAGGTCATATTTATAGAGTTTGAGGAGTGAAACTATCCTATTAAAAAAAATACTTAAATCCTTAAATAAACATGATTATGACAATTTTCATGCTCTTAATGGTTCTAGAAGGTTCTAGAGTTTCTAAATCTTTCTTTTATTTAAACTTAAATCCTTAAATAAACATGATCATGACAAGTGACATGCCCTTAGTGGTTCCGGAAGGTTCTAGAGTTTCTAGATCGTTCTTTTATTTAAAAATATTTAATTTCATTCGAACTATAATCGAAATTTAAATTTAAATAAAATAGAATCCTAACTTCTTTAGAAAATATCTCTAAATTATCTTATTAATATTTTTATTAAATAATTGAGGAATAATCTAGCATAAAAAAAATATCCCAACCTCTAACTTCCTAAATCTCGTAACTCTAAACTCACCTGTAGTAAAATCAACATAACTAGAGATGTGTGATTCTGATTTAGACCATCTTTATACCGTTAGAAATCTAATTCAATTATCTACAACTTTCTAGAAATACTATTTTTCGAAATTCATAATATAACTGGGTCAAAAATAGGTAAGAAGTTACAGTATCCTAAAGTTTCAAAAAATCTATTTAATTATCTAAATAACAACCTAATCCACAAATATCATAACTAACCATAAAATAACAAACTCTAATTCCCTAGGCTAATTTCGAATTTACTAAGCCCAAAATTTTATTGGGCTTTTGGGCTTTATGTAGGCTCGATTCATAACACTTTTTAATAATATCATAATTAATTTATTCTTATGAAATCACCCCCTTTTCGACCAACAAGACTACTAATATCATAAACCTATACTATACTAGAATAATCATAACTACTAAAAAAATTAAACCTTATGTTATAACTATAGGTTAAACTTATAAAATTCATAACTGTTGGTACGAGTTTCCATCTGAGTCCCGACTTGAACCAAAATCCACGGAATCTAACATACTACAAACTACTCCTAACTTCTACTACTATCTAGCTAGTTAAGTAAATATTTTGGGACTCTACAATTCTCCCCCACTAAAAAGAATTTCGTCCCCGAAATTTACTTATCAAACAATTCCGACTACCGGGCTAACATGTCTTCCTCCTACTCCCACGTTGCCTCCCGTTAAGAACTATTACTCCATAGGACCTTGACTATCGGAATACTCTTAGATCGTAATTCTTTCATCCTTCTATCTAGGATGCTAACCGGTCATTCCCCATAACTCAAGTCTTCCTGGAGTGCTATCATATTGTACTTGAGGACATGGGATAGGTCTGACACATATATATGCAGCATCGAGATGTGAAATACATTGTGACTATTTGCTAAAGCTTGCAGTAGGGCTAATCTATATGCAACTGTTCCCACCTCTTCCAATATCTCAAAAGGACCTATAAACCAGGGACTAAGCTTATCTTTCTTCCCAAACCGCTTCACACCTTTCATAGGAGATATCTTTAAGAAGACTTGATCTCCGATTTTGAATTCCACATCACACCGCTTGGCATCCGCATAATTTTTCTAACGGCTCTGAGCAGCGAGCATACATTTTCTAATCAGCGCTACTGCATCCTGAGCTTCTCTAACAGCTTCGGGTCCAAGAATTTTCCTTTCTCCTACTTTGTCCCAATGTAACGGCGATCGACACCTCCTTCCATAGAGTAACTCATAATGTGCCATCCCGATCGTTG
Source organism: Humulus lupulus (assembly GCF_963169125.1). Classification (NCBI taxonomy): domain Eukaryota; kingdom Viridiplantae; phylum Streptophyta; class Magnoliopsida; order Rosales; family Cannabaceae; genus Humulus; species Humulus lupulus. Next base: position 230,505,662 of record NC_084794.1, read on the forward strand.
ACTGGTAGCTATTATTGTAGGAGAATTCTATCAGCGGCAAATACTTACTCCATGATCCTCTATCGGACACTATAGTCTTAGGGATTCCATGCAGTCCTACTATCTCCTGAACATAAATGTTTGCGTACTGATCTGCTGTGTATGTAGACTTGATAGGCAGGTAATGAGCTGACTTGGTTAGATTATCTACTACTACCCAAGTCTAATCGTGCTGCTTACTTGTTCGTGGAAATCCCGTCACGAAATCCATGGCTATGTCATCCCATTTCCATTATGGAATACTAAGTGGTTGCAATAAGCCTACAGGCCGCTGATGTTCTGCTTTCACTTGCTGGCATACTAAGCATTTAGACACATATTTCGCTACGTCTTTCCTCATTCCTGGCCACCAATATAACGCCTTAAGGTCGTGAGTCTGAGTATGGGGTATTGTGCACTTCTTCTAAAATCTTCATTTTAATTCCTTGATCATTCTGCACGCATACCCGATCCTTATATCTCAAGAACCCCTGTTTTGATATCGAGAAATATGTGGCCTTGCCTTCTTTAACTGCATCCATATGTGCTACTAATGTGTCATCATGCCCTTGCCCAATCCGTATATCTTCTAGCAGACTTGACTGGATGGACAAGTTAGCCAGTTTACCAACAACTACTTCTATTCCAGCATTGATCAGCTCCTGCTGTAACGACTTTTCTATTCCAGCTAACGATGCTAGACTTCCATAATTATTCCTACTTAGCGCATCAACAACTACGTTTGCCTTTCCCGGGTGGTATTGGATTTCGCAGTCATAATCCTTCACTAGTTCTAACCACCTGCGTTGCCTCATGTTGAGCTCCTTTTGTGTGAAGAAATACTCTAAACTTTTGTGGTCCGTATAAATCTCACACCGTTCTCCATAAAGATAATGGCGCCAGAATTTTAATGCACAGACCACTGCTGCTAACTCCATATCATGCGTTGGATAGCGTTGCTCGTAATTCTTCAAATACTTTGAGGCGTAGGCTATCGCCTTGTCATTCTGCATCAGCACACAACCCAAACCTTACTTTGATGCATCATAGTAGACTACAAACTTGTCGTTGGGTGTCGGTACACAAAGTACTAGTGCTGAGCATAGCTTATCCTTAAGCAACTAGAAGCTCTCTTCACACTTATCCATCCAGTTAAACCTTTGTTGTTTCCAGGTCGGGTTGGTGAGTGGAGTGGCTATCTTAGAAAATCCCTCTACAAACCTCCGGTAATAACCTGCTAGTCCCATGAAACTTCTTACCTCAGACACATTCTTAGGTCTTGGCCACTCCTTCACAGCCTCTATCTTAGATGGGTCTACAACGACTCCTTCTTTGGATACTATGTGCCCGAGGAACGCTACTTGCAAAAACCAAAATTCGCATTTTGTAAACTTGGCGTAAAGTTGATGCTCCTTTAGTCGTAACAAGGTCATCCTTAAATGCTCCTCGTGCTCGACTTCATCCTTTGAATACACCAAGATATCGTCGATCAACACTACGACGAATTTGTCCAAATAATCCTTGAAGACCCTATTCATTAAATCCATGAAGGCGGCTAGAGCGTTGGTAAGACCAAAAGACATAACTTAAAACTAGTAATGTCCATAACAAGTTCTAAAAGTCATCTTGGGAATATCCTCTTCCCGAACCTTGAGCTGGTGATACCCGGACCGTAGATCAATCTTTGAAAACACGGTTGCCCCTCAAAGTTGATCAAAGAAGTCATCAATTCAGGGTAGCGGGTACTTATCCTTAATTGTCACCTTATACAGCTCATCGCAACCTATGCACATCCACATACTTCCGTCCTTCTTCCTCACAAATAGAACTGGTGCTCCCCATGGCGAATGGCTTGGTCTAATGAAACCCAAGTCTAAGAGTTCTTGTAGCTGCGTCTTTAACTCCTTGAGTTCGGTAGGAGCCATCTGGTATGGTGCTTGGAGGTAGGCTCAATGCCCGGTACTAGTTCGATTGTGAAGTCAATTTCTCGTGTCAATGGTAGCCCTGGTAAGTCGTGAGGAAATACTTCTGGAAATTCTTTTATGATGCGGATGTCTCCAACCTTTAGTGGTGTTTCCTTTACCACATCAGTGATGCTGGCTAAGAATGTGTGACATCTTTTTTTTCTATCATCCTCTGAGCTTTGAGAGATGAAATAAGCAGCGTACGTAGTCCTAAACCTTTTCCATAAAGCATAGTCTCTGACCATCAGGAGTCTCAAACGTTACTTGCTTGCGTCTACAGTCGATGGTTGCTCCATGCCTTGCTAGCCAATCCATGCCCAGCATCACGTCAAAGTCTTTGATCTCTAACTCTATCAGATCTCCTTCTAGTTCTACATCCTCGATTTTGATCGGTACGCCTCGTACTATTCGTGATGATAGAACTACTTTTTCACCCGAAGGAAACTATGTCACAAACCTAGTTCTACAAGGTTTGTCTAATTTCTCTATCATTCCTAATGAGATATACGAGTATGTTGTTCCCAAATCAACAATGCTAGAACATATACTATCGAGGATAGGAATTTGACCTGTGACCACTTTATTACTTGCAGGGGCTTCTCCCTGGGTTAAGGAAAAGACTTTGGCAGGAACCATCTTATTGTCCCTTTTCTCCTCTGGCTTAAGCTGTGGACATTCCCTCTTCTAATGACCTTCCTGGCCACAACTGTAACATCCTTTGGTGTTTGCACAACATTCCCCAAGATGTTTCTTTTGGCATTTGGAGCATTGCGAGTATTCTACATAACCCGACCTATCACTTGCTCGTACTCTTTTGTCACTACTGGCCTACTTATTATCAGAATGCCTTCTCTTCTGCCTATTATTGTTGCTATGTTGAGGATGTGGTTGCGGCTGAGGCTGAGATTGTGGCTGCAGTTGAGCCTGTTGTCGTTGTCGCTGCAACAGATCTTCTACTTATTCTCGTAGCTTGAAAATTTCTGTGGTGATGTCAACTGGCGACAACGGTTCACTTTGGTTAGCAGCAGCAGTGGTAGCGCACGTTTTCATTAGTCTCAGGAGCGACGCTGGAGGCATTGGCGTTCGTGCGTGCAGACCTTCTGAGCGACATCTTCAACAAAGTTCTAATAGTCAAGAAAACATTTTAGAACTTACCCTAATAGGCTCTAAGGCAAAACTTATTCTAAGCAAACATAACTTGGACCTATTAATTATGACTTCTTATGAAAAGAATTATATAAGCCTTCTTTGTAATTAGGGTGTGTTTCTAAACCTTAAAAAAATAAGTCATCTTTATTATTTTCTAAGCGCGTTTCTAATCATCCTATATGACTTAATCCTCAGGCTCGAAACTCGTCGTTGTTCCAAAGTCAACCATATTGAGGGAGGGCTGGGATCAGTAAAATTGTTCCCACTACTATGGCCCCTTATCTCTCAATATAGAACCCGGTCCATTGATTTGTATCCACCCTCACCAAACTTGGTCATTATTTATTAAATTTATTATTTATTATGATTGTAGAAAAAAAAAATCAAACTCATACATGTCATTCAAAAATAACAATGATATTCATTTGGAAAAAGGTTTTCACTAAAAACAATCATAAATGCAAAGATAATAAATAAAATAAATAAAGAAAATAAACTAATTTACAAATATTCTTAACTAAAAACATAAGGGCTAAAACGTTAACTAAACACATAATCATAACAACTATAACATAAACACTTGCATTGGCGGTTAGATTCGGAGCTTGAGCGTGTGCATCAAGGAGAACTTCATGCAAATGGACCGCTGCTCTGATACCAACTGTAATGACCCAACTATTTCTAAGACCTTGGACCATTAAAACTACTAGACATAGCTACTACTTTGAAGAGAACATCCATAAGAAATATTCGCAACTTTATTAAAAACTCCAAAGTAAATATTCGAAATACATAAATGTGCGATATGGGATCCCATTGTTTTAAAATAAAACATAACTTAAAATTAAATTAAATTGTTTACAAAACTAAATGCGGAAAATACATAAAAACATAATTTAAAAGACTAAAAATAACGTCGTCCTTGAATCGACACGCAGCCCATCCATTCCATTCAGCCTCAACACACATGCCAAGCTTCCAAGAATCCTTCCGCCTCCGTATCTATTTTCCTGCATCACACTAAAAATAAAGGAGTGAGCCTAATGCCCAGCAAGGAAAATCTACTAATCAATCATATAACATAAAACATAAACATAAGACTATATCAAAACATATACTATAAAACATATATCACAACTCTAACCCATGTCCATGGTAAACATTGGGGTTTGCTAGCTAAGCTACCATAAGCCTCAAAATATATTGAGGTTTGCTAGCTAAGCAACTATGAGCCCCAAGCAACATAAAAACATTAAGGTTTGCTAGCTAAGCAACTATAAGCCTCAAAATACATTGAGGTTTGCTAGCAAAGCAACTATGAGCCCCAAAGACTACAAGACGTATTCATATATATCATAACATAACATATCATAACATAAACATATCATAACATATTTTCCTTACCAAAAGTCGAAATATTTAGGAACAAGAACAAGATTAGAACACTCCTATAAACCAACAGTAGAAAAAGGTGAGAATCTCTAAGAATATAGATGAATATGAAAACTAAACCATCAAGAAGAAACTTACCAAGAAGGACATTAAGTTTCAAGAACTTAAATACCTAATCAAGAATCATAAAACAAGAGTTAGGATCTTAATAAAAGAAACTAAAGAAAACTAAAGGATTATAAAGAACTGAACTTAAGGAATAGGAATACCTTGGTTGATCTTATAGGTTGATCTAACCTCAACACCAAAATCACACTATATCTCACTTCCCAAGTGTTTAGAAAGCTTTTAATGATAAAGCTTTTATCCCAAACCCAAGCGTGTCTCTCTATACTAACACTAGCACCTTGGAGTCTCTGATCAAGTACTTGAAGAATGAAGAAAATGGCTGAGCACTAGGTCATATTTATTGAGTTTGAGGAGTGAAACTATCCTATTAAAAAAAAATACTTAAATCCTTAAATAAACATGATTATGACAAGTGCCATGCTCTTAATGGTTCTAGAAGGTTCTAGAGTTTCTAGATCTTTCTTTTATTTAAACTTACATCCTTAAATAAACATGATTATGACAAGTGTCATGCTCTTAGTGGTTCCAGAAGGTTCTAGAGTTTCTAGATCTTTCTTTTATTTAAAAATATTTAATTTCATTCTAACTATAATCCAAATTTAAATTTAAATAAAATATAATCCTAACTTCTTTAGAAAATATCTCTAAATTATCTTATTAATATTTTTATTAAATAATTGAGGAAAAATCTAACATAAAAAAAATATCCCAACCTCTAACTTCCTAAATCTCGTAACTCTAAACTCACCTGTAGTAAAATCAACATAACTAGAGATGTGTGATTCTGATTTAGACCATATTTATACCGTTAGAAATCTAATTCAATTATCTACAACTTTCTAGAAATACTATTTCTCGAAATTCATAATATAACTGGGTCAAAAATAGGTCAAAAGTTACAGTACCCTAAAGTTTCGAAAAATCTATTTAATTATCTAAATAACAACCTAATCAACAAATATCTTAAATAACCATAAAATAACAAACTCTAATTCCCTAGGCTTATTTTGAATTTACTAAGCCCAAAATATTATTATGCTTTTGGGATTTATGTAGGCTCGATCCATAACATTTTTTAATAATATCATAATCAATTTATTCTTATGAAATCACCCCATTTTCCACCAACATGACTACTAATATCATAAACCTATACTATACTATAATAATCATAACTACTAAAAAAATTAAACCTTATGTTATAACTATAGGTTAAACTTATAAAATTCATAATTGTTGTTGAACCAAAATCCACGGAATCTAACATACTACTAACTACTACTACTATCTAGCTAGTTAAGTAAATATTCTGGGACTCTACAGGCATTCTTTAGCCTGAATGGCATAACTTTGTAGCAATATACGTTATGCTCAGGCATGAAGCTGGTATGCTCTTGGTCTGCAGGGTTCATCGCGATCTTGTTATATCCAGAAAACGCATCCATGAAAGACATGAGCTCATGTCTGGCTGTGGCGTCTACCAACTAATCAATTCTTGATGATGGGAAACATTCTTTAGGACAAGGCTTTTTTAGATCGGAGAAACCAATACAAGTTTTCCACTGTTATGATTGGTTACTTAGAAATGGTAATGTGTTAAAATACAAGCACAGTATAAACACTTAGTAGAATTCACATAGTAAAGATGTGAATTTGAGTTTCAAATTTTCGGCACATATAAAATGCCAATTTGGGTCCAAAGTGATACATAAAAGTACCTAAGGGTTCCAAAAAGTTTGGTTGCATTTGGAGCATTTTCTGGATCTTTGGGAGTGTCCAAAGTCAGAGGAGGTGGCGATATGTCGCCACCCAAGAGGCGACACATCGGTGGTTGGCTAGGATTTTCGGAAACCCTAGAAGACGACGCATCGCCTGTTGTATTACGTGGATTTACATAAATGCTCTAAATTACGCGTTTTGCAAGTCTAATCCTATTGGTTAGACTTAATGACGGTCCCTACTATATATTGTTGGAGTTTTATGCCCTAATTAAAACTCAAATTCTTTGTAATCTCATTTTATTATCAATAAAAGAATAGAAATCATTTTTTGACTTGGTCAATCACTTTGCTCACATGTTTTATTTTCATGATTATTTGTTTAATATAAACTTCTATTAAATCCCGAGCATATAGCTAATCTTATTTATAGTGACGTAATCACAGTGGAATATAAATATGATTATATGTTCAAAATAAGTTAGTCCTAAGATTAGCCAGTGCAACGGATTTACACTGACTTGCCAATCTACGATATGATCTACTTACACATTACAGTGTTATGTTCTTTCCAGAACATTAGCAAAGTAGATAAGATCGGATGTATTTGTTACATCGAACAGGACCGATATTGACAGTTGATAAGATAAGTAAACATACCGTTATTATCTATTCTAGTCATATCATATAGTTGACCATAGGTCAATTCAATCTCAATTCTGAGTGGTTAGTATTCTAACTGATTGTATTATTTGAGTTCTTTGACTTGTTCGTTACCAGCTTACCCTACGGACTAGCCCATACTTACACCTTGGGAACTCGGTAGTATAATTGAGTGGGAGTGTTAATCATAGATATGAACATCTATAGCTTCTGATGAAAAAGTGAAACGATGGTTTCCTTTTAGTTTGGTTCAAGGTGATAAATGATAGAGATCTCATTTCAATAATTAAATTAGTTTACTGAAATATCATTTACAAGGAACTAAGTGTTTTAAGGATAAAATACAATGAGGGGTAAAACTGTATTTTAGTCCTATCTCATTGTAGACCGTCTATAGAGGATTGAGTGACAATTATGGTTGTAACAATGGATAATTAATAGCGTATCTATATTTGTTATAGATCGTTCTATGAATTCAAGAGTGCAATTCCAAGTCTATAGTGGTGTCACGAGGAATTAATAAGTTAGTAAATTTATTTGTTAGAATTATGATAACTTATTGGAGCATGATTTCATAGGCCCATGGTCCCCATTGTACCTTGGATAAAATCATCTAGATATTCTCAATTAATTGATTTAATTATCAATTAGAATTATCAAAGTTGACCAGGTCAATTTTGGATAGTTTCACAGAGTTGTGTAATTTTGAGAAGAAAAGAGAAATTATGGCAGATTTATTAATTAAGATAAATTGGTATCTAAATTAATAAATAAATTTAAATCAAGGTTCAAATTATAAATAATTAATTTGATAAAGGAGTTAAATAATTATTTAATTAATTAAATCAATAGAAAATAATACAGGCCTTAATTTTAAGTCCAATGGGCTTATAATCAAATGGGAAATTTCACGGGTCTATAGCCCATGATAATTTCGACCTAGGGCTTCAAAATGGCTGTTATTTTATTGATTTTTTAATTAAATTAAATGGCCTAATTGAGTCTATAAAAGGAGTGCTTAGAGAGAAGATTTCAGAGACGACAGATAAGTCACAAGTTAGATTTTCTGATAGTTTTATATTCTCTCTAAACACAAGTCCTTTTCTAAGCCTCTTTGTTATTTTCTCTTCTTCTCTCTATATCTATCTCATGTGTTGAGAATTGCCCACACTAGTCTAGGTGGTTCTAAGGATACATTGGAAGATCGTGAAGAAAATAGAAGATCGGTTCAGTTTCTTGATAATACTCTGCGACAGAAAGGATACAAGAGTTAGAGAAACTGAAGGAAGGACTCTTTAATTCCGCTGCGTATACTGTAAGTATTCTATTCTTTGTTTCTCTTTAAATTCAATTTTAGAAACATGTTTTAGGCTATCTCGTATTAATTTGTTTAATATTAGATATACATGAAAATAAATAAAGATCATGTATAAGCTTTTTCCAACATATATATGGGTCAAAAACAATGATTTGGGAGACTTGATCACTATCTCCAATCTCTCTCTACCCCCTCTCTCTAGCTCCAAGAATCTCTAGTTTTCTCCAAGAACTCTCCAATAAAGTGCTTGACTTGGAGAGTTGAAGGCTTGTTCAATCTCAATCCTCATTTCCTTAAAGAGAAGGCCTCAAGCATCAATGGTGGCTGGGAAATATAGTATTATGACAGTGTTCTACAACGTGTATAAACCTTGGTTTGTGTTTTGGTTTGCTCAAAGGATTTTTCAAAGTGGCGAATTTGCCTAGGGTTTGAAGCTTCATCAAAACTTGAAGAACACCATTGTTCTACTTGGGTTTGCATGTTCTTTCTTAATCTTTTTTAAGTCTCTGTCAATCCAATTTTTTTGTAGATTCTAATTTTCGTGGTGGTGTTATCTCACTCTCCCCCAATGTTCTAATACTCTACAATTTGATATAGCATATCATGGAAGAATCTAACTCTCTTTTGGATTTGAGATTCATGACCCAAGACTTTGTTAGATTAGATAGATCTTATGGAACTAACTTTGTTCGTTGGCAAGACAAGATTAGGTTCTTGCTCACTACTTTGAAAGTGTTCTATATCTTGGATGAAGACCTAAAAGCCTTGGAAGTTCCCAAGGAGAATGATACTCAAGAAATTGTCAAAGAAAGGAAGAAGCGCGAAGAAGATGAATTGATATGTATGGGTCACATCCCCAATGCCCTCTCAGATAGGCTCTACGATCTATACACCAACACCAAGATTGCCAAGCAGATTTGGGAGGCCTTGGAAAAGAAGTACAAAGCAGAAGAGGAAGGCACAAATAAATTCCTTATTACTCAATATATTGAATTTAAATTTTATGATGATAAACTCTTTCTCCCTCAAATTCATGAGATACAAATTATTGTGAATAAATTGTCTACTCTTAAAATTGTATTGCCGAAACAATTTCTTGTGGGTACCATTATAGACAAGTTACCTCCTTTATGGAGAGGCTATAGGAAAAAGATGCTCCATAGAAATGAAGATATTTCTTTGGAGGAAATTCTTAAACACTTGAGAATTGAGGAGGAATCTCATTCTAGAGATACGAATGATGAGACGTCCAATGGAGAGACTTCTAAGGCTAATGTTGTGGAAAATCCTCCTAACAAGGGCAAAGGAATGGCAAGAACAAGGGCAAGGGCCAAAATCCCTTGGGGCCCAAGAAGAATGAGGGGCAATTCAAAAGTTCCAAGGGACCTTGCTTTGTGTGTGGCAAGAATGGCCACTTTGCTAGAGATTGTATGTTCAAGAGGAGACATAACAATGAGGCAAAAGTGAACTCAGCTCAAGAAGAGCTAGTGGCTAAACTAAGTGAGGTTAGTGTCATTCATGGAAAGGTGAGTGGGTGGTGGTACAATACTTGTGCCACCATTCATGTAACCTATGATAGATCTCTATTCAAGACGTTTGAATCTTCAAAGGAAGGGTATGAAATCCAAATAGGCAATGAGAAAAGGTCCAAGGTTGAAGGAAAGGGAACTATTGACTTGTTCTTCACATTCAGCAAAAAGGTTCTACTCACCAATGTTGTGCTTGTACCAGAAATGAGTAGAAACCTTGTGAGTGGCAATTTACTTAGCAAATCAGGAATCAAGATTGTGATAGATTCCAGCAAGTTTATTTTATCCAAAGACAATGTTTTTGTGGGAAAGGGGTATGATTGTGATGGCATGTTTGTACTTCCATTGACAATGTGAACAGTGAATTTTCTTCTTCTTGTTATATGTTTGAATCAAATTCTATTACTTTGTGGCATGTTAAACTTGCACATATAGGATTTAGCACAATTGAATTAATTTATTGTGATAATGTTGAGCATGAAAAATGTGAATTATGTGTTAAATATAAAATGGTAAAGAAGCATATTCCTAGTGTTGAAAGAAACTCTAAGTTGTTAGATTTGATACATAGTGATTTATGTGAACTTAATGAAATGTTGACTAGAGGAGGAAGTATATATTTTATTACTTTCATTGATGATTGCTCTAGGTTCATATATGTATATTTGCTTAAAAATAAAGATGAAGCATTTGATGTGTTTAAAGTGTATAAAGCGGAAGTTGAAAATAAATTAAAATACTTAGAAGTGATAGGGGTGGTGAATATTTTTCAAATGAATTTAATTTGTTTTGTGAGGAACATCAAATAATTCATGAATGTACAACCCTTTATACTCCACAACAAAATGGTATATCAGAAAGAGAGAATAGAACATTTATTGAGATGATTAATGTTATACTATTACACTCTAAATTAAATTTTAGTTTGTGGGGTGAAGCCTTGTTATCCGCTTGTCATATTTTGAATCATATTCCTATGAAAAAAAAAATATATCTCCATATGAGTTATGGAAAGGAAAAAACCAAGCATTGGTTATCTTAATGTGTGGGGGTGTCTTGCTTATTGCAAGAGCACCGATCCAAAAAGGACCAAGTTGGGTCCAAGAGCTATAGTATGTGCATTTGTGGGTTATGCCCAAAATAGCAAAGCTTATTGATTATTAGACTTGGATTCTAATGTAATAATTGAGTCTAGAGAGGTTAAGTTCTTTGAGAACATGTCATGTGGTGACAACAAGTTAGAACCAACTCAAACTAGAGAGCCTCAAGAGGACACTCCTAGAATAGTTGGTGAGCAACCTCAATTGCCTAGAAAGAGCCAAAGGCTCAAAGATTTGGGATCAAATGAGAAGTGTTCTCCAATAGAGACACTATACCTTATTCAAGGTGATAATGAGGAAGTTACTTGGAAACATTCAATACTACTTCAAATAGAAGATGATCTCAAAACCTTCAAGGAAGCAATGCCCTCAAAGGACTCCACTTTTTGGAAGGAGACAATTAATGATTAAATTGATTTAATTATGTAAAAACACACTTGGGAATTTGTAATGCCCCAAATTTCCTAATAAGGTTTAGGACCTTGATTAGGAGGCCGGGAGGACCATAATTGATTTACTATGATATTTAATCAGTATATGCATGTTTATGTGAATTATATTATTATATGATGGTGAATGCATGCATATGGGCTTATATTTTAAATGCAAGGGCATTTTGGTAATTTGGCCACAGTGGGCGTAAATGTATATTTTGGGTGCATGGTTGAGATTAATTAATATAGCCACATTATAAGATGGATTGGTTCGAGCTTTTCGATATGAGACGATCATGAGAAGCAATTTTTCGGTCTAGTCATAACGGGATTAAGTTCGGGGCTCGGGGTGAGTCTCGGGATGATATATGTGATTAGAGCATTACCAGGAATTAAAGGGTAATGGGATGTGATTTATTGGTATTTGAGAATATTGAGATTAGCAGGAATTGGGAAGCGTTAATTATGATTAACGGGATTAGTGGAATGTGCCAAAATTACCCTTGAGGTGGCTTTAGAAGCCTTAGAAGACCTAAGGGTATTTTAGTCTTTTGGCTGGGATATATGTTAAGCTTGGAAGGCTGTAGATTAAACAGAACAAAACAAAGGCAATCCCCTTCTTCTTCCCGTACCTTCTCTTTCCCTCATCTTCCTTGTGTGATTTTGTGAGCTTGTTGAGGATTTGAGCTTGGGAGCTAAGCCTTGATACTTTGGGAGGGTGTTCCACTGTTGAAGAGCACCATAACCTGAACTTAAGGTAAGCTTTTAGCCACTGGTTTTTATATATGCTCTGTTTTGGTTGTTAGTTTCAGCCTTAGAACTTTGATGTGGAAAGTGTGAATCAAAGGAGGTTCTTGTGTTGTTTTGATTGGGGTTTGATGAGGGTAAGCTAAGGGCGTTATTTGGGGGTTTAATTATATGTTTGGAGGAGGTTTAGAGAAGGTTTGAAGGACTGGTTTGAGAGGAAATCGCACAGGGGAAAAACTGGTTCGTTAAGGGCGTTTTGGCTGGTCTGGGCTGGGCGCCGCGGCGCAGCAAGGGTGCGTCGCGGCCCTTGGCGCCTGGCAGGGGGGAGCCTTTCTGTCTGAAGGCGCGCCGCGGCGCAGCAGGGGAGGGTCACGGCCCTTAAGGCCAATTTTGCTAAAATGTGGTTTTTAGCTTGGGGATTCAAACCATAGGCCTCGCGGTTGGACCTAGTACCCGGTTGAGTAGTATTTGATGTCTCGGGGGCTGGGATTTGGTTTGGGAACCCTCAGTGATCATTTTTATTGATGATACCTTATATTTGGTTATGACTAGGTGACCGCTAAAGGACTAAAAGCTGATCGTTCTCAAAGGTCGTTTCTTTTATTAATTCTCGCTCGAACCCAAGGTAAGAAAACCGCACCCCATGTATATGTGACATGCATGGCTATTATGGATGCATGTTGGTTGATTATTGAGCATGACATGCATGGCTATTATGATGCATGTTGGTTGGCTATTGAGTATGGCATGCATGGCTATTCTTGATGCATGCTAGATGTTTAAATGTAAACATTGATAGCATAATGAATGCCTGGCAATCTTGCCCATTTGCATATGATTATTATTGAGGCATGCTGGATGATTAAGTGTGATGCATGTGATGCACGAGAAACATGTGATTAGGGCATGCCATGAGTGATGAATATGAGATTGGCCAGAGCTGAGTCTCAGAGTTTGTGCATGATCATGATTACGCTGGCAACTGTTTAGTAAGCATGCTGAATGCCCTATTCTTGGATAACTGGCATATGATACATATTGATAGCATTGCTTACTTGTGCATGGTACTGACTAATTAGTCAGATTTGGCAAAGGGGCTAGTATCAACTGTGAAGCTGTGACTTATGAGTCAGGTTCGGCAGTGGTACTGGGCACTGGTCACATTGCACTGACTTGTCAGTCAGAATTGGCAAAGGTGTTAGTATCAGCTGTGAAGCTGTGACTTACTAGTCAAGTTCGGCAGTGATACTGGACACTGGTCACATAGCGCTGATTTATTAGTCAGAACGGTCTTAGCGTGGTTCACGCAAGCCAACGGAGATTAGATCTAATCGACCATCAGCATTGAATGGCTCAAAGAGCATTAATGCAAGACCGACCTCGAGGGTCGATGAATGAAATAAGCACTTGGAGGCTAGTGGCTTACCTAGCAGCCACTCTCCCTCTTGAATCATGTGATGTTCACTCATTGGTTTGGAAGCTTTATGCTCCGTGTGATTATAATGATAATCATTTGATAATGCTTATGTATAGTGTTATGTTTTCTTGCTGGGCTTCGGCTCATGGGTGCTATGTGGTGCAGGTAAAGGCAAGAGGAAGCTAGACCATCCTTGAGTTGGAGGGCTTAGGTGATGATGTGTACATATGCAGCTGCTCGACCGCCACGGCCGAGGTTTAAAGTGGAACTAGGGTTGAACCCTGTTTTGCCGCTTGGAACGGCCTGTTGTAAATATTTTCTGTAATAAACTCTTAAATTTATATTTTCGGGATCCCAATGTATATATTAAACGTTCTAGTGAAACGTTACACCCTAACCAAAATGTTTAATCCCTAAACCGCTAATCATACTTAGTTGCACGATTTTGGCCAAATGACTCGATTAGCGAGTTTAGCACCGTTTACAAGGCACACCGTAACGGTCCCAGGAGTTGGGGCGTTACAGAATTGGTTGACCTTCCAAAGGGGTCCAAATCAATTTTTTGAAAAAGGGTATTTAGAAAGAAATACCATAATGATGGCACCATAAAAACCCTCAAGGCTAGGCTAGTAGCCAAAGGTTTCAAACAAAGAGAGGGAATAGATTGCTTTGACAAATATGCACCAGTAGCAAGAAATACTTCTATAAGGTCATTGTTTTCCTTATCATCTATATACGACCCTTATGTTCATCAAATGGATGTCAAAACGACATTCCTAAATGAGATCTCGAGGAGGAGGTCTATATGGAACAACCGAAAGGTTTTGTTCTTCAAGGAAATGAACATGTAGTGTGTAAACTTGTCAAATCATTATATGGTTTGAAACAAGCTCCAAAAAAACGGCATGAGAAGTCTGATATAGTCATTGTTTCTAATGGATTTAGACACAACAATGTAGACAAGTGCTTATACTCGAAGACTTGTGGTGACTATGTCATACTGGTGTGTCTATATGTAGATGATATACTGATTTTGAGTAATGACATGAAAGGAATAATAGAAATGAAGAGGTTTCTACACTACACCAAATACCTCTTTCTATAATACATAATTATAAGCTAATTGGAAAAGTATTATAATAGGTAAAAATGGAGGGAAACAAGAAAAATGGCTGGGTACTTTTGGGTAGCCCGCTCAAAGCCTTTTTTTTAGCAAATGTAAAACGCAAAGGGCTAATTTTGTCTGATTCCACTTCTGCTCTGCCGCAAGAGCTACTCCGAAAGCTCCACCTTTATTGCTCGCCACTTTCATTTATTTTGCTCTCACTATTCCCTGGCTTTTCAATCACTCTTCTCTTCGTCAAATAGCTTCTTCAACAATCACTTAATTGGGTATTACCCAAAACACTGCTTCTACTTTCCCTGTTTCTTCTTTCTCGAAAAAATTTCACTCATAAACCCTTAAACCCCTAAATTCTCTCTCCCTCCACACAACCCACTTCGTCGTTTCTATACCCTTCATCGTCATCGTCATCGCTATCAGGTATACTTTTTGTTTTTCATTTTTTTATATAATATGTTTGTATGTATGTACACATATGTACTACTGCAAAGACCCATATCTTGATATTCTACAAGTACACAAATGACCATGGTAGAAAAAACTAAATTTAAATATAGCGGCCTTGAATAAGTGAGAGGAGTAGGGCTAGATCATTCACATTCATATTAGCCTTGGATTTTACATATATTAGTAGTTTCTTTCAGAATCATTTCTGAATAATATGTTGCATTTCTCTATTATGGTTAAGTGTTATGCTTAAATAATTATATTATAATGCAAGTAAAAAATTTGACTTTTTGGTTGTGAACTTTAATACCCAAATGAGCAATTCTAATAAATATGTTGTTTCTGTTTAATGACATCCCATGCATTACTCATGTTGACCTATGACTATAAGAAAATCCCCAAAATGCTGAAGTTTATATGGATAAGAATCTTTACTTACATTGCAGAAAGTAGAAGTGGAAATAAGGAAGAAATTTACTTGTTTGTGAGATCTTCATTCTTTTGGCCACCAGTGAGTTTCATAGATTCTTTTATTATTCTTTCTCTGCAGTAGCTTCAAGACAAGAACTTACGTAACTTTGTGTCTGAGGTCGTAAACTTCTAGTTAGATTAGTTTTGAGAAGAGATCCCTACAAAACTTGTCCTATTTTTCTAGTTAGTGAACTTCTTATTTTATAGGTATTTAGCACATCCATCCTGAATTGTAACAATTATAGAATAACTATCTATCTTGTTGAACAGGTTCCGAAGGCCCAAGTTGTTGGTGTTAAAAGTTTGTTCTTTTCCCCAAATTTCCAAATGGTTTAAAGGTTCTTTCTTTGATTCTGTATCTTAATATATTGTTCTATATTATGACATAATATAATTGGTTTGTCTTTAACAGTCTCCAATAGGAGATGAAGTTTCAATAAGAATGGTTTAGTGCTCCCGATCCGGTTTCTCAAGGGAAAATCCCTTGGTCTTGTAAGTCAACATACCTCTATAATTTTTTAGGCTAATGAGTTCTTATGAATATTGTTGACTGTTTTTAATAATAGATAATTTTTTAATTGTTTCATCTTTCTTTTGTCCAAGTAATCTATAGTGATTACTTTCTTTTTTAATAGTTCAAGGTATTTATTGGTTTTGTTTATGGTAGTTTACAATCACCATGCTTGAATTTTATGTGTTTATATGCAGTATTTTTTACTAATTATGATAAATAGAGATGTCATGTTTCCTGTTTTGTTAGACATATCCTGTAAAATATATGTTAGTTATTAGAATTTTAATGAAGCAATAATACAAATCAAGAAACTTTTCTTGGTTACAGAATGCTTGAGTAGAAAGTATTCAAGATAAATTTGTATTTTAAACATGCTTTAGTAAAACTCTTTGAAGAGGAAGATATATATTCATATGATATTTACTCTGCTTTTTTTTTTTTTTTGCTCAATTTGTATAGACTAATCTATGTTAGCAATAAGGTATCAAGTTTGAGAAAACGACTCAACAAGTGTGAGCACCTTTTCTTGGATTTATTTTTTAGAAATGGAGCAAACAAAGCATTCTAATGTCAACTTTATTCATACTTTGTCTCAATTTTCCATATATTTGGTCAATGTTTGTATATACATACAACTGTGTGAAACTGAGTCAGCCAACTGTGAAATCTGTTTTCTTCATCTCGTGTGATTGTTTGTTTGAGTTGAACACCAACACAAGCACACTTTCATGGGCTTTCACTAGTTATCTTGGGAGCATTTTCATGGTTTAACATTATAAATATATAAAGGATTAACTTTTTTTTGTGGGCTAATGTTACATATGTAGATCATTGTCAACGAAAGATATTGAGGTTATTGTTGGAAGTGGATGTCCTAATCTGCTGAGGAAAGCTGTTAATTCAGCTAAAAGATTGAGAGCCTATGTCAGACTCGATGAAGGGGATGTATGAGATTTTCCTCTTTGTGATAGTGCCCATGTGCTTA
This sequence comes from Humulus lupulus, assembly GCF_963169125.1. Classification (NCBI taxonomy): domain Eukaryota; kingdom Viridiplantae; phylum Streptophyta; class Magnoliopsida; order Rosales; family Cannabaceae; genus Humulus; species Humulus lupulus. The sequence goes on from NC_084794.1 coordinate 230,522,780, forward strand.
AACTGAAATGACAACACATAACACACTGAGTTTACTAATCAAGTAAGTCACCAAAACCAATTAATTTTTCTGTATCTTTTGGCTCTATTTAGCATAAGTCTTGGAACAAACTCACATCCAATCTAGGTATTTAATCATATTTTTACAGATATGATATGTCAAACAGAACTTTTGTCATGTATTTGATTGTTAGCATATGAAATATAGAATTGCATACCCCAAATACTTAGCTGCATCGACTATCGAACCATTAACTGCAAAAATTAGATCCAACAGAGCTTGCATTCCCTGAAAGCAAAATGAAGAACAAACAAGAGAGATTTTTATGAGTCCATGTATATATTATATATGTATACATGTCTATGTAATATTGAAATAGTGGATAGATATTTCCATAAATATTGAAACAAACTCCTTGACCAAACTAGTTCTTATCCAAAATGGTTTGTTCTAAAAAGATAGAAAAGCGCATACAAGTGAATGTGTTAAACTGGTAAGAGTTATCCTCATGTATTGACATGTCCATTAGCTGCAGGGTTGTACAAGGAAAGAAACTATCATATAATATAATGTACTTTGTATTCTGTAACAAAAGTTTTCGTACTACGCGCAAATATAAGCATACATAATCAAAGTTGAGATACATGCATGCATGTTATCAAAATATACTACATTATATATATATATATGTGTGTAATTCTGATGATCATCATTGTGGATTTATATATATATATCATAATTTGCTTCCCTAAATTGTAGTTTAAGAAAGACAAATTAGGCCAATGTATATACAATCATGCATATTATTATGGCTTACTTTACATAATCTTATCATGACTAGCTATATAGCTTACTAGATAGAGAATATCCATGCATATATAATGTAAACGAGACATATATATTTATTAGCAATATATTCTTTTGCGTATATGTATATATATGTATGTATGTATAATTATATGGAGTAGCTATAGCTATAGGAAGAGGGACCAGTCCAATTTAGTCTAGACAAAGTTAGATAATGAAGTTGTTTGAAGTCATACACTATTAAGACACGAGGAGAATATATAGATATGTCAAATTAAGGCATATGTAGTCTCTATAGGACAAGATTTATACATCCTGTAGTATGTTTAATTATTGAGATTATAAAGTACTTCAACGCAGTTTAGTGGAACCTGTAGAGTTACTTAAGTGTTGCGTTTCTCGTTGTATATAGCTATGATGATCTATATATATATATATATATGTGTGTGTGTTTGTATAATCAGATATGAAGAAAAATTCAGAATTAAGGAACAAGAAACTGAAAACAAGTTATAAAAAATCATACTTGTCTTAACGAGGCGTTCAAGAGGTCCAAACATAGTACCACACATGATTACTTATTTTCTTCAAATTTTGCTCAATGGATTTTGAGATAGTAATAAAGGCAAGAGAGAATATATCTCAAGCACTCATCAAATACCAATAAGATAAATAATAAGAATATATCTAATACATAAATAGAGCCCTCAAAAGCTTATGCTCCACCTAATAAAACCATACACAAGCAAATAAACAAAGTCAGTAAACCAAAAACCATTCAATAAATAATAACAAAGTGTAGATTAGACAACCCAGAAAGCCAAAACTCATAAATGAATAGTTGTGGATGATGAAAAAGTTGAAGAAAATCCATAAACTTGATAAATAGACAAAATCAAATATCATCTTTTATTTATTTAGTTATTCATTTTTATTATTGGTGTTGAAAAGGTCTGCAGTGTTGGCTTTCACTTGGCCATTTAGGGGCAGAAAAAAAACACATTTCCATCTCATTGATAGTCGCACTTCCTGTTGAAGATGAGGATTGGGTTTACATTTGCATCCGAATTTCTTATTGCAAAACATTTTGCAATTTAGAAAAAGTACAAATAGTATATAATATAATACTTAATAAACAAATATACATATGTACAAAACCTAGAAAAAAGTTACTTGCATATCCATCCTTAGCATTTATGTTCACCCATCCACGTGTTGGATGATTGTGCATATCATGGAACGTGGTAATCAAGCTGGGCAGTTCCTTAGTTTTAGGATTCATCTTTGGAAAACATAATGTGACAAAATATCAGTTGAATACTGAAATTATTAATAAGATAACTGAAAATAGTTAAAATTGTACACATGTTATTACTTACCTTCTTAAATCGAGCAGAAGCGTAAGATGTCGATCCATGGAGACTTGGATATTTTTGTTTTGATCAGTTGGCAACATTTACCTTTTAGTGTTCCAAAACTGTTTAGAGGTGAAAATGTCAATACTCTTCTGTCAATCTCCATTGTGCATCCCCCTCGGTGGGTTCTTCATGGTTGCCTCGATATCATCATATTTGTCATGTTCATTGAAATATTTTTTCTTTCGACCTTTTCTATTTTTGTAGCGATCTTGAAACTCTCGATCAATGTCGATCTCTATCACTCGCCATTCGGGGAGATTTCTGTGGAGAATGAAATACTCCTTCAAAAAAAATGGATAGAATCTTGAAATTAGAAAAAACATCACATGTGAATATATTTATAAATTTACCTCAATTTTAGATATTAATCCTGTCTTGTGCTCCTTCGGAACACTCTGCCCGGAGTCATAATATAATGACACTTGGTGACCAATAAGGTTACCAATAAGTCCGTCCTTTGTCACGACTATGCACCAAAAGCATCACACTGTTGACAATGCAATCAATGTACGAGTGTGCATTTTGATTCGACCCGTTTGCTAAAGCAAATAATTCATCGGTACTCTCAGGTGACTTACTTGTCACAGACCACACATCTACATAGTTGAACACAAAAAAAAAAGATGCACAATCAGATGAGTCTTGGATTGGGATTTTATTTGATGTCAAGTTTAGATCTTTTACCTTCATTTTAAACCATGTGGGAAAATATTTCTGAAGATTTATGTTTGGATTGTCTCGAATGCATTCACTGTATATCACAAGAATGAAGGTAAGATAACATTTTTTTAAGTGAATTTATTTTTAAAAAATGCATATATGTGTTGAGCTACTTACTCCATATATAGTTGGATTTCAGGGCAATTGTTGAGTACAAACCACCCCGCTTCTTTTCGATGAAGATATTCAAGGGATATGATTTTCTTTATGCTACTTGGGCGACATTGTGATTCAAAAACAGACAACTGTCTCTTAGGAATAATAATATCTTCATTTCTTTCTAGAAGATTAAATTTAGTCTCTACACCCTGAAGATATTGTGAACAAAAAGTCAAAGCTTCATTGGCAACATAACCCTCCACTATAAAACCTTCAGGGTGCCTTATTCCTGAAATAATTTTTCAGCTTCTCCATATATCTTGCAAACGGATACATCCACCTCATCTAAACAGGTCCTCCAAGGATAACTTCTTGTGGTAAATGAAGAATCAAATAAATCATTATGTCAAAAAAGGTTCAAGGAAAAATTAATTCCATCTTGCACAAGATCTGTATCACTTGATAATCTGCGTTCTCCATATCCTTAACAACCAATGTACGAGCACAAATTTGCTGAAAGAAATCGCAAAACCTCGATGGTTGTCTTAGAAATAGACTTATCCAAGTAGCCTCGAACTCCTACTTGCAACAGACGTTGCATAAGACTGTGACAATCATGGGATTTCAACTCAATATTGTTGCCATCATTGTCAATCACCTTCTTAGAGAATTTTGAACTGAAACCATCAGGAAGTCTAAATCCTTTTATGAACTGACAAAAAAAGGCTTTTGTCATCCGCTGTGAAAGAATACATAGGATAGGGTTTTATAAACTTGTTACTATCTTCCTTAATGTGCAACTCTTCCCGAATACCCAAGTTCTTCAAGTCTACGTGTGTGTTGGTGGTGTCTTTAGATTTCTCATTCATCAGAAAATGACCGAGTAAGCTGCTGCAAACATTTTTCTCCACATGCATAACATCTAAATTGTGCTTTAGTTCAAGTTCGGAACAATAATCAAGTTCAAAGAAAATACTTCTCTTACTCCAATTTTAACTCTTTTGGATCTCACTTTCCTTACACACCTCTAAAACTGACATTTTAACCAGGCAAACAACATGGAACATATGCTAATTGTTGGAGTATATCTTGACTACTGAATTTTCTTGGAGGACGTATTTTTTCATATGACCCATCAAACAAGATACCATTCCTCTACTTATGGGTAGAGAATAAGAATCTTTTATGATCAACATAAGATTCCTTCCCAATTACCTGCAATGAAGGAGTGCTTTGTTCCATGTAGGACATGGCTTATATCATTGGTCACTCCAACCAGACAAACTACTATAGGCCGCAAAATTATTGATAGTCCATAATAGTGCTACACTTATTCTGAAAATATTGTTCGTTGCGGCGTCTTTGGTTTGAACTCCTTCATCCCACAACATTTTCAATTTGTCTACCATTGGCCTAAAAAAATATCCATGTCCTTCCCAGGTGATTTTGGACTGAGAATCAATGAGGTCAGCATGTTACAAAATGGATTAAAACCATCAGCAGCCAAACCCAATCGAATGTTTCTAGGTTCTTTGAGAAAACTCGGATATCTGGTATCAAATTGTTTCCAAGCACCCCCATCAATAGGATGGTGCATCACATAATCTTCTTTTGATTGTCCCGTACTATTCCAAGTCATATCCTTTGTTATATGACTTGAACCATAAAGATGTTGTAACGTCCCAAAAATGCTAATTGGGCTTAGTGCCTTGATTAGCGTGCAGGGAGGGCATAATTGGATATGTGTGTGGTTAACTGATTAAATGTGTGACTATGTGGCATGCATGATATATATGATGAAATGAATATATTTAAATGCATGTTTATTTGTATTAAATATGCATGTGGACCCATTCTTGATAGTTGGGGCATATCTGTAATATTGGTCCGTTGCGGGTATAAATGTTATTATATGTGAGTAAATGATTGAGACCACATTATTATGTGTATATATTTGCAGTATACAGCTCGAGGCAATCCTAGTGAGCAGATTAGCGGAATAGTCACAACGGGGTTTAAGAGATGAATTTTTAAATAGGGTGTTGGGTGCAAGATCTAGTTCCCTTTCTTCATGAAATAGGAATATCTAGATATGAGCGAGTGTTAAAGGGAAGAGCTTCTAGATCATTTGAGAGAAGTGGTTCTATCACCAGATTAGGCTCTTGATTGTGATGAGGATTTTTTACTTGTTTATTTCTTTCTCTTCTGATATTCACCCAAATTTCTTTCTGCATGTTTTGATCCTGAGAAGCAGAAGAAGATGGAGGAGAAGATGGAGTAGAAGATGGAGGAGAAGATGGATGATTTTTTTGTTTAGGAGTGAATTCTGGCTCTAGAGGGAACTCAGTGTCTAGGGGTAATTCTAAACCCCATGACCACTGAACTTCTTGCTCATGATGGATGTGATTCCCCTGAAGCGAGGTGGGAGTGAAATAAGGAGAATTTTTTTAAAAAGGTTACATCACATGATATGAGATGTAGGATTTCTTGGTGAGTGGACAGTAACAATGATAGCCCTTCTATGTAGGATAATAATCGAGGAAAATTATTTTTATGGCTGCAGGATCAAGTTTACTCCGGTGTTGGGAGTGCATGTGGACAAAGGCGGTGCAGCCAAAAACTTTGACTATCAGAGTATTTGTAGAAATGTAAGGATAGGGAGATTGAAGAATATACAATAAATAAATAATAGATGATGAACTGATTACTATTAGGTATTTCTAAATTTAGAACCCTTGAAAAATAGAAATATAAATTACAAAATGGGCTTCTATTGTTTACAAGACTCTAAACTGTTTCTCCTTCTCATAGGCCCATCTTCATAATTCTTAGGAATCCATTAGGCCGGATAATTAATTAGAAACTAATTTTCTAATGAATTTATTTAATTAAAACTAATTTTTAATTAAATAACATTTTTTATTATCTTTTTAATTTAGTTGAATTTAAATAATTAAATGAATAAAATTCAAATAATTATTTAAACTTAAGATAAGATCTTAACCAACTAAAAGATATATTTTTTTCAAATAAAAATAAAATGAGATAATTAATCTTCTAAATTAAAATAATTTAAAGAATTATTTAATTAAAAGATAATGCTTAAAATTTTGGGATTTGTTGGGAAACATTCTAGGTTAGGGTCGATGGGTTTGGAGCCAAGCCATGGAGGCTTGGCATGCATTCGCGCAAGGCTAGTGAAGGAGCAAGCACATGCGTGCGAGTGATCACGGGGCTGGGCGTGCGACCGGCGTGAAGAGGTCAAGGGGCTAGTCGAGCGGTTGGCATGCAGGAGCCGAGGCATGCGCACACAAAGAAATGCGTTAGGGTGTGCGTGCGAAGTAGGGTGCAGGGGTACTGGGCCAAGGGGCTTATCGGCGTGCGCAGGTGGCTCGGGCCATTTTCTCCTCTTGTGTGACTAGAATTTTTATAACCAAATGTCAAAAATAAAATTACAAAAATCTCTATGCCCTATATGTATTACACAAGATCTAAGAAAAATAAAAAACAATTCCTTACACAATAGAGCCATATAATTAATGATTCATCATTCATCCATACATTCAAAAAACATAACCATCCCTTAAATATACATGTCAGCATACATATAAAAAATGCAAGAAACTCACACAACATTTAATGTATACATATAAGTAGACTACTTTGGTACCAATTGTTGGTATTAAATAGAATAAAATCAATGACACAACAGAAGGTGAGGAGGGGGATTTTTAAGAAACATTAATACCAGACAAGATCAATACATATATATTTATATATACACATTAAATCAACATATACAAGTAAATAGAGATTACCTCTTCGAACCTATCAACATTCCTTGAGTCTTTTAGTATAATTAACGATCTTCTTATCCAAGTGAAGACCCACACTTAGCCTTCCAAGTCGTTCCTCTAACACACAAGGACGTGAGATATTCTCAAGACAGGAGATCTAGAGTGTTTGGAGAAGAGAGAAGGCTTATAGAATGTTCTAGAATTTCAGACCTAGAAAATACTATCGTTTCTTTTCTTTGAGAGAGACTGATAATAAAAAACAACTGGTTGAAAAGAATCACTTCTTTTTTAGGGTTTTAAAGATAAAAATAAAACTGTTGTTTTCTTTAAATTTAATAATTCAAAAACTAACCAGTTATGATTTAATTTAATTATTTATTTAAATCAAATTTAAAAACAATAATTAAATAAACAAATTAATTTGAAATTCAATATTCAAATCTTAGGGATGATGTGGTGCCACTGTAGTGGTCTCCCTGATAATCTCATTTGTTAGTTTAATTAATTTTGAGACAATATATTTATTCCCAAATATAAATATCACTTAATTCAAAATTAACATTTTCTTAAAATACTATCAATTTGAATAATTATCTTATAATAAGATAATAATTAACTCTCCCAAATATTAATTCAAAAATTGATTAATATTTATTTTACCTTAATATAAAGTCTTTCAAATAATGGCATGGGGTAGATCTCCACAAAATCTTGAGTGATCTCCACAAAATCCTTCATGGATTTATTCAAGGATCTTTCTAGATTCAGGTGGGGTTACACACTGTAACAATGGCATGGGGTAACTCCTTTGATACAACTTCCCATCGAAGATCGAATACCTATAAATTTTGTATAATAATTTTTTAGCCTCGTTCTGATCTTTTGGTAGGGTCTTGGCTATGAGGTAATCGATTATCACAGTCATCCAGGTCGATTGTGAATCTATCATCTCGACATCAGTTGTTTCTACCTCATAAATATTGGGTTGTGGAAGGAATGCCACTAGAACAACGTTAAGTGTGTCAACTTCCCTAGCTATAGCAAGTGGAGCTAACGCATCAGCGTTTGAGTATTGTTCTCTCAAAACTTGTTCAAACTTGTAGTACTCGAACTGCTTAAACACAACCTTGACTTTCTCTAGGTATGCTGCCATTTTTGTTCCCCGAGCTTGATACTCACCTCAATAGCAGTGTATGGCCTTGGCTTTTAATTCTTGAGCCACACAAAGCCCTTCAAGGAATGCTTCATATTCTGCCTCATTATTGGATGCATCAAATCCAAATGTCAACGCAAAATTAAACCTTTTTCCTTCGAGGGTTATGAGTATGATTCCTTCCCTCAATGCTTTCTCATTTGCTGATCTATCGACATAGAGTTTCCACAGCTTTCGAGCTAGGGTTATTACCTCTTCGTTGGATATTCTTGTGCATTATACTATGGATTCAACTAGTGCTTTGTCCTTGATCATCGTTCTTGGGTGATAAGTTATCTCAAACTGTCCGAGTTTGACTGCCCATTTTAATAGTCGACCTAACGCTTCTGGTTTTACCAAAGGTTGGTAAGTAAGAACATGTATTGGATGTGCTTGGAAGTGGGGTCGTAACTTCCTCAAAGCGTGTAGTAGCCATAGTGCGTGTTTCTCCATCATGGGATATCGTGATTCATTTCCTAATAGTCTTTTGTTGACATAATACACTGGCCTTTGTACTTTTTATCCACTCAAACTAATGCAACGCTAATTGCATTCTTGGTTATTGTGAGGTATAGGTACAATACTTCACCCGAAATGGGTTTAGACATAATTTGTGGTTTTGCGATGTGTTTCTTAAGAGTTTGAAATGCTAGCTCACACTTCTCTATACATTAAAACTTCTTACCCCTCTCAAAAGGTTGAAAAATGGCAAACATTTTTCGGTTGATTTTGAGATGAATTGTTCAAAGCTGCCATTCGTTTAGTTAAACTCTAGACATCCTTGTGTTTTCGAGGTGAAGGCATCTCACTTAGGGACTTTATTTTGTTTGAGTTTGCCTCAATTCCCTGAGCATTCACTATAAATCCAAGGAATTTCCCCAAAGATACTCCGAATGAGCACCTTTGTGGGCTTACCATACTTTCTTAGTGTAGTGAATCATTTTATTTGGCCGTCAACATGGTTAGTGGTGTGTTTGGATTTGACCAACATGTCATCCACATACACCTCCATATTCCTTCCTATCTTCTCGGCAAATATTCAGTTTACCAGTCTTTTGTATGTAGCTCCAACATTTTTTAGCCTAAAGAGCATCACATTGTAGCAGTACAAACCTTTGTCTATCATAAATCTTGTGTGTTCCTGGTCAGGAGCATGCATGGCTATCTAGTTATATATAGAATATGCATCCATGAAAGACATAATGCCATGACCCGAGGTAGTATCTACGAGCTAATCTATCAAAGGCAGTGGAAAACAGTCCTTTGGACGTGCTTTGTTGAGATCCGAATAGTCAATGCAAGTTCTCCATTTCCATTCGGTTTAGGAACTAACACTTGGTTTGTTATCCAAACTGGATAAAAAGAATCCCTAATAAAGCAGTTAGCTTTTAACCTGCCAACCTCCTCCTTTAAGGCTTGTTTCCTTTCATCATCAAGCAACCTTCTCTTCTGTTGCTTCGGAGGAAAGGTCTTGTCTATGTTTAAGGCATGACTAATTACGTTGGGATTGATTCCTCTCATGTTCGAGTGGGACCGGGTGAAAACGTCTTAATTTTCTTGTAAAAACTGAGTTAATTGCTATTTTACATCTTTGGCAAGATTTTTACCGATTTACAATCTTTGTCGGGTCCTCTTTATCAAGATGAACATACTCGAGCTCTTCAATAGTTTTGATTTCAACTTGGTCTTCTCCCATACAAGGGTTAACTTCATTTTCTATCTCGAAAACTCTTTCCTCTATCTCTTCGTTTATGACCAACGCCTGTGCGCTGATTTGGCTTCTTCCTTTCATGGAAATGATGTAGGATTCCCGAGCTGCCAACTAGCTGCCTTTAAAAGTCCCAATCCCACTAGCTGGTGGGAATTTCACAGCCAAATGTTGTACTGATGTTGCTGCTCCCAACCCGATCAGGACTGGTCTACCGAGCAAAAGATTGTAGGCAGATTGTGTGTCAACCACTATGAACTCAAACATATTGGTTATTGAGACCAAGTATTCCCCTAGTGTTATGGGGAGTTCAATGGCCTCAGTACTCGTGATTCCTTCTCCCGAGAATTTGTATAGGGTAGTTGCACAAGCCTTTAGTTCTCAAACTTATAATCCCATCTTTTTCAACGTTGTTTAATACCAAATATTCACTAAGCTACCATTGTTGATTAGTACCTGGTGAACTCTCTTGTTGACAAGCTGGAGGGTGATGACCAATGGTTCATTATGCAGAAATTGCACGTGAGAGGTGTCCTCCTTAGTGAAAGTTATTGGTTAAGATTTGACTTATTATTGCTTTATAGCTTGGGGCTCCGGAATGTAAGGAGTACCATCCCCTAGTTTTAGCTCCTGCACATACCTCTTCTGGGCATTCCTGCTCATTCTGTCCACATGCGGTCCTCTGTAGATGGTTATTACGTCATCTCCATCTACCAGAGGTGGCCATTTATCTTCCCGAGCCGGGGGTGCCGCGAGGTGAGGTGGTGTTGTTGATTGATTTAGAGCCACCCTTTAATTATGTGGGGCCTTTCGTTGGTTATTACCTCTGTTTCAGACATACTGCTCAAGGTAGCCTCTCACTATCAAACCTTCGATCTCTTATTTGAGTTGTCTAGATTATTTGGTCAAGTGGCCAATGTCCCTATGGAACCTGCAGTATTTTTTCTGATATATTTTTGCGTGTTGATTGCACATAGGCTTAGGTCATCGAAACAGGACTTGATTTTTATTTGCCACGTATATATTTTAACAAGTATCTGCAAGCTCGGCATATATGGTGTATATGGAGATGTACTTGTCTCCTTTATTTTTCTTACTCCCTTTCTCATCATGAGTATTTCCCTCATTCTTCTTCCTTTTGGAAGAGTTATCATTAGTGGGTTGCACAACAGTTGGTGTTGTCGTGCTTGCAACTAGGTTCATATTCATAGTTGTAGCTATTGTGGCCAGAGATGCTAGTTGTAATGCTGACCTGGCTTCCTATACATTGATGAATCTTTGTGCTCACTTCGTAAACTCCATTATGTTTCGAACTGGTTTTCGTTGCAGGTCGTCCCAAAGAGTGCTTCCTGACAGGATTCCAACTCGAATAGCCATTAAATGACTGTTGTCATCAAAGTCTCGGGCCCTGGCAGGCTCGATATTGAATCTCACGATGAAGCCTCTGGTAGATGTCGTGAGATTCAATATCGTGAGGCGGTGCCTGGCTCTGGGGGCTAGTTATTATTCAAAAGAACTCCAGCTCCTTGTTGCAATATCGGGTTATAATTGTTCCCATATACTGGTTGTAGAGGCTCTCGTTGGGCATTCGATTGAGCCCTCAAGTCTGGGTTTGGCTGATTATATAGTCCCCGGTTCAGATTCAAATGGTCTCAGAGATCTGGACCATTATTTGGGTAGTTTTCATAATATCTTGGCTCAGTATTGTATATGCTTACCAACCTACTAACATTCTGGTCATTAGTCCGATAACTGTCCTCAGTAAAACTAACAATTTGTTGTTGTTGCTGTTGCGTATAGTTTCAAGGTTGATTATCGATGTGTACTCTAATCCTTGTAGCTCTAGATCTGGATAGGTGGCTTCCCAACTGCTAGGGTTGCCTCACTTGTCTCACCCACTGGTTTACTCCCAAGGGGACCTCACGATTAACCATTTCTCCTTGTCCAAACCTGGGATTTCTATCTCTGTTGGTGCTCCTTGCACATTGATTTGGCCTTTGAGATACCCATTCACCAGCTCGAGTTCCTCTGGGACATGCTGTAGAATGTCCCAAACTGGTGATGGGTGCCTAATTGATTAGGGAGGATGTCGAATTGGTGATGGTGGTGGCCTCTCGCTAGTTCGGTCCAACCTTGCACACTTTGGGTTTTTGGTTCGAGCTGCCAGTGGAGCGAATCGGTTATTCCAAGTGTTTGCGGGGATATCCCTTACCTGGTTAGTGTTGGCCTGTTAGGGATTCCAGGATGAAACCCTAAGTTGACCAGCTTCAGGGTTTGTTGGAGCTGCTTCTGTCTCAACCTGTCTAACCCCTTTACTTAGTTTCTCGAGCAGCGATACTACCTCGAGGTAGCCCCCAGATCCTCCCAGGATGCACTTGGGCTTCAGCAGCCCTTCTTTTCATCTCCTTGTTCAAACGAGTGGCCTCAGCCACCCTTTCTCATAACCATTGATTCTCGAGTTCCACCATCGAGACATACCTCTTGGGATTATAATAATCCTGATGAGGTGGTCTTGAACTCTGGCTAGGGTCACGTGGTGTTGTAGATGCACTCCCTTCATCTGGAGTTTGATCATCATTTACGGGTCATTTTTTTGCCCATGGAGGGTTCTCCCCAGTCTGTGGTGTAGTCTCTTATGAGATTCTGGGTAGTGGTCGTCCACTTACAGATCTAGGGACGTTTCCAGCAGGTACATCCATTTATACAATGAATAAAGGTTTGAGTGGGAGGTTTAAATAAATCGCTTAATGCTCTCAATGAAAGCACCAAACTATTGACAGCGTTTTTCGTCATCTAAAGACAAAAGGAATTAAGCTAAATGAATTAATTAGAAAGAAAAGAAGAATAGATTTTTTACGTGGTTCAATAGTTAAAACTACCTAGTCCACGAATCACGTTTATTAATGTGTCTACTTTAAAGCTTTGAAATCAATTTCACAGAGCTTTGGTACAAAATTCGTGCGTCAAAAATACAACTAAACAATCCAATATATTTATAGACTGGGTTTAGATTCTCTTCCCATTATTTTATGGAAGTTACATAACTATACACATTTTAATTTGAAATATATTGTCTCCCTAATGAATATAGGCTTTAATTACTCAAATGTAACCACCTTGCATCGTTAAAGATACGCTTTTGAGCCTATCACTACGATCTTCGAGCTGACTCCTGCAATATTGTCCAATTAACAGCTACCAACCAGCCTTCCTAGGTCAGCCTCTTGTCACTGTCTAGACCTTTCGAGCTGACCCTCCATGTCGAATCGAAATGGTTAGATGGCATCAGCAATAATATATATATATATAATGCTTAAAAAGAAATCAAAACAATAACAAAAGAAAAAGAAAAAAGCCAAATGAGACTGCAACGCCCCTACCTTATATAGAGAGAGAAGGTCAAGAACAAAAAAAAAACAAACTCAATGAAAAATAACGGATGGATGAGTGGATTACGTACGGAGAAGATGGCGCTAATGTATGATAAAGATATGTGGAAATGAAGAACTAGAAATAAATTTAAAATGTCAAAAAAAAAAAACGAAGAAGAGTGGGAGATATATTTGCTAAATCTCTTGTTTATAATAAGCGTGTAGATAACGAAAATTCTTGATTTTAATGGTTTTTTATTTTTTTAATGTTAACTTTAACGAAATATTCTTATATTTAACAGAATATACTTATATTTAATGGTAGTTTCTAAATACTTAAATTTAAATAAAATAAAATAAATAATTAAAAAAATTAACATAGAATATGTTTAGATATTTTACAATGATAATTATTTAAAAATAATAAATAATTAAACAAATTAAAATATGATATTTTTGAGATAGTTTACAATAATAATTATTTAAAAATAATAAATAATTAAATAAATTAAAATAGGATATTTTTTAGATATTTTACAATGATAATTATTTAAAAATAATAAAATCATACATTTTATAACTTAAATAAAACTTAATCAAACTGAAACTCACTTATTAGAATAATATCATATTAAACATATAATAAAATCTACTGTAAAATTAGCAACAAATTATTTTTTAAAAAAACTAGTAAGAAACTTAAATTTAAAATCCATATATAATATTTAATATTACATTAAATATATAATATATAATATATTGTCGTCACTTCCAAATTTAAAAACTAGAACAAATATAAACTTAAACAAAAAATAAATAAATTATTTAATTAAAATATGATATTTATTTGAAATTTATATAACATTTAAATAAATTTAATAAAAATAATTAATAAATTCTATAATTAAAACTAAGCAAACGTGCATATTGCCTAATAAAAATAGGTAGAGATTAATTAGTGGATAATATGTAATGGGGCTTAGCTCTTAATAATTAATATTGGACATTCGTGTGTAGATTTGGGCAATCGTGTACAATATTCTCATTTCTATATTTTGTTCTGCTTGTAAATATGATTTTCATTTTTTTATTTCTTTTATTTTTGAAGGAAAGTATGATTTTCATTATTACATATAATGTTATTAGTGAAAAAATACAAATAAAAATTATAATTTCGGCATCATATAAATATTATTAGTATAAAATATAGGAAAAGATTATAGTGTTGATAGTGTTTTGTCAGCACCAATGTTGATAAAAGTTAGTTTCGGTATGTGGATAGTTATAAATTCTAATTTTTTTTACTATCACAGTGTATATTGTATTCATTTAGAACATCTCACTGATATTCAAGAAATTCTTAATAATTTACGTTGCCAAAAATAATGTTCAAAGAGTCAAATTTTCCATACGTGCCTATTTTTGAATGTACGAGTACAACAATCTGTTTGAACCTTGTTTCCAGCATTGTAAATTATTCATAATTTTTTGAAACTTTGTGGAATATTCTAAATTACTACAATATACACTGTCAAAATAAAAAAATAGAATCTATAACTATACACATGCCGAAACTAATTTTTGTCAATACTGGTTTTGAAAAAAAAACGGTTGTTCCCTAAAATTATATCCATATATATATAATATTTATATTGTTACTATTAAAGAAAAAAATTAATGGTTTTGAAGGAAAATAATAATAATTTTAACTACCCTATAAATATTAATTAATGACACACTATAAATATATATATATTTCTCTACTAAAATTTTGGTAGCAAAAGTATTAGTAGCTGAAACATTTTATTTGCTACAAAAATATATTAGTAGCAAAATCTGTACAAATTTAGAGTAAATAAATATATGTTTTGCTACCAAAAAATTGGTACTTAAACAAATTTTTAGTAACTAATAATATTTAAGGCTGTGTACTTTAAAATTTGTGACCAATAAATTTAGATACTAAAACATATTAGTAGCAAAAAATGTTAAAATTTAATCTTATTTTCTTTTAGAATTTGCAACTAAAATATTTTGCTACCAAAATTTGGTACCAAAATAGAACAAATTGCTACTAATTATATCTGGTAGCTGAAAATTTAGTAGCTAAATCAAATACAATTGTAACTTTAATAGTATTTTATTTGAACTATTTTGCTTTAGTTTTATTTGCATGTACAATAAATTTATTGTTTAATTGACTATGCTTCAATATTTTTCCTCGATGATGGTGAATTTTAAAAATTAAACAAATCAAAAAAATAATATTTTATGAATTGGAGTAGAAAAGTATGACTATAATAAGAATGTAAATTGTAAATTAATAAATATTGTATGATTTTAATATCACCTCGGCCACCATTACACAATAATTTACAATTTTCTTTCTTTTTATTTCTTCGAAGGATATCAATTTTCTACTAGCTACATCATCATTTTCTACTCCAATTCATAAAACATTTTTTTTTTTTTAATTCTGAAAATTCACCATCTTTGACGAAAAAAATTAAAGTAGAATTAATTAAACAATAAATTTATTGTACATGCAAATAAAACTAAAGCAAAATAGTTCAAATAAAATACTATTAAAGTTACTATTATATATGATTTTTTAATATTTAAATAAAAAAAATGAAAAAAGAAGTATGTTTCCATTCATAAAACATTATTTTTTTAATTCATGTTTCAATTTAAATTTCTTCAATTTCTTTCCTCAAAGATAGTGAAATTTATTTTAAAAAAAATTTCTATGAAGGATATCACTTTTCTACTAGCCACGTCATCGTTTTCTACTCCAATTCATAAAATATTATTTTTTAATTCATAAAACATTGTTTAAATTTTAAAATTCATCATCTTTGAGGAAAAAAATTGAAGCATAATCAATCAAACAAGAAATTTATTGTACATGCAAATAAAACTATAGCAAAATAGTTCAAATGAAAGACTATTAAAGTTACAATTGTATATGATTTTTTTAATATTTTCATATATAAATAAAAAAGGAGTAAAAAATACTTCAATAAAAAAGAAAAAAAGAAATAAAATATATATAATTTTTAAATAATTTTTTTATTAACGTTTTAATTGAATTATACATGTGGCACTTGTGGTTGTGTCACATCAGTACTCAAACTGCCAAATTAGCCTTATGTTAGCACGTCATCTAGCTACTAACGAAAGTCTCATAATTCGATAATATGCATAGTTCGGCGGAATTTTCAACAACGTAAAATATTCGGGGAGTACGATTTACAAATGGTAATAGTTTGAGAAGAACAAATCTTATTTATTCTATAAATAATATCTTAATTACTCATTTTGACACATTCTAAGACCCATTTATATATAGTGGAGACTACATAAGTCTCTGTGTTTTTTTTCTCATTTAATTATTTATATAAGAATTTTATTTTGTTAGTGTTTTTATGGTATTTTTAATAAGTTTTCAAATATATGACTTTTAGAGTCTCATATAAATGTATAAACAAATAAAAATTTTATAGCTTTTTTATATATAATAAAGTTCTATTATTTTATAAAGGTAGTTTTATAATTTAGATTTTATTTTTTATTTTACTATTTTATTTTATTTTATTATTTTGTTGATACATTGATTTTCCACGTCTTTGAAATACAATTTATTTCAATTTTAAAAAACTATTTCACATGTTATTTGTATTTATTTTATTTAACTTTTAAAATTATTATTTAATAATTTTGAAGTTATTATTTTAATCATCTATTTTTATTTTATTTTATTATTTTTACATATATTAAGAGTAACAAATAATAATGTATATAAAAATAAATATTACTTCATATATTCATATTTATATAGTTACATGTATGTATTATATTTACTAGAAGGTCTCTTAAATATAATTTATAATGGATAGGAAGCCATATCACTAAAATTACTAGATATACATCCATGTATTATATAAATATATATATATATATATATAAATAATGACAATATTGATGTCAACGCCACCACCAATATAAATTTCATTAAAAGGATAAGCAAGTTTTGCATAAAGTAATTTCCTTATAATTCTTATACATAGAGTGTCTAGTGTATATAAAACAAAGTAGAAGCATTCATAATATCAAAATTCTTTATGCTAGTAATGATGAGAAGTCAACATTGAGAAGAGAAGTAGTATAAAAGTTTATAGCAACATATACACGAAATAACTATTTGAATGTAATTTATTCTCCATAATCTTGAGAAACCTATAAATTAAAAATTAATTTAATAGTACCCAACCACTTAATCCAACATTTCAACTTCCTTCATCTATAAGGATAAAACTACTTCAAATGATATTATTTCTATTGGGTAAATAAAAAAATTAATTGAATCTTGAATTTATTTATTTTTCTTTTAAAATATATAAAATCCCATCATATAATAATTACAATTAAAAAGTGTAACTGGTTACAATATTTCTCAATTTGAGAGGGGTAACCAGTAATAAATCTGGAACAAAAAGAAGAAGTTTATGTAGAGTTGTAACCGATTACAACTCTCAAACTGAGAAGACTTGTATATGGTTACACTTTTCATATTATAATTGGTTACATTGATAGAATTCAAAGATTTTGAAAAGAAAAAAAATACAATTTTAAATTCAAATTCAACCTAAAAATCTATTGTTAGTCCCAATTATGTTAATAGAATTGCAAATCAACTAAAACTAATATTGGGTAAAATAAAAACTATCAAAAATGTTGATGAATTTGTATAATTTAAAATTCTCAGATACTTTATCTTTTTAATTGTTTGAAAATTTATTGGGTAAAAAATAAACAATTCATTCATCCATGACAAATATGAACGTTCTTAAGTCGGTTAGGAACCGATTCATAAGTCGATTAGGAACCGACTTCCCATGTAGTGACTTATGATGTGAAAACATGGTAGGTCAGTTGGCACCAAAACAATCTCTAGTGTAAAACACGGTAGGTCGGTTGCAAAGGGACCTCTGGTGTAAGACATGGCCAATCAGTTGCAGACCAACCTCTGGTTTAAGACATGGTCAATTGGCTGCGAACCGACCTACCCTGTAGGTCGGTGTGGCACTGTAAAACGCCCTATCTTGTCTAAATTTGCAAAAATACTATTTTTGATACTTATATAGAAAAATGTCAATAATAGTCCAAAAGTTCAGTCGACCTTATCAAAATAATACAGTATGGGCTCAAATGTTTCAAAACAAAACATAATGTCTTTATGCAGTTTTGTAGAAAATAATACAACCCTTTGATTTTGAGAATAAAATAAAAATAGACTAATCATTATTCTATGGAGTTTCTGGATTGTCCCCGTCCACTGGCCTCTCGCAACATACATACTCATGACCATGGAAACTCCCAGCTCACCATGCGTGCCACACAAGTGACCTAACGCCTACCTGAAAGGTGGGAAGTAAGAGGGTGAGCTAAAAGCCTAGTAAGAAAGTACAAACAAAGCAATCAATTGAAAAATACAACATTTCTACACGTGCCATCTTATCTTTAAATGAAATATAACACACGGTCATTCCATTTCTATACATATATATACCTTATTTGAAAAATAAATACACAAACAAACAAATTACTTCTTTGTGAGGAAAGCAGGAAAAACAACCATGGGAAATCTAATCCTCCTATGCCCACTTGGGGCCTATGGCAAGTCTACTTTGTGAGTTACGTCATAACTTAGTAACTCCTATGTTGTGTTGCATACATAACGCTAACAATGCTATGTTATATTGCTCACATAGTGCTAACAGCATTGTTTCTATTTCATACAATCATGCAACAAATCAAACATAATACTTGTATTAACTTACCACATAAGGTACCTATTTTACTTTCAAACATTTCGAACAATATTCATAGAAATCTAACAAACTTCCTGTAACACCCACTAATTCAGGACTGTTACACTATGTGTTTAAAATAGTGCTTAACTCAATAAGCGAGACATTTGGACTTAAAAGTGTAATTAAATTTAATTGATGGTTTAGGTACTAAAAATTTTGGACAATAAAATTAGAATATTCATTTAATGGATGGAATATATATACACGGGATCCCAAAATTTTATAATCAAATATAGTTATATTAAACATTACAAAAATAGCCGACTTAAGCAGCGGAATCGAACTACTATTCTAAGATCCTCAAAATAACTTGACCGTGATAGCCAAGTAGGTCGAATATACGCGTTGCTCCAAATCTCTCCAACTTATGGCGGGTTACCCAAAGCTTGCCCTTATCTGCACCATAGAGCACCCGTGAGACGAGGCCCACCAAGAAACCCCCCCCCCCCCCCGAGGCATAATAATAATCTAATTATTCATAAGCAATAAACATATGCTTCACAAAAGATAAATGCATTCATTCCAATCATATACATCATAAACACATTCCACAATTACAAGTATATTTCTCTCAATTATATTAATCAATTACACGACCCAGGAAAAACAGCCTTGCCGAGGGAATGGGGACTGCACCCTCAAAATAATCTCGCTTTCATAGCCTGCATTACGCACGCTTGCTGACCGGCCCCACATTCAATCACAATGGCAGAATATCAATCGCACCCAACATTGATAGATAAGTGCACTACAATAGATGCATTAACCACATCTACAGATAATTCCATGCTAGTCTGCATGAAAACCAATATGCTTTATGTGCACATGCTAGTTTTCTTACCTCAAGTTATGTGCAATTCAGCGAGACGACCATGAGTACGATACCTTTCTCCCGAGCCTGGCGGAAAAACCCTAAACACAACATATTGAGGGATATCCATTAAGGACTAAAACCAATAAAGAGCTTCAAGACCATGCCCTAACCCTCAAGACCTCAGATTCCACTAAACCGGGTAACGGAATCATTCACGAGCCCCCTGGCAGCACCGCGACCCCACAATGGACTAGAAATTCCCCTAGTAAAAACTTGCATTTTTAGTCGCGACATCCCATCGAAGGGTCACGGCACCCCAACTGCCCAAGAGTATTTCTTCCCATTTTAAGTCGAGGCACCCCCTATGAAGGGTTGCTGCGATACGAAGAAACTCAAGCGAGCCGCGACACTCCTCTCAGGCGCCCCGACGCCCCTCCCAAGTGCCCCGACACTACTGCAAAAAATCCAAAAATTGCGATTTAAAAAATTGCAAACTGACCCTGTAACGACCCAAATTCGCTAATAAGGCTTAAGGTCCTTGATTAGTGTGCCGGGAGGGCATAAACGGGATTAGAGTGAATAATATTGATTTAAATGTGTGAATATGTGATTGATGATGATTATATGATAATAAATGAT
Source organism: Humulus lupulus (assembly GCF_963169125.1). Lineage (NCBI taxonomy): Eukaryota > Viridiplantae > Streptophyta > Magnoliopsida > Rosales > Cannabaceae > Humulus > Humulus lupulus. Next base: position 230,543,221 of record NC_084794.1, read on the forward strand.
ATTATGTGATAATATGAATATTTATGTGATATATGTGAGAACCACATTATTATGTGGGCAGGTTCATAGAGCGCAACTCGAGACGATCCTAGGGTCAGATAACGGGAAAAGTCACAACGGGACTTAAAATATGACTTTGGACAAGTCAGGGGTATTTTAGGTATCGGATGGTGATTTGGACTATCGGGTTATGAAAATAAATATATGGAGATATATCTGAGGTTAGGATGTCTAGGCGGGAATATTGGGGGATTTTACCGTTTTGGCCTCGGGGACGGTTCCGGCACCCCGAGTCGTGGGATTAACTTAAAGAGTAAGAAAAACTTAGGAAGCCTTTAGAAAACTAGACTGACATTATCTTTTTCCCCTCAGCTGGTTACTCTCTCTCTCACTCTCAAGAAAAACAACGGAAACCAAACTAGAAACACTCAAGGGAAAAGTAGAGGAAAATTGGGGAAATTGGAGCTGAAGAATTGCTGGAAACTTAGAGGAAATGAGGGGCAACTTAGAGGTTTAGCACAGCAAACAATCAAGAAATAAATCAAACTAAGGTAAGGATCAAACCCTATGTCATCTGAAGTTTAACCTTGAGTTCTCAGCTGGGTATTGAGGTATTGTTCAATTGATGATTAGGATGGAATTAAGCTGGGGAAAACCTTGGAGTCAGCTGGGTTTTGGCTTGAGGAAGGGTTCTATCAAGAAGGTAAGCTTTGCTTCATGAATTGGTAATTGGAATTTGAGTTTTGACTGATTATAATTGGGTGTTTATGTTCTTAGAGTCTCAAGGATTGAAAGTAAGATTTATGTGGGTTATTGAGCTGAATTTCTGCGAATGGTGTAGCATAAGTTGTGGTAATGTTGGGTGTTGAATTAGGGAGTTTAGGGGTGGTTTTGGCTAAGGTTTTGAGCCTTGAAATTGTGGGTTTTCTGGGTTCGAAGGGAAGGGTCGCGACCCTAGGATGAAAAAGGGCAAAGGAGGCTCAGCCAAGGGAGGGCGTCGCGGCGCCCAAAGCAATGGCCGCGGCGCGTGTCTTTGCTCAGGATAGTCTTGGTTCTGTTTTGAGGCTAGGTTCGCGGCTAAGCTTCAAGGGCCGCAGCCCTTGGTTGTGCACATGAACTTTTGAGGGTTTTAGGCATGGGGATGTGGTCTAGTATGCTCGGGATTGATTTCACCACCGTGCTTGGTGGAATTCGGATTCCCGAGAGTTAGTTTTGTAACCAGAAACCTATATTCGAGTATTAATGGAACCCTATACTTTGGTTGTGACTTGGTGATAAAGGCTTAGGCTCGGGAGTGAATCGTGCTTGAGGGGCGTTGCTCGTAATTCAATAACTGCAAATATTAAAGGTAAGAAAACTACACCCAGTTCAATATTTGAACGGGACTAAGGGCTCCCTAATATACATGAGTTGAAGAATGGTATTATGCCATGTAACTGTAAACCATCGGCCTAAGCGTGCCACGGTTAACTTGTGCAATTGGCACGGCTCGGAAACTGGTATTCGAGGACAACTTATTATGCACTGAGCTCGGTTTAAGCGGGCCAGAGTCAGTGGGTTAAACAGAGGGTGCGACCTAAGGTGTCGGCCCTAGTATTTGTGTAAATTGAATATTGTATTTGGCTATAGATGCGATAGTTGTATAGTTTAAGTGTAGATGAGGTTGTTTGTACCCTGGAGTATGCTTATTTGCTATGGATTGAATAATTGAACATGCTTACTAGAATACTTGATTGAGTTTACTATATATGTTGTGTATGTTGTTTTCTTGCTGGGCCTCGACTCACGGGTGCTGCGTGGTGCAGGTAAAGGCAAAGGCAAGATCGATCAGCCTTGATTGGAGAGCTCTGCAGGGTGAATGTACATGGCAGGCTGCTCAGCCGCCACGGTTGAGGAGGTTACAGGGACAAGAGGACTGGAACTTTGTATTTTGCCTTAGTATGGCTAATGTTCACTTTTAACTGTTGAGTTTTGTAATCCAGCTTTTAAATACTCATCTTTTGGGGATCCCTTGTACTTGATCTGTTTATAAATTTATAAAATGCATCTTCTGAGACCAAAATGTCTTTTAACCCTAGAACACTTAAACTAATGACGCATTTTTAAATTAATGACTTGATTAGCAAGTCTTGCACTTTATAAGTACACAGTGTAACGGTCTTGGCTATCCAGGGCGTTACAACTTGGTATCAGAGCGTCCTAGGTTTAAGGGTTCCAGGAGACAGGCTGGACATGTACATTCACTGCTAGAGACAAGCTCAGATCAAGGTTCGGTAATGTGTATATGTGTTTATGTGCTTATGTGCTTGTGATGAGCTATGAATGCTGTTATTTACTAGATTACTAGGAAGCATGAGATACTGATAGGGCCTGGTCCTTGACTGCTGTGTGAAAATATTGAGGCATGTTTATTAACATCGTCGTGCATGTAAATGAATATATGGATGATTAATTGTATATAGTGCATGGATGCATATATGATGGTTGTTTGAGAGTGGTTGTGTTTTACTGGTGGATCTTCGAAAAGCTTTTACCCTGTCATCATGGTCTAACTGCCGAGTCGTTATTTGCAGATTGACTTGGATAGCTATGCATCCAAGAAAGTCTACACGACTAGCCGGCACTAGGTCTGGGGCCGGGAATGATGACCAGGGCCAGAACCCTCCACCAGTCCCTGAGAACTGGCAGCAGTTAATGGCTGATATACAGGTTCGACTACAGAGTCGGGACGAGCAGATCCGTATTCTACGACAGCAGGCTCCACCAGGGAGTGCTTCCCCTATTGTACCACCTGCAGTGGTACCAGTTGTGTAGCCTGGGGAGGTTGTTAACAGGTGGGAACCGTTATATGAGCGGTTCAGGAAGCAGCAACCCCTAATCTTTGAGGGTGGACCAGATCCGTTGAAAGCCGAGTAGTGGCTAACTATGATCACTACAATTCTGGATTTTATGACGATTGAGGAGCATGATAGAGTGGCCTGCGCCACTTACATGTTGAGGGAGGATGCCCGTATCTGGTGGGAAGTGGTATCGCAGACCAGGGATGTTACCACTTTGAGTTGGGAAGGTTTCAAAGATTTGTTTGGCCAGAAGTATTACAATGTTCCTGTCAGAGCAGCTAAGGTCAATGAGTTTGTGAGTTTGGTGCAGGGCAATATGACTGTTACTAAGTATGCCCTGAAATTTGATAGGCTTGCGAAGTTTGCACCAGATCTTGTGCCTACTGATGCTGCTAGGCAAGATCGATTCATCAGGGGGCTTAATGCTATGATAGCCCGGGATGTCAGGATCACAACTGTACCTAGAGGAACAACTTATGCCAAGGCCGTTGAGAAAGCTCTTACCGCTGAGGAAGCGGAAAACAAGATATGGAGGGAGAGCGCAGTGAGGCATGAGGACCGCAGAGCGGTGCCTCCTTATTCAGGGACAGGTAGGGGCGGAGGCCCCAGTGACTTCAAGAGGAAGACTCCTGACACTTCGACTGCTGCTGGTCCTGACAGGAGGGGTCGGGGTGGTCAGGGTGGCCGTCAGGGTGGCAGTGAGGCATGGCGGACCTATCTAGAGTGCCCGAGGTGTATAAGACGCCATCTGGGCGAGTGTCGAGCCAAGGCTTGTTTGTGTGTGGGGCAGTAGGGCATCTCAAGAAAGACTGCCCAACAATGAAGAAAGGTGAAGCAGGAAAGGTGGATAGCTTGACTCCAGCTCGAGTATTCACCTTGACTCAGGTGGAGGCTGAGGCTAGTCCCTCAGTAGTGACAAGACAACTTTCTAGCGCTGGCTTTCCTTTTACAGTGTTGATTGATTCTGGTGCTACACATTCTTTTGTTTCTAGTAGAGTGATTGATAGATTGTGTAGACCTAGTGAGTATCGGACCGCAGGGTTTGGGACTTTGTTGCCTATAGGGGAACTGGTAGTCTTTAGGAGATGGATTAGGGCACTGCCAGTGATGGTTGATAGTAGGGAACTCTCAGTAGATCTAATTGAGTTAGATTTGGAGGATTTCGATATGATTCTGGGGATGGACTGGTTGGCTAGATATGGGGCTACAATTGATTGTAGGAAGAAGATGATTACTTTTGAGCCTGAGGGCGAGGACCCTTTTGTCTTTGTGGGTGCGGTGTCTGGACCCCGCATACCCGTGATCTCAACATTGAGAGCCAGAGACTTGTTGCAGGGGGGGTGCATAGGTTTCCTGGCTAGTGTAGTGGATACTGATAGAGGTATGTCGACAGGGCCGAGGGAGACTAGATTGGTGTATGAGGATCTTCCAGGGTTTCCGTCGTGCAGGGAGATTCAGTTTGAGATTGAGTTGGCACCGGGGACAGAACCAGTGTCAAGGACACCATACAGAATGGCACCAGCAGAATTGAAAGAGTTGAAGATACAGTTGCAAGAACTTCTGGATTTGGGGTTTATCAGGCCTAGCTACTCTCCATGGGGCGCTCCAGTGTTGGTTGTTAAGAAGAAGGAGGGGACTTTGAGGATGTGCATCGATTATAGAGAATTGAACAAGTTGACTATTAAGAATAAATACCCTCTACCAAGGATTGATGACTTGTTCGATCAGCTGCAAGGTAAGACGGTGTTCTCAAAGATTAATCTTCGATCTGGTTATCACCAGCTGAGGATCAAGGATGAGGACATACCAAAGACGGCCTTCCGGACACGATATGGGCATTATGAGTTTTTGGTCATGTCTTTTGGTTTGACCAATGCCCCAGCAGCTTTCATGGACTTAATGAACAGAGTATCCAAGGACTTCTTGGATCAGTTCGTCATTGTCTTCATCGATGACATTTTGGTATACTCCAGTTCAAAGGCAGAGCATGAGCAGCATCTCCGACAGGTTTTGCAGAGGTTGAGGGAGCATCAGTTATATGCCAAGTTTAAGAAATGTTAGTTTTGGTTACCAGAGGTGACCTTCCTTGGACATATAGTTGGGGCAGAAGGGATTAAGGTGGATCCGTCCAAGGTAGAAGCAGTTAGGGATTGGCCGAGGCCGAGGAACGCCTCGGAGGTGCAGAGTTTTCTTGGGTTGGCTGGTTATTATAGGCGGTTCGTAGAGGGGTTCTCCAAGCTTTCTTCACCGATAACAGAGTTGACAAGGAAGAATCATAAGTTCGTCTGGTCAGAGAAGTGTGAGAACAGTTTTCAGGAGTTGAAACAATGGCTTATTTCTGCACCTGTATTGAGTCTTCCTTCGGAGGAAGGGAAGTTTGTGGTCTACTGTGATGCATCGAGGATGGGTTTAGGTTGTGTGTTGATGCAAAACGAGAAAGTTATAGCCTATGCATCGTGACAGTTGAAGGAGTATGAGCAGAGGTATCCGACTCACGAATTGGAGTTAGCAGCAATGGTATTCGCACTAAAGGTGTGGCGTCATTATCTGTATGGAGAGAAGTGCGAGATATACACTGATCATAAGAGTTTGAAGTATTTCTTTACTCAGAAGGATCTGAATATGAGGCAGAGACGTGGGTTGGAGTTGGTTAAGGATTATGACTGTGATATCCTTTACCACCCTGAGAAAGCCAACGTGGTGGCAAATGCGTTGAGCTGGAGGGGCCCAGGACAGTTGTATAGTTCCATCCAGATCTCGAGAGAATTGGCTGATGAAATGGTCAGGGCAAGGATATAACTTGTGGTAGGCCAGTTAGCCAATGTCACTTTGCAGTCGACCCTGTTAGAGTAGATCAAGGAGGGTCAGTTAGTGGATGCACAGTTGCAGGAAAATAGGCAGCATGCCTTAGCGGGGACAGCTAAGGATTTTTTCTGTTTATGAGACAGGTTTGCTTCGGTATCAGGGGCGAATATGTGTTCCGGCAGATGAGAGGATTAGGCGTGAGATATTGAATGAGTCTCACACTATGCCATACTCACTTCATCCGGGTACCACGAAGATGTATCAGGATCTACGGACATTATATTGGTGGCCCGGGATGAAGAAGGATGTGGTTGAGTATGTGTCTAGATGTTTGACATGTCAGCAAGTTAAGGCTGAGCATCAGTGACCAGTGGGATTGCCTCAGCCTTTGGGTATTCCAGAGTGGAAATGGGAGGATATTACGATCGATTTCGTGGGAGGATTACCCAGGACAATTGGAATTCATGACTCAGTGTGGGTGATAGTGGATAGATACACCAAGTCAACTCATTTTCTACCAGTGAGGTCAACTTATACAGTGGAACAGTATGCAGAGCTGTATGTGAAGGAGATAGTTCATCTCCATGGGGTTCCAAAGTCTATTGTATCTGATCGAGACCCTATCTTTACCTCTAAGTTTTGGGGAGCTCTACAGAGAGCCATGGGTACTCAGCTGAAGTTTAGCACAGCTTTTCATCCTCAGACTGATGGACAGTCTGAGAGGATAATTCAGGTATTGGAGGACATGCTTAGAGCATGTGTGATTGATTTTGAGGGTTTGTGGAGTAAGTATCTCCCATTGATCGAGTTTTCATATAACAACAGTTATCAGTCCACGATTGGAGTGGCTCCTTATGAGATGTTATATGGAAGAAAGTGCAGATCGCCCGTTCACTGGGATGAGATGGGTGAGAGAAATTATTTGGGGCCAGATATGGTTCAGAAGACTAATGAAGCCATTGAGAAGATTCGAGCTAGAATGCTTGCCTCGCAGAGTAGGCAGAAAAGTTACGCTGATCCTAAGCGTAGGAACGTGGAGTTCCAGGATGGGGACCACGTGTTTCTGCGAGTTTCACCATTGAGGGGTGTGAGGAGGTTTGGAGTGAAGCGCAAGCTGAGCCCTCGATTTGTTGGATCTTTTGAGATCCTAGAGAGGATTGGACAGGTGGCTTATAGGCTGGCCTTTCCACCGTCGCTATCAGGAGTTCATAATGTGTTCCATGTCTCTATGTTGCGGAAGTATGTTTCTGATACAACACATGTGTTGAGATATAAGGACTTGGAGTTGCAGGCAGACTTGTACTACGAGGAGAGACCAGTTCAGATTTCGGAAGGGAAGGACAAAGTTTTACGGAATAAGACAATTCTGTTAGTGAAAGTACTATGGAGGAATGGCAAGGTCGAGGAAGCGACCTGGGAGCTGGACACAGCGATGCGAGATCAGTATCCCGAGTTATTCAGGTGAATTTCGAGGACGAAATTCTCATTAGGAGGGGATAGTTGTAACGACCCAAATTCGCTAATAAGGCTTCAGGGCCTTGATTAGTGTGCTGGGAGGGAATAAACGGGATTAGAGTGAACAATATTGACTTAAATGTGTGAATATGTGATTGATGATGATTATATGATAATTAATGATATTATGTGATAATATGAATATTTATGTGATATATGTGAGAACCACATTATTATGTGGGCAAGTTCATAGAGCGCAACTCGAGACGATCCTAGGGTCAGATAGCGGGAAAAGTCACAACGGGACTTAAAATATGACTTTGGACAAGTCAGGGGTATTTTAGGTATCGGATGGTGATTTGGACTATCGGGTTATGAAAATAAATATATGGAGATATATCTGAGGTTAGGATGTCTAGGCGGGAATATTGGGGGATTTTACCGTTTTGGCCTCGGGGACGGTTCCGGCACCCCGAGCTGTGGGATTAACTTAATGAGTAAGACAAACTTAGGAAGCCTTTAGAAAATTAGACCGACATTATCTTTTTCCCCTCAGCTGGTTACTCCCTCTCTCACTCTCAAGAAAAACAAAGGAAACCAAACTAGAAACACTCAAGGGAAAAGTAGAGGAAAGTTGGGGAAATTGGAGTTGAAGAATTGCTGGAAACTTAGAGGAAATGAGGGGCAACTTAGAGGTTTAACACAGCAAACAATCAAGAAATAAATCAAGCTAAGGTAAGGATCAAATCCTATGTCATCTGAAGTTTAACCTTGAGTTCTCAGCTGGGTATTGAGGTATTGTTCAATTGATGATTAGGGTGGAATTAAGCTGGGGAAATCCTTGGAGTCAGCTGGGTTTTGGCTTGAGGAAGGGTTCTATCAAGAAGGTAGGCTTTGCTTCATGAATTGGTAATTGGAATTTGAGTTTTGACTGATTATGATTGGGTGTTTATGTTCTTAGAGTCTCAAGGATTGAAAGTAAGATTTCTATGGGTTATTGAGCTGAATTTTTGTTGAATGGTGTAGCATAAGTTGTGGTAATGTTGGGTGTTGAATTAGGGAGTTTAGGGGTGGTTTTGGCTGAGGTTTTGAGCCTTGAAATGGCGGGTTTTCTGGGTTCGAAGGGAAGGGCCGCAGCTCTGTTCTAGAGCGCTGCGGCCCTAGGATGAAAAAGGGCCAAGGAGGCTCGGCCAAGGGAGGGCACCGCGGCACCCAAAGCAAGGGTCGCGGCGCATATCTTTGCTCAGGATAGTCTTGGTTCTGTTTTGAGGCTAGGGCCACGGCTAAGCTTCAAGGGCCGCAGCCCTTGGTTGTGCACATGAACTTTTGAGGGTTTTAGGCATGGGGATGTGGTCTAGTATGCTCGGGATTGATTTCACCACCGTGCTTGGTGGAATTCGGATTCCCGAGAGTTAGTTTTGTAACCGGAAACCTATATTCAAGTATTAATGGAACCCTATACTTTGGTTGTGACTAGGTGATAAAGGCTTAGGCTTGGGAGCGGATCGTGCTTGAGGGGCGTTGCTCGTAATTCAATAACTGCAAATATTAAAGGTAAGAAAACTACACCCGGTTCAATATTTGAACGGGACTAGGGGCTCCCTAATATACATGAGTGGAAGAATGGTATTATGCCATGTAACTGTAAACCATCGGCCTAAGCGTGCCACGGTTAACTTGTGCAATTGGCACGGCTCGGACACTGGTATTTGAGGACAGCTTATTATGCACTGAGCTCGGTTTAAGCGGGCCGGAGTCAGTGGGTTAAACAGAGGGTGCAGCCTAAGGTGTCGGCCCTAGTATTTGTGTAGATTGAATATTGTATTTGGCTATAGATGCGATAGTTGTATAGTCTAAGTGTAGATGAGGTTGTTTTTACCCTGGAGTATGGTTATTTGCTATGGATTGAATAATTGAACATGCTTGCTAGAATACTTGTTTGAGTTTGCTATATATGTTGTGTATGTTGTTTTCTTGCTGGGCCTCGGCTCACGGGTGCTGCGTGGTGCAGGTAAAGGAAAAGGCAAGATCGATCAGCCTTGATTGGAGAGCTCTGCAGGGTGAATGTACATGGCAGGCTGCTCAGCCGCCACGGTTGAGTAGGTTACAGGGACAAGAGGACTGGAACTTTGTATTTTTCCTTAGTATGGCTAATGTTCACTTTTAACTGTTAAGTTTTGCAATCCAGCTTTTAAATACTCACCTTTTGGGGATCCCTTGTACTTGATCTGTTTATAAATTTATAAAATGCATCTTCTGAGACCAAAATGTATTTTAACCCTAGAACACTTAAACTAATGACACGTTTTTAAATTAATGACTTGATTAGCAAGTCTTGCACTTTATAAGTACACAGTGTAATGGTCTTGGCTATCCAGGGCGTTACAAACCCAAACACCCAAAGTTTGACCCCGAAACATAATCCCAGTAGTTTTCAACCACAACAACACCTCTAACAACTTAGACACACCACAACAACACCAAAAATCCCTTAGAAACCTCAAACAACCATAATTTAACCAAGAACACACAAAAAAAACCAATAATCATTAAAATACAAGGCTTGCCTCTCTGAAATTATGAGAACTCCTAGCTCATGGATGGCCTTAGCAGCTCCTACTCCCACCTTGTAGCCTGAACTTTGCCTAAAGCTCCTTAAATTCAAGGTTGGGTTCTTGGGTTCAAGTGTTAGTCTTTAATGGATTTGAGGAAGGGAACTAGTTAAGGAAAGATAGAGGGAAGGGGGAATGAACATGGAACTACTAACCCAGGGCAGCTGATCACGTAGCTCTATACACATGGTCAAATGACTATCTTACCCTTCCGTTACTTATACTTCAAAACCAACCCCAAGGGCATTTTGGTCATTTGACACCAATTCCCACTAAACCTCAAATTACACTTAAAAATTCCCAATAAATCCACTAATCCTTCAAATACTCATATTTTCCCCAAGTATGTCCCATAATCCGATAATTCTTAATAACTCTCCAAATTACCAAAATACCCCTAGGCTCACCCCGAGATGGATATTAACCCCCACCAACTCGTGTTGATTATCTCAAATATATCCACATAATAATGTGGTCTCAAACACCTAGCATATAAAATTACAAATATACCCTCAACGGGATTATGCATACTAAAAATTTTGGTCAATAAAATTAGACTTTTCATTAAAAGGTTGGAATATATATGCACGGGATCCCAAAAGTTTATAATCAAAGATAGTTACATTAAACATTACACAAATAGCCGACCTAAGCGGCAAAATCGAACTAATGTTCTAAGTTCTTGAAAATAACTTGACCGTGATAGCCACACAAGCCGAATATGTACGAGTCACTCCAAAGCTCTCAAACTCATGGTGGGTTACCCAAAGCTTGCCCTTACCTGCACCATAGAGCACCCGTGAGCTGAGGCATAGCAAGAAAACCCCCACAAGGCATGCATAATAATAATCGAAGTATTCATAAGCAGTAAACATATGCCTCACAGACGATAAATGCATTCATTCCAATAATATTCATCATAAACGTGTTCCACAATTAAAAGTATATTTCTCTCAATCATATGAATCATTTACACAGCTTAGGAAAAAAAACCTTCCCGAGCCAGTGGGGACCATACCCTCAAGATAAGCTCCCTTTCACATCATTCACTACGCACGCTTGCTGACGACCTACGTTACGCATGCTTGCGGACCGGCCCCACGTTCAATCACGATGGCCGAATATTAATCGCACCCAACATTCACAGATAAGTGCACTACAACTGATGAATTAACCATACCTACATATTATTCCATGCTAGTATGCATGACAACCAATATGCACTATGTGCACATGCCAGTTTTCTTACCTCAAGTTTTGTGCAATTCAGAGAGACGACCCTGAGTACAATCCCTTTCTTCCAAGCCTAACAGAAAAAACCCTAGCCATAACATATTAAGGGATATCCATTAAGGACTAAAACCAATAAAGATCTTCAAGACAAAGCCCTAACCCCAGCACCTAAGATTCCACTAAACCGGGTAGGGGAATCGTTCCCGAGCGCTTTGATTTTTTTTCCCGAAACCCAAGACCAATATACTCTAAAATTTTATTTTGCGCCATGGCGCCCCCTGATAGCACCACAACCCCACAATGGACCAAAAAGTCCCCTAGGAAAAACTTTCATTTTGAGCTGCGACGTCCCATCAAAGGGTCGTGGTGCCCCAACTGATCGAGAGTATTTCTTTCCATTTTGAGTCACGGTGATCCGAGGGCAAACCCATCCTTGAAGAAACTCAAGCAGGTCGCGTGTCAAGGCGCTATCGCGAAAAATCCTATAATGCGATTTCAGAAATCGCAAACTAACCCAAACACCCAAAGTTCGACCGCAAAACATAATCCTAGCAGTTTTCGACCACAAAAACACCTCTAACAACTTAGACATACCACAACAACACCCAAAATCCCCTAGAAACCTCAAACAACCAGAATTTCACCAAGAACACCACAAAAATAACCCATAATGATCAAATACCAAGGCTTATTGATATAGTAGATTTTATGGTGTTTTAGAGAATTATTTTAGGGAAATTTCAAGCTTATTAGTTATGTTTGTGCAATATGATGCTTTTATTTCCTTTTCTTGTTAATAATTTAACATTTATGGAAGAATTGATGAAAAGACCATGTTTGGCCCCGAAAAGAAGTAAATTGGCAAAAATCCAACATTAGAGCCGCGACACTGAGTATTTGAGTCGCGATGCCACGATGAAATATAGAGCTGCAAGTTGTGGGAAAATGAGGGTCGTGATGCAACCTTATGGAGTCGCGACGCTATTACTTGAGGAATTAAAGCTGCGATGCAAGCATTTTAGGGTCGCAGCATTGGTTAAGTCAGAGACCATTGATGTTTGCAATCGAGGGCATGAGTCGCGACACACACTTATGGGGTCGTGGTGTCTAAGACGGTCAATGTGCATATTATGGCATTTTAAGCAGGGGCAAAAGTGGAATTTCACGTTCAAAGCACAAACTACTATTTAAGCAACATTATGATGATTTTTGAAGGAGAACCCTAAGGAGAGACTCAAGGAAACACTCTATGGAGGCCAAAGCTTGAAGATCAACTTGTTTCTATCATTATTTTTCTTCTTCTTCTTTTACTTTCCCTTGTAATGATGTTTACAATTAGTTTGATGAATTTGATTATGTTTAGCATGAACTAATTTTCTTTTTAGGGTGTTAATGGATTCTTCTTGAAACCTTATGATTGTCTAATGTATATTTTATAAATTTCCTATCAATATTGTGAATTATTTGACTTGTGTTTAATGCTTGTGAATGCTTGATCACCATTTACATGATTTATGTGATTTTAACCTGAGATGTGAGAAATGAAGGATAAATATGCTATAGTCAAATAATCATAAATTTATATTGGATGAGAGTACCTGTATGATTTATATAGTTTAGGGATTACGTGTTTATTGCCTACAATTTGTTATTTTACCACAGAGATGTAGGATATTGCTTATTGTAGAGAATTATAAGTCTCAGTAAGAATATAATTTACAGTTGTAATCCGCTATCACAATAGAGATGGGAATTATTAAATTCACATTAGAGAGGCTTAGGTGGATAGTTGATGAAGTTAATAATCGTAATTCTTATTCCATTGTATTAATATTTAGTATTGAGTTATCTATTGTTCTATTTTATTGTTTTATTTCTTTAGTTTTATTCATTTTGAACTCATTATTTGTCCAAACAATTAGAATTAAAGATTAATTTTTGGTAGTTAATAGCAGTCTTCGTGGGAACGATACTTGATTTATCACTTTATTACTTGTCATGATTACATGCACATGCATAGTACATACTTTTCACAACAAGTTTTTGGCATCATTGCCGAAGACTGTAATATTAATATCAATATAGTTGATTTTTATTATAAATTAGTTTTTATTTTAGTACTCGTTTGGTATGTGGTTGATATTATGCTTTCAGGAAAAATTAGTATATGTGGCGAAGTAGACAAAAGGAATTGGTACTGATAGATCTTGAAATTGAGAGAACTTGCTGACAAAACCGAAGGAATAAGAAAAGATTGGAGTTTGATATGACAGAAAATCAGAGGAATCCAGCTGCTGTCAATAATATTCCAAATGTTGCAGAGGTCCTTATGAAAGAAGGACCAAGGACGCTTAGAGATTATGTGCTTCCCACTGTCACGGGAGTGCATTCATGCATCCGACACCCCATAGATGCCACTAATAACTTTGAGATCAAACCAGAAATATTACAAATGGTGCAGTCTACCGTTCAATTTGGGGGTTTCCACTAAAGATCCTAATTTGCACATAGCCAATTTCCTGGAGCTGTGTGCAACTTTTAAGATGAATGGGGTGAGTTATGATGCAATTTAACTGAGACTTTTCTCATTTTCATGAAGAGAGCAAGAAAAGAGTTTGTTAATTTCTCTATAATCAAATTCTATTACAACATAGGAGGAACTAGCCTAGAAATTTCTTGCAATTTTTTTCCCTCCAACAAAAGCTGCAAAGTTGAGATGGGGGATTAATAATTTTTACCAGACTGAAGGGGAATCGTTGTATGATGCATGGGACAAATTCAAAGAGTTGGTATGGAAGTACCCCCATCATGGTATAGAGAAGTGGATGCTGGTTCATAATTTTTACAATGGGTTAAATGGTATTACTCGAACAATAATTGATGCAGCAACAAGGGGTGCGTTCATGAACAAGAGTGCTAATGAGGCATATGAATTATTTGAATAGATAGCTATGAACAATTATCAGTGGCCTAATGAGAGGGGACAAACAAAGAAGGCAGTTGGTATGATTGAATTGGATGCTATTTCAATGCTTACAGCTTAAGTGGTAGCTTTAACAAAATAATTACAACAGACCAATCTCTCATCCCAAGCCATGCAAGTACATAATTTATATTCGACATGTGATAGTGCCCATCCACTAAATTAGTGCCCTGTTCTAAATATGAATACATGCCCATGGAAGAAGTGCAAGCCATTGGAAATTACCAAGAACAAAACAGTAACCCCTTTTCCATGTCATACAGCCAAGGTTGGAAGAACCACCCAAATTTTTCTTGGTCAAATAATCAAACCACACAACAACTCTATCCTCAACCCTAGCCATAATATCAACCTCCACAAAATAAACCGCCTTTCCCACAACCCTAACAATCTTATCAACAACCTTCACCTGGCTTTTATCTACCACAAAAAAGATCACCACAACAGCCAATGCCCATGAAACAACCTGAAACACAACCTGATGTACTGAACCAATTCATGACCAAGACAAGGGCGTCTATAAGGAGTTTGGAGACTCAAATAGGGTAGCTAGCTACTTTGATGACAAATAGAGGTCAAGGAAATTTTCCTAGCACTAGTGAGGTGAATCCTAAAGAACAGTATAAAGCCATCACCTTGAGAAGTGGAACACTAACCAAGGCACTAAGACTCAATAGGAATTTTGGGACGTTACACTTCCTTACCTCAAGTCCAAGCAATAACAAGAGTGGGATAACTTCACAAAGAGCCTAGAATAATATTAAAAAAAAATTGTCTTAATATCATGTAAAACACATGAATGTGTCAAAACATATCCCACATGTGCATGGGTCGTGCACACATGGCACCTATCTCAAAACAAGTTGCACCACTTATAGATTCTAACATAACTTGTGATATCTGCTTCCTTAAGGAAATGTTATTTTATTAACTTTGACTGTCCAATGGTATGTTGGTCATTTTGTGATCTATGTCATTTCATTTTGAGTATGAGTTATTATTTGAAGTTATTTGTAATAGTTGTCTGATTACCAAATTACCCTTGAGGATGGCTAAGTGGGTAAATAGATGGGAGGGGCGTCTTAGTCATTTGTTGGCAAGGATAGAAAATATGATAATAACTCTTCTTTTCTCATTTCCTCTCATTTTCCTATTCTCTTCTTCTTTTAACTATAAACTCTCTCTATCAAATTCTTGATTCGTTTAAGTTGCTAAGTGAAATTGAAGATTCTTGGAGGATTAGATAGCTACCAACTACATCACCATCATCTAGGATCCAATCTTAGAGAAAGGCAAGAGAATTTCTCTTTTGTGTTCTTCATATGTTCTTGATGAGAATTTGGGGATTTTGTTTAATTTGCATAGATGGATGGTCCTAGGTTGTTTAGATGATTGTATTAATGTTAATAACATGTTTATGAATGGATTTGAGGTTTAGATTTGAACTGAAAACCATGAAATTATTTTGATTTCAGATTTAGGGAAAAATGGGTTTTAGAACCCTAGAATTTCAATTCTTGATTAGAACTAGAAATTAGATGTTTATATGGTACATAGATGATGTATATTAAGTTTTATACTTATTTTGGAGTCAATATTGTACCTAAAATTGATTGGAAATAGGTTTGGGGTCGGATTGACTAAGTTCAAAATTATGGAAAAACGCAGAAAATGAATCTCTGACATGAGCCGATCAACCGGCCTATGCAAACTGGTCGACCGGCCTTCACTTTGGCAGGCTGGTGTAATGACCCAACTACTCTAGACTTTGGACCATTAACGATAACTATACATAGACACTAATCTTCAATAAAACTTACAAGGGAAATGAATATTACTTCATTAAAAACTTGTAAAAACAAATGTTAAACTACATAAAACTCAAAGTAGGATATGGGATCCCATTGTTTTAAAAGAAAAACATAACATAATTGATTACATAGTAAAATGCAGAAAAAATACATATAAACCATAAGTAAAGAAACTTCATCCTCGAATCGAACTCTCGGCCCTTCGATTCCATTCCGCCTCAATACACATGCCCAAACTACCAAGAACCTTTTCCGCCACCAAAGCTATTTTCCTGCACATATAAACATAAAAGGAGTGAGCCTAATGCCCAGCAAGGAAAATCTAACACATAAACCATATACATAAAATTCATAATGTAACATAAAACATATCATAAACATATGTCACATACATACTATAATGGCCATTATTGCTTGGGGTCCCATAAACAAACAAGTCATATGCCCATTAGATTTATGGGGCTTGCTAGCTACGCAAGTCATATGCCCATAAATTTATTGGGGCTTTTTAGTTATACAAGTCATATGCCCAAGTCTACAAAAAAACATAACATCACATAAATCATAGGTTAATCATAACACATATATTATAAGATAACACATAACATAACATATAGAATCCTATCCTATTTTCCTTACCAAAAATACCGGGATATGAGAACAGATTTGGGACTTTGGAACACTCCTAAAAACCATAAATGGAAGGGTGAGTATACTGAAGAGAATGAGATGAAAGTGATGAAAGAACTATACCATCAAGAATATACTTACCAAAAACCTTATGTTCAAGAACTTAGATTTCCTATCCAAGAATAAAGAATAAGGTTAGGATGCTGAGTAGAAAACTATAAGAAAAATAATACCAAATGAACTAGAGTGTGGAATACCTTGAATGCTTCTATAGCCAATCTAAACCTTGAACTGAAATGTGCTATAAACCTTACTTCCCAAGTGTTTGGTAAGCTTATAATTCCCAACCCAAGTGTTTACACTCTCACAATAACCTAGCAACTTGCAGCCTCTGAACTTAGCTTGATGAATGAATAAATGGCTAGGTACTAGGTCCTATTTATAGAGTTCAAGAATGAAAAGATCTTCATTTAACTTGAATAAAAATAATGGCTTTTTAAGTGAAAAATATTTGAATTATCGTTCAGCAGAGGCTGAAGACTCGTTCATAAAGATGTTGGACTTATCAAGAGGTTAAAGATTTAAAATGAGAACGTTTTCAAAAACTTTCAAAATACACTGAAGGATCCGATATATCGCCCCCTGTAGGCGATATATCGCCTGGGCCAGCATGCCCGAGGTGATCGTGCGAAGTTTTGTGTTTTTCGTATCCCCGTACTGCGATATATCGCCCCCTATAGTTGCGATATATCGGCACACGCTGAATATTTAAACATGAAATTGCACATTTTAAGCTTAATTTGAATTGAGTAAACAGCCTTGACTAAGTCCTCTAAAGTTTTCAAAGCTGCTGACAGACCCTAGGATATTCAAATATTACTCTTAATAAACTTATTCCTCAAAAATACTTAATTATCATTAAACATACAAATGACAAGTGTTACTTTCTTATTGGGTCTATCTAAACCTTATAATATAATAAATATCACCATCAATATCAGTCATATTAATCAAACCTTAGGTTCAAATTAATATTCTTAAACTATAGGTTAAACTTAGAAAATCTACAAGTGTTACTATGAGCGTCCAAATAAATCCCGGTCTGAACCAAAATCCACAGTCATAAAAAATACTACTACTATTACTATTATACTATTATCTAACTAGCTAAGTAAATTTCTTAGACTCTACAGCTGGTTATTTTATGAAGCCCATCGACAAGCATGTGCTGTCAACCTAGGTTCGAGGCTGATTTCAAAGATTTTTTATTGGTAACCTTAGGGGATCTTATGTTGAGGTTCCTAGGACATAATTGGGCATGTTTAAAGTATAATGGGAACCTAGTAAGGTTCACGGTAAAGTAATGGTAGGTTTTGGTTTATGGGAAAAATAAACCTATGCTTTATTGTTTTTGACTTAGGGCTATTTAAGGATACTTGAAGGAGAACGCACTTGGGTCATTTTATCAACTAAATTCCTATAATTCAAGTAAAAAGAGTGGACATCTGTATGTAGAGGTATACTTGGTATACATTCTTGTGTATGAGCTATGTTAGGTCTGTTTTGGTCTTGATACATGTTTTGATATATACATATATATATATGTATGGATTGTAATGAGCATGATGGTGTTTAGGTCTTGATAATGTGATGATATATGTATGTATGGAATACATAAACCTTCTTGTGAATGCATGTGGATTAACTTTGGTGCACAGACTCAATGGGTTGTTGCAAGGGTAGTGGGTCGTCCCAAGGGCGGTATTGTTACATTATGATGTTATGCATAGGTTGTGTTGTTATACATTAGAAATATGCATTATGATTTTGATGGTGTAATCTATGACTATGATGTTATGCATTTTGAATGTGTTGATATTCATGTGCTTTTGGATTGATTATGCTTGGGCTTGACGGTTGTGTCCTATATAGCTCTTCTTGTTGGGCCTTGGCTCACGGGTGCTCTGTATGCAGGTAAGGATAAAGGCAAGCAATGAGTTGGAGAGTTGCGGTGGCGTGAGTATATGTTAGGGACAATGTGAGTATGGGTCAAGCCACTGATGTATTATGTTTTGTTTTATCATTCATTTTGTTGTAAAATAACTTATGAGATTCCGAACTCTCCATTTTCTTTTGAACAACACTCTTTTGAATAGTACTTTATTGTCTTTTAAATCAAATAAAGGTACCTTTTTGGTCTTTTGATTTAAACTCAGTATTTTTATGTCACTTTTGTAACTCCTCGGTATGTTGGGTCGTTACATTTGGTATCAGAGCTTTAAGGGTTTTATAAACTTACTGTGAATAGTCCTAAGATGTACACTCACCACCAAAGACAAGCTTGACTCATTGCAATGTAAGTGTTGAAATTTTTTTCTTACCTACTTGCCTTATTATGATTGTCTGGAGATTTTTACCTGCTCGTATGAGTAGTGAGTGAGTTTGGCTTGCCTGTAGAGAGTTCGTATGTGGTTATGGAACAAGTTTCAATGATGGAAGTTGTCTTTAAAGTTTCGCTGGGTATGAAAAATAACAACGTTTTTGGATGATTTATGAATATGACAATATTGGAATTTTGTCAAATGCAAGAGTTACATTATAGATTGATGGATTGAGTATTCTTTTCTCGTTCACTCTAAAATTCTACTCTTATCGAAGAATGAATCAGGTTTATATAGACTTTGGCTTAAGAGATTGTAACTGTGTAACTAACATCTTGTTGTCACAGTTGGTTGTTGTAACAGCCAAGAATTGATGAAACAACTCCAACAATATGTTTATAACTTTTGTGTCAATATAATTAAAATTGACTTTGAGTTTCCCCATATGCTTAAAGATAACATAATCTACCCTTAGCATTTCTTTTTGGACCAATGGACCAACGAAAAGAACCAGACCAAAAAACCACTTGGGCCAAAGATAAACTAATCTGAAAATATATCAAATAAGAAAAGAATAATACATGTTTTATTACACCTAAGAAGCCAATATATATAGGCTGAAACAGAAGCCCAAGTTTAAACAATAGCCCAACAACTAACTAACTAACCAAATGATTAAAAACAATAGAGTAAAGACTCAGTCAATAGAAAGTATATTTCTGTTACTCCCCCTCAAGATGGGGCAAAGATATTGTGAAGACCCATCTTGGAGACAAGATTGTGAAACTGAGTTATTGGTAGAGCTTTGGTGAGGATGTCAGCAAGCTGGTTGTTGGTGGAGACATGTAAGGTTTTGATGATGCCTTGGTTGATCTTGTCGCGAACTAAATGACAGTCTATCTCAATGTGTTTTGTTCTCTCATGAAAGACAGGATTGGAAGAGATATGAAGAGCTGCTTGGCTATCACAGTAAAGAAGAACTGGTTTTGTTTGAGGAAAACCAAGTTCTTTGAGTAAGGAGAGCAACCAAATAACTTCAGTGGTGGCATTAGCCATGGATCTATACTCAGCTTCAGCGGAAGAGCGAGAGATGGTGTGTTGTTTCTTTGACTTCCAAGAGATCAAAGAGTCGTTGAAAAATACACAAAAGCCTGAAATGGAACGCCGAGTGTCTGGACAAGCAGCCCAATCAGCATCACAGAAAACTTTGATGGAATGTTCTAAGGGCCAATGTGTAGTAGTAATGGAGCTCTTGCTGGTTGGATAAAATAGACCACGTCCGGGAGTAGATTTGATGTAGTGTATCACTTTGAGAGCAGCTTGATAATGGGGTTGTCGCGGCGAACAAACAAATTGGCTCAATCTATTGATGGCATATGAGAGATCGGGCCGTGTGATGGTCAAGTAGATGAGGCGACCAATGAGTCTTCTATAGGCTTGTGGGTCCTCAAGAAGTTCACCATCTTCAGCGGATAACTTGAGGTTGACATCCATTGGTGAAGATGTTGTTTTGCATCCAAGTGTTCCACTATCTTCAAGGATTTGGAGAGCATATCCTCGCTGAGATAGGAAAAGACCTTTGTTATTCCTAGCAATTTCAAGACCAAGGAAGAATTTTAGTTCACCAAGATCTTTTAATTGAAAGCAAGATGATAAGTATAGAATAAGAGTGTGTATGGCATGGGTAGAATTGCTTATAATCATAACATCATCAACATAAATTAATAGAGCTAAAAAGATTGTATTGTCATGTTTAACAAACAAAGAATAATCGGTATATGAGTGTTGAAAACCATAGGCAAGTAAGAAATTAGTTAGTTTAGTATTCCATTGTCTAGAAGCTTGTTTGAGACCATATAGACTTTTGAGTAGTTTACAAACTGGTTTTTGGAAATGAGTTTGCTCCCCCTTAAGTGTGTATCCTTGAGGTAGAGACATGTAAATCTCTTCATCAAGATCACCATTCAAAAATGCATTATTTACATCTAATTGATGTAAATACCAACCATAATGGGCAGCAATGGCCAATAAAAGTTTAACGGTGACCATTTTAGCAACAGGGGAAAAAGTGTCAAAATAATCTACTCCCTCTTGTTGGGTATAGCCTTTAGCAACTAACCTAGCTTTATATCTTTCAACAAGACCCTTGGAATTCCTTTTAATTTTATAAATCCATTTGCATCCTATCGGTTTATGTGTAGTGGGAAGGTCAACTATGGTCCAAGTGTTGTTATTGTCTAAAGCATTTAGTTCGTCATTCATAGCATTGGTCCATTCTAAGGAAAGGCTAGCTGTCTTGTAAGATGTTGGTTCACTTATAGAGCTAGCATTGCAAATAATTGTATAAAAAGAAGGATGCAATTTAGAATAATCAAGGCAATCAGATAAAGGATATTTAGTATCAGATTTGGTAGATGCTAAGCTATTGTAACAGTGATATTGTTGTAAAAACGAGGGAGGTTTAGAAGGTCTCCCTGATCTAGTGATAACTTCATTTGTGTTGTTGTCAATGCCGAAATGGGTTGGGTGCCTTTGTGAAGTATCCATTTCGAGAGAGGAAGGATCATGGGCAGCCACTCCATTTGGTACATGCATGGACAATGAAGAAGTGATGTTAGAAAAGAAATTATTGATGTTATCAATAGATCTATTTTTGAGAAAAGGGAAAACTTTCTCATAAAATACAACATTTCTAGATATAAATATTTTGTTAGTGGTTAGGTCCATGACTTTGTAAGCTTTCATACCTTGGGGATACCCTAGGAATAGACAAGGAATAGCTCGTGGAGAGAATTTGTTTCTTGAGCTAGACAAGGTTGAAGCAAAACACAAGCAGCCAAAACATTTTAAATGATCATAAGTAGGAGTTTGAGAATGTAATACCTCATAAGGTGTAATGTTTTTGAGAGGCTTGGAGGGAAGCCGATTGATCAAGTGAGTGGCTGTAAGAACAGCATCACCCCAATATACCAAAGAAATTCCTGAGTGAAACATTAAAGCTCTTGCAACATTGAGTAAATGTTGATGTTTCCGTTCAACCACCGAATTTTGTTCAGGACAATCAACACAAGATAAGTAGTGAATAGTGCCTTGTGATTTGAAAAAATTATCGAAAGCTAATTCCTTTGCATTATCAGATCGAACCCCTTTTATTTTAGTTCCAAATTGTGTGTGAATCATTGTAAAAAAATTTGGTATAATTGTGGAGACATCAGATTTCATTTTTAATAAAAAAAAGCCAATTATAACGAGAGTGGTCATCTACAATAGTTAAGAAATACCGATATCCTTCTCTAGTCTCATGCATAAAAGGTCCCCATATATCAATATGTATTAAATCGAAAATAGAATTGGAAATATGGCTATTTGAAGGAAAAGACAATTTTCTTTGTTTAGCTAAATGACAAATATTACAAGGAATATCCTGTTTGTTTAAAGCTGAAAAAGAAAGTAAAAAATCAGCATTAGTAGAAACATGTAAGGAAGGGTGTCCAAGTCTGGAGTGCCATATGTCAGTAGAGATAGATGCAATCCTAGGTACTTCCATGACATATAAGTTCCCAATACATTTAGCCCTCCTTATCAGAGTATGGCAATCCTTGTCCTGAATAATGCAATCATGTAGTGTAAATATGACATTATAAGCAGATTTTTGACATAAGGCACTAATAGATATGAGATTTATGGTAAATGTAGGAACAAATAACACATTATGTAAAATAAGTGTGCTGATAGTTTGATAGTGCCAATGTTAAGGACAGGGGCAGTCATGGCATTAGGCATGGAAACAAAGTTAGGAAAAATAATATCATCAAACTTAGTAAACAAAAATTTATCTTTGCAAATGTGGTGACTAGCACCTGTATCAAGAAGCCAAGAAGATGAGTTAGAATGTATACCAGAAACTTGTGAAACTGAGGCAGTGGTCTCTGGATGTTGAGATTGCATCTGATTAGCAAGATATGTAAGGAGTTGTTGGCATTGTTCAGTTGTGAAAGTTGCTGTAGGCGGACCATTAGAAACGGCAGCAGCTACTCCCTGTTTTGGTTGATACTTGGGTTGAAAATCTGGTTTGGTGGCAGTCCAAGAAACATTTGGGTCACGAGGTTTTGGCTTCCAACCAGGGGGAAAACCATGGAGCTTGTAGCAACGATCGCGTGTGTGATTTTGGAGGCCACAATGAGTGCACAGTAAAGGTTTCTTCCCAAAAGATTTGTTTATATGCACAGGTGCAGCAATGGGTAACTGAAGATTAGACAAAGGTCTTTGTTTTTCTTCTTGAATGATGAGAGAAAAAACTTTGTTAATGGGAGGGAGGGGCTCCATCATCAGAATATTGGAGCGGATTTGAGCATAAGATTCATTTAAACCCATTAGAAAATACAAAACATAATCTTGTTCTTGATAGTTCGAGGAGGTACCATCAGAAAGTGGCCTAAACATAGTCAGCTCATCACAGAGAGTTTGCAACTTGGTAAAATAGGTTGTAATGTCAAGATCCCCTTTCTTGATGTTGGAAATGGACTGCTTCAGTTGATAAATGCGAGGTCCATTGCTCTGATAGTACCGATCATGAAGATCTTGCCACATTGCAGAAGCACGATCACGGTACAAAATACTAGCAGCTATAGGAGGTGAAACAGAATTAATAATCCACCCCATAACCATTGAGTTGCAGCGCGTCCAAGAAATATAGTGCGGATCATGAACTGAAGGTGTGGGTATCGTACCAAGAACGAAACCCATTTTGTTCTTGGCAACAAGAGAAATGGTGATAGATCGAACCCAAGAGTTGTAGTTGTTGCTGCCTTGGAGGATGCTAGAGACCAAAACCGCCCCTGGTTGGTCAGAGTGAGAAAGAGAATATGGATTCTCATATATGGGCGGGAATGGAGGCTCTATGACAGGAGGAACCATAGGTGGTGGAGCTGCGGATGGTGGAGTGGCAGCCGACGGTGGAGGAACGACGGGAGAGGTGCGACCATCATTGAGAGGAGGAGCATCCGATTGAGCAGCGGGGATGCCATGGGCGATGGAGGTGGCTTCAGTTTCAGAGGGAGGCTGCTGAGATCGTGTTCTTGCCATGGAGAAGGAAGAGAAGAAAAGAAAAAAAAAACTGAACGTGAAGATGGGCAGGTGAGTATGGAAAAGAGATCAAGTACTGGCTGATGAAGGCAACAATGGAGGCTAATGGAAGATGAGCTGGGCGGCTGGAAGGCAGAAAGAAGCGTGGGATGAGGCAAGGGTTTGACTGGAGGTATACGTGAAAGAAAGAAAGAAAGGTAGGGTTTATGTTGGCTGTGATACCATTTTGGACCAATGGACCAACGAAAAGAACCAGACCAAAAAACCACTTGGGCCAAAGATAAACTGATCTGAAAATATATCAAATAAGAAAAGAATAATACATGTTTTATTACACCTAAGAAGCCAATATATATAGGCTGAAACAGAAGCCCAAGTTTAAACAATAGCCCAACAACTAACTAACTAACCAAATGATTAAAAACAATAGAGTAAAGACTCAGTCAATAGAAAGTATATTTCTGTTATTTCTCAGTTATATATGTTTTTGCGCTTCCATGTTTTCTTTTTGTATATGATTTGATTTCTAAATTTACTAATTTGATGCAATTAAATTCTGTTTAAAAAAAATTATAATAGATAAAATTAAATATAATTAGATCCTTATACTTTTAATGTATTAGTAAACTGGGCGTCGATTTTATTGTTTTTACTATTAACATGTGGCACTTGTTCTTATCCCTTTAGTCTTTTACCAAAAGGAGAAAAAAAAATAAAGTAGCGACCTTTTAAAATTTTAAAATCCATAGCAAAAAAAATTGATCATAAAAGTAAAGTTTTTTTAAATAAAATGAGTCTCGTTTTAAAGAAAAATATAATGATAGATAGTCATTCAACTTAGACCACATGTCGTAAGTAAAACAATACTTGCCAATATGGGTGTGTCGGGTTCGTGTTTTGTGGGTTTTGGGTGAGAAAATGGGGTACCAAACCTGTAAAGTGCCATAATCTATTACTTTATAAAAATGTCACTTAACTCATAGATAATAGAAAAAAATACCACTTAAAGGATAATCTCAATGAGGCCTTGATAAAACATACAAGTTTGGGCACTATAGTTAAAAATAAAAACAAAGTATTCTTATACAATGTTAGAAAAATGAAATAAACGTTTAAGTCCCAATGATGTAATTAAAGCTAAAATTCATAACGTAGTTTCTTAAAATCTCAGCGCTCATATTGATAGTTTCTTCGTTCATAGGAAACCCCCACACCATACATACTCAGACGTCGGAACTCCTCACATCGTAGTGCATGCCACAAAGAAATCCTATCGTATACCTGAAAGGGGGAAAGTAAGGTGGTGAGCTAAAAGCTCAGTAAGGAAGTACAACAATATCAAAGAAAAAAAAATACAAGAAATACATGTATAATAAACCAAGGCAGTACATAACAACATCATGCTCATATTTCAAAATCATGAACGAAGTTATAGTAATACATCACACTCATACATCATAAACATACTTTTTGTGATCATGGCACATTTTTGTCCATGTTACATCTTGAGGTAACCAGTATAACATGGGTTGGTAAAACCTCCTCTATGAGGTAAACAGGATCTCAGGTCCTTGAATAATCTCGGTGCGTCCGACCTTTTAGTTACGTCATATCATTAGTAACTTCTTTGTTGTGTTTCTTTCAGCACGCTAGCAACCTTTTCTTGTCATTCATCATACAAATACATGCAATCTAGTTCACGTCAAAACAAAGAAAATACATGTTGCACCATACTTGTCATAACATATCAAGATAGAATTTTTACTTTTCCATATCACTTGGATTATCACAACATGTCAAAACATAGCACTTTCATTTCCATAGCACATTATTTCTTGTAATCATACAAGTATTACCATTTTATAGCATGAACATAGAAAATTCTATCTAACTTCTTTATCTTAGGTCCGAGCAAAGTAAAATGTGAAAACTTCACAACGAGCCTATAAGCATAACCAACGTTCGTCTCTTAGAATCATGTAAGAATATTGATGCCCAACATATATATCCAAGGTGTACATGGACCAGGCACATGTGACACTAGTTGCACTACAATTGCAAACATACAATAATTTCACATAACATCATAAAAGAATAATGTTAATTCTACCTATTAATTTTTCATGGTTACAACATAAAAATCACATGTTTAGATAATAGGCGTAGTTTGGAATGTAAAAATACATTTGCATATAACATGCATACGTGGGAGAGTTCTTAAAATTTAACATTTTAAAACGATAATTTTTACATGTTTATTTCTTGCCTCTTCAAAAAAATTCAGCAAACATACTTTATTTACCATTTAATTATTTCTTTAACCACAAAATTGTCATACAACATATTTACTTTATAAGATAATTCATTTAGTCGTTTCTAATTTCTCGTGAAATAATAATTCTATTTATTATATAAATAGCATTTAAAAAGTTGTGACAAAATTTGTAGTTACTTAGAATTATAACTAAATAAACTTCTTGTTTTGTTTTAGAAAAATAATTTTACTAATCTTAAAAAAACTGCATATTTAAAGAGGTGAAATTACATAAATAAAGTGTGAAAATATTACATTTTCATATATAAAATTTAAGACTTTATTCATTGGAGTGTATGACTAACTTATCATGATTTAAAAGACATTTTTTTTAATAACTCAAAGTTTAGGCAAACTAATAATTTGTTTAAAATCAGAAAATGAATTTAAACCATAATATGTTCACATTTAAAAGAAAACTTCATCTAAATGTAAGTGTGATAATACATATTTACATTTTGAAAATATCACATTTATCATATACATAGCTTTAAGGTTTAATTTATTTGATGCACTTGTTTTACTTATCTCATTTAAAAGACTTTTCTTACTATTAACCAAAAATTCCAGCAACTATTTTATTTCATTAAATTCACATACTTGGATTAAAACTATATTTTCTTTCATAAAAATATATAAAAATCTTCATGTAATTAATTTGTTAAAGCCACCATTAACATGTGAAAATAATATGCATTTTTGTTTACATAAAATCAAACACCACTTGAGGCATCATATGTGCATTCTAAAAATATTTATTTATCATTACCATCCCAAGATAATAAAAATCAGCAAGCATAAATAAAAGAAAAACCACTTTTAATCATTTTTTAAATATAACACATAACATGTTCCTACAATTTTAAGTATTTCAAGAAGCAAAACTATCCAAGCATCAAGAACCTAACCTTTTACACACAAAATCAAATTAACATTTTTAAAGGAACTTATACCCATTTAAAATCTGAAAAAATAAAAACAACCTAGCATGTTTCTAAGATCCCAAGTGGCAATCAAACGATAAAAAAAAATCAAGCATACTATAACCATTCCCCCTAGGCCGAAACCCTCATAGCATGTTTCAAATCTTAAATGTTTCCAAAACTCAAGAAAATCCTAGCATATTTCTAAGACCACAAGTTCCATCATGACATACAAACCAAATATGAATCCATCATGCAAATAGGATCCCTAGGTTACCAAAAGCATAAGCACAACACGTGTTAGAGCCTAGCATGCCTTGATCTACAATACATATAATCATACGCCCACTTCCATAAGCATGTTTGTCAACAAAAAGACTCAACACCAAGAGTCTCAAAACATGTATTAGGCTGACCATACACCATCCAAGATCCTCATATCATGATCATGTCTCCTTTCATCAACAACCATCAAAATATACAAGAACCAAAATACAACCAAACCACAACAAGGCTAACAATTTCATATAAATCAATCAATAAATAAAACACAGACTAGAATCAACATCACAACAACATCAAAAGCAAGCTAGATTCACTACCCCCTTGATAGAAATCAACCCCACAAAGCTGGTTCTCCCTTTTTTGGCACCTATGATTATCGAATCCCACAAGAACAAGAGAAGAGAAAATTGTTACTTAATTTTGAGAAGAAGGAGAAGTATTTTAAAGAATCAAAATACAATGAAAATTAACCATTACCTACGACCCTTGAGCCTAGCTTTCTTTCTTCTTCTTCTTCTTCGATCTCCCTCTTTCTTTCTTCTTTTCTCTCCTTCTCTCTCTAGCTTCTCATGCAGACTCTTTCTCCCTATCTCTCTTCCTAGTCGTCGGTCACCAAGAGCAAATAAGCTCTTTTCTTTCTTTCCTTCCTTTTATTTAATCTAAGTGAATATACATTAGCCTAACGTGAATGAGAAAGTTTCATAAACCTAATCTTTTTCTTTATTTGATTTTTCTAAATAAAGGACTTTAAAAATAAATTAAAAGATGACAACCTCCTCTTTCCCAATTTGTCTAGTATCATCAAATTAATCCATTTAAATCGAAACCAAATAGGAAAAGAAGACCATTCATTTCCCATTCTCTTCCACACGCCTACCCCTTATTTCCCTTCCTTTTTATTTTCTTTTTAATTCTCTAATTTCTTAAATAAAATAAAATGAAATAAGTGTAGAAAATACTATTGCATGCTCACCATGCAACCATGCACATGCACACACCAAATTGCTCAAGTGCATCATTACTTATCATCCACCTTGGTGCATACAACCAAAACTCATTTACTTACATTTTAAAATACTTGAAACAAACGATTAACAAAAATAATTTCACATAATTTCTACCAAACAATTAAAAATAATTTCCTAACACTTAAAAATTAATAATAAAAATAAATCACAAAATTAATAAAATTAAAAAAAAAAAATGGGTGTGCTACAAAACCCGCTCAAAAATTTTTAGAGTTTGGGTGAATTTCGGGTTTCGGGAGGGGTCGGGGGTGAGTTGGGTTTAAGGTGGGGTTGGGTCGTTGATGGGTTTTGCGCATTTTGTGGGCTTTGGTAAAAGTTTTTCAAAAATGCCAATTTTTTAACACTTTTTTTTTTACTTTTGACATATTTTCTTGCCAAAAAATATAAAGAAAAAATTACAAATAAAAATCTTATTATCCTAACTTTGTTGTTAGTTTGGTTCAATTGTTTATTTACAAGATTTTTCATTTCATTTCAAAATTATGAAAAATTCATAATCTTTAAACTCTAAAGGCTTGATTAGTTGATTTTAAAAGAAAAATCATGAAACATAAGTTATAGAGAAGAAATGTGATTTTAATGCATTTCAAGAAACAAACTACAAAAGAAATATAGTTAAACTTAAACATATTAATCAATCCCTTCCCTAATGTCCAAACTCCAAAATCTAAGTTACAAATTGTTATCCCTCAAAAATACGAGGATGACGTGGCGAATGAGAATGTGACACGTGACATCACAAATCAGGGAAAAATGACAAAGTATTGAGAAAAGACCGACAGGAAAAAAAGATAGGTCCAGGACCTATAGGGAAGTCGACCATACCTAAACCCGCTAGGGGTGGTCGGCCTGACCTCTACCCCGAGGGGTAGTCGGCCTAAGCAGGCGCAAAGCCCTAGGGGTGGTCGCCCTGACCCCTAACCGTAGGGGTGGTCGGCCTAAGAGCCCTAGGAGTGGTCGGCCTAACCCTTACCCCAGGGGTACACTTCACTGAGAAATACTCACTCTTGTTCAAACCGAGATCAACAGGCCTAGCACCTAGAAGGTCACAGGCCTAGCACCCAGAGGATCAACAGGTCCAGCACCCAGAAGGTCACAGGCCTAGCACTCAAGCTTGGGTTGTCGGGCCTAGCTCTTAAGTCCCATATACCAATAGAGACTTAACATCTTCTCGGGGGTCTCAATCATGCATTATCAACCACGATCCAGAGAAGACAAAAGGAAGACCCACGATCTCATAATCATGGGGAGGTGGACACGTATCTTTACTCACAATGATCATGTACCAAACCACGATCTCCAATACTACTGATCATGTAACAGCCCCTGGGTACTATAAATAAAGGACCCAGGGCTTCATAAAGAGGACTTTTGGGGCTTTTCCCTTGAAGATATCTCTTTTTGTAATTTTGGGAGAAAAATATGTCTGACGAGTGAACTCATTAGTTCGTACTTGTAATTGCTGAGTAATTCAATACTAAAGCTAAGTGGATTAGGTTATTACTGAACAACTATAAAATTTATGTGTGTTTACTTAAGATAATCGTACTCTGTCGTTTATTCCATTTATTTTGTTCAAAAGGTGTCGTATACTATACATACGACTGTTGGACAATTTCACAGGTCAACATTTTGGTGCTTTGATGGAGAGTACGAAATCAAGAAACACACTTTCATTTTTTTTATGATGCCTCCAAAATCCAGTAAGACAAAAAAGATGGCTCCCAAGGATTTCAACACTCAGGATCACATCGATCTCGTTAACGAACCTTAGGTGGAGGTTGGAGACCAACCTGATGCAGAAGATCCACAAGACGCTCACCAGGAGGAGATGGCGCAATTTCTGGCGAGGCAGGAGGCCTTTGCTGCAGAAATTTTCCTTCAGAATTGTAGAGTCCAAGAACTTTACTTAGCTAGTTAGATAGTAATAGCAATAGTAATAGTTGTAGTATTTTTATGACTGTGGATTTTGGTTCAGACCGGGATTTAGTTGGACACTCGTAGTAACACTTGTAGATTTTATAAGTTTAACCTATAGTTTAAGAATATTAATTATAACCTAAGGTTTAATTAATATAACTGATTATGAAGGTGATATTTATTATAATATAAGGTTTAGATAAACCCAATAAGGAAATGACACTTGTCATGTGTATGTTTAATGAATAATTAAGTATTTTGAGGAATAAATTTCATAAGAGTAATATTTGAATATCCTAGGGTCTGCCAGCAGCTTTGAAATCGTTAGAGGACTTAGTCAAGGTTGTTTACTCAATTCAAATTAGGCTGAAAAAGTGCAATTACGTGTATAATATTTCAGCGTATGCCGATATATCGCAGCATTAAGGGGCGATATATCGCCATACGGGGATACAAAAAACACGTAACTTCGCACGACCACCTCGACGAGCCTCGGGCATATTAGCCCAAGCGATATATTGCCTACTAGGGGCGATATATCGGCTATAGTGCCAAATATTTGAACGTTTTTGAAACCGAGCTCATTTTTTTCTTAACCTCTTGATAAGTCCAAAATCTTTTTGACTGAGTCTTCAGCCTCTGCTGAACAATTATTCAAAGATTTTTCAATTAAAAATCCATTATTTTATTCAAGCTAAATAAAGATCTTTTCATTCTTGAACTCTATAAATAGGACCTAGTGCCCAGTCATTTATTCATTCATCAAGCTAAGTTCAGAGTTTGCGAGCTGCTAGGTTATTTTAGAGTGATAAACACTTGGGCTGGGGTTATAAGCTTTATCATTATAAGCTTAATAAACACTCGGGAAGTAAGAATCATAGTATATTTCAGTTTGAGGTGTAGTTCGGTTATAGAAGCATTCGAGGTATTCCTTCTTCTAGTTCCTTTCTGTGTTATTCTTATATTTTTTCTACTCAAAATCCTAACTTGTATGCTCTCTTCTTTGTTAGGCATCTAAGATCTTGAACGTAAGATTTTTTGGTAAGTATCTTTTCGATGGTATAGTTCGTTCATTTCATCTCTTTTCTTTAGTATACTCACCTTTCTATTATGGTTTTTAGGAGTGTTCCAAAGTCTCGATCCTGTTCTCATATCACGGTATATTGGTAAGGAAAATAGGATAGGATTTTATATGTTATATGTTATCTTATGTTATGTTGAGTTATGAAATGTTATATTATGTATGTTGATAGACTTGGCCATATGACTTGTATAGCTAACAAGCCCCAATAAATTTATGGGCATATGACTTACTTAGCTAGCAAGCCCCACAAATCTAATGGGCACATGACTTGATTAGTTAACAAGCCCCAAGTAGTATAATGGCCATTGTAGTAGTATATGACATATGTTTCTGATACGCTTATAGTATATGTTTATGATATGCTTTTAGCATATGATATAAATTTTATGTATATAATTTATGTTGTTAGTTTTTCCTTGCTGGGCATTAGGCTCATTCCTTTATGTTTATATGTGCAGGAAAATAGCTATGGCGGCGGAAAGGTTCTTGGCAGCTTGGGGATGTCTATTGAGGCAGGATAGAATCGATGGACTGAGCGTTCGTTAGGAGGATGAAGTCTTTAAGTCTTTAAATTATGATTTCTATGTATTATTTTTCGCACTTGATTTTGTAACCCATTTATTTAAGTTATGTTTTGTTTTATTTTCAAAACAATGGGATCCCTTATCCTAAGTAAAATCTTTATGTATTCAAACCTTTTCTTTACATAATAAAGTTATGATGTTTTCGCATGTACGTTTTCTTATGATTAATATAGTAGTTATTAATGGTCCAAGGTCTAGAATAGTTGGGTCGTTACAAGAAGGAGACTATGGAACGACAACGACGAGAGATAGATGAACAGGTCCAGAGAATGATCCAGAGGGAGCAGGAAGCTTACCGAAGACACTAGGAGGCTGTTGTGGCCTTGGAAGCGGCTACTCAGTTAGCCCAAGCTAACGCTGAAGCTACTGCTCGGGCGGTGGGTTATATGTATGGCATGTCAAAAAATGCATGATAAAGTATTAAAAAATTTAATCACATTCAAACATTTAAATAAATAAATACTAGCTAAATAAATAAATAAATGCGGGCCGGGTGTCTTGGATATTTCTAGAAAAATTACAACACTTGCAAAAATATACACAAAAATGTAAGAAACTAAATAAGACCTAAATAGATATCTATCTATTACTTAGAGCCTTCACAAGTAGTCTTGATCCATTAAGCCACTTATCCATTTAATTTTGAATTAAAATAACTTTTAATTATCTTAAACAAATTTTAAGAATGATTAACTTGGGTTTAATGCCCGATAAGTTATTAGGCCCAGATTTGAATTTGGGCTCATACAATTAATTCAAAATAAAACAATTTTTAATTATGGGTTAACTTAATTAAGCCCATAATTTAAATGGACAATTTTTGGATGCAAGCCCTAGGGTTTAGAAACCCTAGGGGCAGCTGCTTATGGTGGCTCGGCATGGGGCATGCGGCTGGAGTGTACGGGCTGCTGTTGGGTGCAGCACACAGGGGCGCATGGGAGCAGCAGCATCAGCTAGGCGTGTGGCAGACGTAGGGGAGCAGGGGAGCACGTTGGGCAAAGGCGCAGGGGCGCGGGCTGGGTGAGGGCAGGGGCGCATGGCGCCTGGGCAGGCAGCATGCCGGGGCTGGGTGAGGGCAGGGGCGCATGGCGCCTGGGCAGGCAGCATGCCGGGGCTGGGCACGCAGCACTCCGGCTGGGTGAGGCTCGGGCTTCGGGGCTCGGGCCTTACATAATTTTTCAAATAATTTTAACACAGAAAATTAAAATTACAAAAATTCCTATGCCCCAAAATGGCTTACATTTTTCTTCTAGAATTTTAAGAACATTTCCTAAACCCAAAACACCATATAATTAATGACCCTTAAGAATAAACTATGATCATACATACATCCATGCATTCACATATATTACAATAACATTAGAATGCATATTATGCCCACACAGTAATTAATGTATTCAGAGATTAATGATCGCTCTGGTACCAATTGTTTGGAACGTGTTTCCTAATACGCAGCGGAATGGTGGTGTGGTTGGCCCAGTGTACAACAAAAATTTTGTAACATATTTAAACTACCTTTAAATATGTGGATCCATTAATATACATACATTAATCATAAGCAAGATAATAATAGAAATCATACCTCTTGAAGCCTATCAAGTGTCATTGCTATCTTTTCGTATTTAGAACGATCTTCCTATCCAAGCCGCTCCCACGTACTCACACCAAGATCTTCCAAAGCGTTCTCTACACCTCAAGAAATGTGTGGGCACTTAGAGAATGAAGGATAGTTTATTTGTGATTCTACTTGATGTACTCAACTCATGAGATCAAGAGAATAGGCCTGAGCATTGGTTCTTTATTTTTGGGAGAGAAAACTATCGTTCTATTTTTCACAGAGCGAATGTTCAGAGTTGTCTTACACACACATATCTTAATATTTTTCTGATTAGTCATACTTAAAAGAAAATATTCAAATTTTAAAAAATAAATATGTAACCATTTTACAATTTACTTTTTAATTAATTAATTATTCTATTAACGAAAAAATCCAAAAACCAATTTTTGAATTATCCATTAATTAATTAATTAATTAAATAAATAAAAATGAAAATCTCATCCCTGAAAATGTCCTACACGCCACACACAGACCATTGACTGTGTGTGCACGTGTAGCCTCCCTAATTTTAGGGATATTGTTTTTTCAATTTTTATTTAATTATTTATGCAAACTGTTTTGTCAGATAAGATCTAACAACCTGATAACTAATTCAAATTTGAATTCAAATTAATTATCTTTTTAATTAATTATCAAATATAATTAATTATTTGAATAAATATTAATCTTTTAAATTCAAATCCAATTTGAACTTATCAGATTATTATCTCTCACTCAAACAAAGATATTTAATTAATTCTACCAATTAATTAAATCCAAAATTTTTGAAAATAAATATTTAATTTATTATAATTTCGAAAATTATAATTAATTAATTATTTAATTAAATTTCGAAATCAATTTAATTATTTAATATAATTTCAAAAATTATGCAATAATTAAATATTAATTAATTTTATTAACTACAACTAATTTGTAATTAATTAATTAATCACTATTATCATATAATTGCATATTTGGCTTGAAGAACAAATTTCTTCTTAAATATGTCTTTAAACTATTTTCCCTTCATATCAACTCTTACCTTGAACAGTGTTGATAAAGCCGCTATGGGGACCTATGGACCTATAATTCCAAGCTCCAATAAATTTGAGATTATTAATTAAACTCTTTAATTAAATAATCTTAATTTATTAATCTCATGATTATTCCACTATAAATATGAGACTGCACTCTTGTAATTATAGACATTTCATTTACTGAGTACTTTATAATCATAAAGCGTCCATTGATATAATCATTGCATACAACTTGACCCTCTAATAATGATTCATAATTAATCGGGAATAAAATTACCGTTTTACCCTTTTAATTATCTCTTGTTTCCTTAAGTACCATTGACTCTGCTAGTGAAGGTTAATTCATAACTAAATTATGAATTTGAGCTCAATAACCTTTCAGTCCCAAAAGTCAACCCTTAAGAGAACCATCATTCAATCTCTTGCGAGAAGGTATAGATTCCATATCTGTATACTATGTCCCCAGCCATCTATATTAATGAGTTCCCAAAACAAAAGTTTCTAGCCTGATCATTCTGACAGACCCTAACAAGTGAATCAAAGAACTCATATAACATAAACAAGAGTTCATAGTAACTTCAGGATTAAGATCTATTTGTATATGATCCTCAGTTGATATATTTAATTAATACTTCGAAACGGTATTTAACTAAGTATTAATAAACATATCTAGTTCAGTTATATATATATTCTCTAATATATAAAGCACATCCACTAAAGTGTCCTGCCACACTAGTGATCCGGATCTAGATCACATGTATTCATAATACTAGTGGATCGTACTTGCAGTAATTAATCTAAAGATTCCATAACTTTATTTTACTGCGAACTATTCAAGTTCATTTATCTCAAACACAATCCTCCCGTACCAATACGTGTTTGAGATCACATATATGAACTTAGGAATTTTCCTGATATTTACTTAATATTATCACAGAATAATATAGTCCATAAAATATATGCATAACAAATTCAATTCATTTATTTATTTCATAAAAGCAATGTCTACCACATATGCTTTCAGGGTACATTTCCAACACAAAATTCGAAGGGACTACAGACCCCTTTGAGGCAGAAGAGTGGCTAAGGAATGTAGAGCCAATTCTGACGCACGTGAATCTCAGTAACGCGGACCGTATATCCTTCGTCTCATCTTTGATCAAGAAGGATGCCAGAATATGGTGGGACTTAGTCCAGCAATCGCATGATTTTGCCACCATGACATGGACTCAATTTGTGGAGCTGTTCCACAAGAAGTATTACAATTCGGCTGTACTCGCTTCAAGAGTTGAGGAGTTTGCCAACTTGAAGCAAGGTAGTTTATCAATGGCAGAGTATGCTCATCAGTTCGATCGCCTAATTAAGTTCGCATCGGAAATGGTTCCAACCGATTATCTGAGGGTGTCTAAGTTCGTTAGAGGACTTCGACCGAAGATCGAGATGGGGGTTAAGCTTGCAAACCCGGGTAATACTACATATGCCGACGTTCTAGAGACGACAATAGAAGTAGAAAGGTTGCAAGCTAATGTTAGTAAAGAAGAAGCCAGCAAGCCTGAGCCTAGACAGCAGGGTCAACCTTAAACCAGTCGGAACAACAACCATAGAGGGGAAAGCATATAGAGCGCAAATACCACTTGTTCTTTACTGTGACAACAGTGGAGCAGTGGCCAATTCTAAAGAACCAAGAAGCCACAAGAGGGGAAAGCATATAGAGCACAAATACCACTTAGTCAGAGAAATCGTACATAGAGGAGATGTGACCATTCTGAAAATCGCATCAGAACACAACCTGGCGGACCCGTTCACGAAGATGCTTCCAGCAAAGCAATTTGAGGGTCATGTACGTAATATGGGACTGAGAGAAATACCTCACTTTCTTTAAGTACAAGTGGGAGATTGTTGGGAGTGTGTCCTAAAAGCATGTAAAGACATTTTTTTTCTGTGAATAAATAAATACAATAGTTTATTATTATTGTCATATTTAGATTGTTAAATTATTGTTTGAATAATTTTGTAAATATCAGAAAAATTTCATATTCATTATTGAGGATGTGTTCTTGTATTAGTACGAGAGAATTAAGATCACATGAATGAATAAAAATAGTCAACAACAACAAATTAAAGTTATGGAATTTTTTAATTGGAGTTGTAAGTACGGTTTACTGAGTATCATAATGATACAAATAATCTAGATTCGGATTATTGATGTGGAAAGACATCTCGGTAAAGGTGCTTTATATAATATGATTATATATGACATGGACCGATATGAATTAGAGTCTTTATCCAAAAACCATTTAATAATAAAGACTTGTAATTCATATCATAACTGATGATCATTTTTAGATCAACCTAAATCCTGAGTGTTCATGAACTCCTATTCATGTTTATTAAATCTTTTGATTCATTCGTTAATGTCTCTTCAAAGAATGAGGCTAATTACTTTTGTTTTGGAGATTTAATATCATGGATGGCTGGGAACATGTATCAACAATACGGAATCTAATCTTTCCTAACAAATCGTATATTAGTTCTCTTAAGGGTTAATTCTGGAACTGAATGATTTTGAGCTCAAATCTATAATTAGATTATAGATTAATTATTCACTAGTGAATTAATGGTACTTAAGGAATAAGAAGTAAATTAGAAAGGTAAAATAGTAATTCTTCCATTCTAATTTATGAACTAATTAATTAGAGGGTTGAACTATTGTAAGATGGTTATATCAATGGACGACTTAAAAAAAAGATTTCTGTAAAAGTATATCTATAACATAAAGAGTGCAATTCTGAATTTATAGTGGAGTAATATCAGAATTAATAAATTAACTATTATAATTAAAGAGTTTAATTATTTAGTTTCAATTTATTGGAGCTTAATGTTATAGGTCTATGGTCCCCGAAATGGCTCAAACAAACACTGACAAAGGTAAATACAAAAATGGGCAAAAAGGAATTATGTGATAAGTAAAATATTTTTCTATGAATTAAACATAATTATTAATTAATTATGTGTAATTAATTAATTAAGAACTAATTAATTATTTGATTTAACAAAAATATAAGTAATTTTGAATTAATTTATTTTTGGGATTTTTGGTATTTAAATAATAATAAAAATTGGGAAAAATCACATACCATCACAGGCATGTGGTACACGTGTGGCACAGTGCACAGGCACTGTGCTACACGCATAAGAGAGTGTACTCAGTCTCTTGATTCCACAATTTTAGTTATTTAAATATTAAATAAATAATG
This sequence comes from Humulus lupulus, assembly GCF_963169125.1. Lineage (NCBI taxonomy): Eukaryota > Viridiplantae > Streptophyta > Magnoliopsida > Rosales > Cannabaceae > Humulus > Humulus lupulus. The sequence continues at coordinate 230,581,088 of NC_084794.1, forward strand.
AGATATTTTAATATGATTAAAATATTATTATTTAAACAAAAATCTGATAACTAATCAGTCATTTTGAATTTGTTTAAAATAACAAATATTTTAATATATAGGGTATATTAAATATAGGATATCATTTTTTCACAGAACGTAACTTTTCAATGATAGAAAAATATCTAGGAATCTCTCTCAGAGAAAGAGAACAATGACATAAACAAAAGTCATTGTTCTTCACAAAACCTAGGTCCAAAACTTTATCAGATCTCATGTGTTGAGAACATCTGATAAATAGTCTATTGCCTATTATTTTTATAGCGAGCCCACACTCATTCTTTGTGTGCCTGAGAACATTTTGGAAGATCTTGGTGTGAGATCTCGAGGATTTAGCCATACGAAAAGATAGCAGCTAGGAAGGACCTGAGGTAATTTTTATGTTCATGTCCTTGATTCAATATATATATGCATGTGAAGAAGTAGATCTAGAAATCTTATGGGATTAATCTAACAATTTGATTGTTGTTCCGCTGCATATAATCTCTGATTTGATCAATAAAAACCAACAGTACTTGTCGCTAATAGAGTTCTCCTACAACAATAGCTTCCAGTCAACGATCGGGATGGCACCTTATGAGTTGCTATATGGAAGAAGCTGCCAATCACCGTTGCACTAGGACGAGGTAGGAGAAAGGTAGCTTCTAGGTCCTGAAGTTGTTAGACGAGCTCAAGAAGCAATAGCGCTAATTAGACAGCGTATGCTTGCTGCTCAAAGCCAACAGAAAAGCTATGCGGATGCCAAGCGAGGCGATGTGGAATTCAAAATCGGAGATCAAGTCTTCCTGAAGATATCTCCTATGAAAGGAGTGAAGCGGTTTGGGAAGAAAGGCAAGCTTAGTCCTCGATTTATAGGTCCTTTTGAGATATTGGAAAAAGTGGGAGCAGTTGCGTATAGACTAGCCCTACCGCCAGCTCTAGCAGATAGTCACAACGTGTTCCACATCTCGATGCTACGCAAGTATATGTCAAACTCATCTCACGTCCTCAAGTACGATACAATAGCACTCCAGAAAGACTTGAGTTACGAGGAATGACCGATTAGCATCCTGGATAGAGGGGTGAAGCAGTTACGGGCCAAGAGTATTCCTATAGTTAAAGTCCTATGGAGTAATAGTTCGGAACAGGAGGCAACGTGGGAGTTGGAGGAGGACATGCAAGGCCGGTATCCAGAGTTATTTGGTAAGTAAATTTCGAGGACGAAATTCTTTTTAGTAGGGGAGAATTGTAGTGTCCAAGAACTTTACTTAGCTAGTTAGATAGTAGTAGCAATAGTAATAGTTGTAGTATTTTTATGACTGTGGATTTTGGTTCAGACTGGGATTTAGTTGGTCACTCGTAGTAACACTTGTAGATTTTATAAGTTTAACCTATAGTTTAAGAATATTAATTATAACCTAAGGTTTAATTAATATAACTGATTATGAAGGTGATATTTATTATAATATAAGGTTTAGATAAACCCAATAAGGAAATGACACTTGTCATGTGTATGTTTAATGAATAATTAAGTATTTTGAGGAATAAATTTAATAAGAGTAATATTTGAATATCCTAGGATCTACCAGCAGCTTTGAAATCGTTAGAGGACTTAGTCAAGGCTGTTTACTCAATTCAAATTAGGCTGATAAAGTGCAATTACGTATATAATATTTCAGCGTATGCTGATATATCGTAGCACTAGGGGGCGATATATCGCCATACGGGGATACGAAAAACACGTAACTTCGCACGGCCACCTCGACGAGCCTCAAGCATATTAGCCCAGGCGATATATCGCTTACTAGGGGCAATATATTGGCTGTAGTGCCAGATATTTGAACGTTTTTGAAACCGAGCTCATTTTTTTCTTAACCTCTTGATAAGTCCAGAATCTTTTTGACCGAGTCTTCAGCCTTTTCTGAACGATTATTCAAATATTTTTCAATTAAAAAGCCATTATTTTATTCAAGCTAAATAAAGATTTTTTCATTCTTGAACTCTATAAATAGGACCTAGTGCCCAGCCATTTATTCATTCATCAAGCTAAGTTCAGAGTCTGCGAGCTGCTAGGTTATTTTAGAGTGATAAACACTTGGGTTGGGGTTATAAGCTTTATCCTTATAAGCTTAATAAACACTCGGGAAGTAAGGTTCATAGTATATTTCGGTTTGAGGTGTAGTTCGGTTATAGAAGCATTCGAGGTATTCCTTCTTCTAGTTCCTTTCTGTGTTATTCTTATAGTTTTTCAACTCAAAATCCTAACTCGTATTTTTTATTCTTGGTTAGGCATCTAAGATCTTGAACGTAAGATTCTTGGTAAGTATCTTTTCGATGGTATAGTTCATTCATTTCATCTCTTTTCTTTAGTATACTCACCTTTCTATTATGGGTTTTAGGAGTGTTCCAAAGTCCTAATCCTATTCTCATATCCCGATATATTGGTAAGGAAAATAGGATAGGATTTTATATGTTATATGTTATCTTATGTTATGTTGTGTTATGAAATGTTATATTATGTATGTTGATAGACTTGGCCATATGACTTGTATAGATAACAAGCCCCAATAAATTTATGGGCATATGACTTGCTTAGCTAGCAAGCCCCACAAATCTAATGGGCATATGACTTGATTAGTTAACAAGCCCCAAGTAGTATAATGGCCATTGTAGTAGTATATGACATATGTTTCTGATACGCTTATAGTATATGTTTATGATATGTTTTTAGCATATGATATAAATTTTATGTATATAATTTATGTTGTTAGTTTTTCCTTGTTGGGCATTAGGCTCATTCCTTTATGTTTATATGTGCAGGAAAATAGCTATGGCGGCAGAAAGGTTCTTGGCAGCTTGGGGATGTCTATTGAGGCAGGATGGAATCAATGGGCTAAGCGTTCGATTAAAGGATAAAGTCTTTAAGTCTTTAAATTATGATTTCTATGTATTATTTTCTGCACTTGATTTTGTAACCCATTTATTTAAGTTATGTTTTGTTTTATTTTCAAAACAATGGGATCCCTTATCCTAAGTAAAATCTTTATGTATTCAAACCTTTTCTTTACATAATAAAGTTATGATGTTTTCGCATGTATGTTTTCTTATGATTAATATAGTAGTTATTAATGGTCCAAGGTCTAGAATAGTTGGGTCGTTACAAGAAGGAGACTATGGAACGACAACGACGAGAGATAGATGAACAGGTCTAGAGAATGATCCAGAGGGAGCAGGAAGCTTACCGAAGACACTAGGAGGCTGCTGTGGCCTTGGAAGCAGCTACTCAGTTAGCCCAAGCAAACGCTGAAGCTACTGCTCAGGCGGTGAGAGAGGCTTAGACCAAAGCAGCAGGAATGCAAGACAGCAGTAACAGAGAGTCCCACAGGAGGAGCAGGACCCCAAGGACACTCTCAGAACCACTTTTCTAGAGATAGGATGAAGAGGCACAGTCCAAGACTGCCTCCTCCATGACTAAGAAGAATAACACTTCATCTCGGAGAAGGAGTATTACCAACCCGAAGGCCCCCTCCCAGGGGGACTGACGAAACACAGGAGGTGAGGATTAAACATTTGAGAAGCGTGATAGGAATGGAAATGGCCGCTCAAAATCTCAAAGTCATGTAGGAGGAGAGGCTCGGGGGCAGGGTCGCACCAACAGGGGCAAGGGGGACCTACCACCCCTACACCCTCAATCTCGCAAGGGAAATGAACAGATGGATAAAACCAATACGGTGTTTGATAGGCTCGGGAAAGATGCACAACCTCAGGATCTGATGGAAGTCATCAACAGGAGGACCAGCGCTCAGGAGGGGGTACTAGGGACGTCTACCCTACCTGGAGTAGTGATCCCACTAGTAGTGCAGGCTCAAATAGATGCACTCATCATGGATGTCCAGGGTCTGACAAAGAAACCTTCCAATATCGAGCTGGCACATAGAAGTGGGAGTCCCTTCAGTGCTAATATCCAAGCTGCTCAACCACCACTGAAATACAAGACCCTGAAACTCCCAACATACACTAGGAAGGAGGACCCAGTATGACACATTTGGAAGTTCGAGGATCAGATGGAGTTACTCAGTGTGGAGCAAGATTATAGGTGCAGGGTATTCCCTACCACTCTCTCTAACTCAGCTCAGGAATGGTATTGAAAATTCAAACCTGGATCCATCACTTTCTGGGAGCATTTCAGGAAATAATTCTGCAAGGTCTTTAGTGTCGGGCAGATTCAATCGGTTTATACCAATCAGTTAGCTAACATCAAGCAAGGGAAAGATGAATCCTTGAAAGACTACATTCAAAGATTCATGAGAGAGGATAACCGAGCATCCACGGTAGGAGATGAAGGAAAGTTCGTTGCCATCTCAACATGAATAATTTCTTGTAGTCCCTTGTGGGATAGTGTACACATGAACCCTATCAACACATTGCAGGAGTTCTAGGACCGAGCCAACAAATACATGAAGCTAGATGATGCTATCATGAAGGAAGAAAAAGGCATAAACCATCCAACCACTGCCAAGGCAGATAAAAATGGCGCAAACCCTCAGGGCGGCAGTGGGGGCAACGGTAAGAAAAGGAATACCTCAGGGATCGAGCAGGGTGGAGAAAAGAAAGCTAAGTTCAACCCTACCAGCAAAAGTTCACCAATTATACCATCCTGGCTACATCAAGGGCTGAGATTTACTTGGCAACATACCATGAGGTACCATATCGAAAGCCACCACCCTTGCGTTCGGAAGGAAAGAAGGACAAGAATAAGTTTTGTCATTTCCATAATGATTATGGGCACGACAAAAATGAGTGCAAACAATTGAAAGATGAGATAAAGTTTCTTCTCCAATCAGGAAAACTCTCAAGGTACCAAGGCAAGACCAAAACCTCAAGCAGGAATCCAGAATTCTGAAGGCAGATGAGTCCACCATTGGAGCCAACAACTGTAGACTTCACACTGGATACCATATGTGGAGGGCCACATATAGCAAGCAACAGTAACAATGCTCATGAGCGATATGCAAGGACCCTTAGACATGAGGTAGGGGAGTCTTCCCAATGTATGGCAGTCAAGGAGCGGTCTCCAAAAAATCCAAAGTATGAAAGTAAAACTCTCACTTTTACAAAGGATGATGCCAGGCACGTGAGGTACCCCCACAATGCTCGGGTCCTTACCATTCCAATCGCCAATGCCCGAGTGAAGAGATGCTTGGTGGATACGGGAAGCTCAATAGATATAATCTACAAATCATCCATCAAGAAGATGAAGCTCATGGTCAAGGACCTGACACCATGTTCCCAAGTGATATATGGGTTCACGGGAGAATGCCTAGCACCAGCAAGAACTATCAGACTACTGGTCATGGTGGGGGATTCCCCCAGGCATGAGACTGTGATGACAGAGTTCCTAGTGGTAGATTTCTCATCAGCTTACAATGTAGTGCTCGAGATACCCCTTCTAATGGCGTTACATGCAGCAGTATCTATCTGGCATCTATCTTTGAAGTTCCCCATAAGCGTAGGGCAAGGATGCATACAGGGTAACCAAAGGGAGGCACGAGAATGCTATAATGCTTCAGTGGTCAAGGCAAAGAAAGGACCATGTGTAAGCAACATGATAGTAACCTGCTACGAAGATAATGAAGAAACTGATGAGGTTGTCAACATGGAAGTTGACGTTGAAATAAACAATCCACTGGAGTCCGGGGCTCCTTTTAACGAAGATTTGTTATTATAACAAGTTTCCCAAAGTGAGAGAAACGACATCGATACTCACTTTGGGGATGATTTCATGGGGGTAGGACCAGTCGAAGATCGTGAGGAAGTCCTACTAGATGAAGAGGACCCGACTAGAGTAATCAAAGTCAGTAAGGAGTTAAAGGTGGAAATTAAAGCAGGGTTGGTGGAATTTTTGAAGAAAAACTAGGACGTCGTTGCCTGGTCACATAAGGACATGGTTGGAATTTCTCCATCCGTGATAAGTCATGTCCTCAATATAGACAAGAACTACCCACCAATGCAACAAAAAAGGAGACTGCTTGACAAAGATCGATCTCAAGCCCTGAAGGAGGAGGTTGAGCGGCTCAAGGAAAATGATTTTATAAGGGAGGCCTACTACCTTGATTGGGTATCAAACCCCGTGCTGGTCCCAAAACCAAACGGGAAGTGGAGAACATGCGTGGACTTTACAGATCTGAACAAGGCTTGCCCCAAAGACTGCTTCCCACTACCCAGAATAGACCAATTGGTCGATGCAACGGCAGGACATGAAATACTCTCATTCATGGATGCGTATTCTGGGTATAATCAAATAAGTATGTACCCTCCAGATGAGGAACGTACTAGCTTCCAGACAGACAAGAGGATGTACTGTTATAAGGTGATGCCATTCGGCTTGAAGAACGCAGGAGCCACCTACTAGCGTTTAGTGAATGGCATGTTCCGAGTCTTGATCGACAAAACTATGGAGGTATACGTCGATGACATATTCGTCAAGTCTGAAGAAGTTGAGGGGCATGTTCAAGACTTGGAGGAATGCTTTGTAATACTTAGAAAGTATAGCATGAAGCTAAACCCTCTCGAGTGCTCGTTTGGAGTTGGTTCTGGTAAGTTTCTCGTATACATAGCCAATTCACGTGGAATCGAGGCTAAGCCCAAGAATATCAATGTGACGCCCTGGTTACTTTTAAGACTATTACTATGAAATTTGAACCGTGCTTAACTTGCTAATCGAGTTCTTTGGTTATAAACGTGCATCTAAGTGTTATTAATAGGTTAAGGTGAAAAACCAATCAAAAGGAAAGGATCTATTTTATTTCAAACATAAAATTATCATGGGCCCATAAAAGCATTTACAAGTTATTTACAATCTAAAATGGTCATTACAGTTTAAAATTTACAACCCGCCAACCTAAGCGGCAAAAATAGGGTAAACCCCCTAGTTCCTCCAAGAACTCCTTGGCCGTGGTGGTCAAGCGGCCACATATGTACACATCGCCACCTAAGCTGTAGAGTCCAAGAACTTTACTTAGCTAGTTAGATAGTAGTATTATAGTAATTATAGTATTATCTTTATGACTGTGGATTTTTGGTTCAGACCGGGATTTATTTGGACGCTCATAGTAGTACTTGTAGATTTTCTAAGTTTAACCTATAGTTTAAGAATATTAATTTTAACCTAAGGTTTGATTAATATGACTGATATTGAGGATAATATTTATTATACTATAAGGTTTAGATAAGAATCAATAGGATTTTAGCACATGTTATGTATGGGTTATTAATGATTAAGTATTTTGAGGATTAAATTTATTAAGGGTAAAGTTTGAATGCTTTAAGGTCAGTCAGCAGCTTTGAAAACGTTTAAGGGCTTAGTCAAGGCTGTTTACTCAATTCAAATTAAGCTAAAAATGTGTAATTTCGTGTTTAAATAATCAGTGTATGCCGATATATCGCAGCTATAGGGGGCGATATATCGCAGTACGAGGATACGAAAAACCCGAAACGATGCATGTTTGCCTCGGGCATACTGACCCAGGCGATATATCTCCTACAAGGGGTGATATATCGCCCCTCTCAGCATATTTTGAAAGTTTTTGAAATCATTTTCCATTCAACCCTTCAACCTCTTGATAAATCCAGCATATTTTTGAACGAGTCTTAAGCCTCTGCTGAACGATAATTCAAATTATTTTCACTTAAAAAGCCATTATTTTTATTCAAGTTAAATGAAGATCTCTTCATTCCTAAACTCTATAAATAGGACCTAGTACCCAGCCACTAGTCATCTTTTACTCTAAGTTCAGAGGCTGCAAGTTGCTAAGTGAGTGTGAGAGTGTAAACACTTGGGTTGGGAATCATAAGCTTGATCATCATAAGCTTATCAAAACACTTGGGAAGTAATATTTTATAGCATTTCGGTTCAAGGTTTAGATCAGTCTTATAAGTCATCAAGGTATCCCAAACTCTAGTTCATTTCTATACTTTTTCTTTAAAAGTTCTCATAGTCTTCTACTCATTCTAACCTTATTCTTATTTTGGTTAGGAAATCTAAGTTCTTGAGCAAAAGGTTTTGGTAAGTATATTTTTAAAAGTATAGTTCCTTCATCTCTTTCATCTCTTTTTCTTCAATAGACTCACCCTTTCATAAATGGATTTTAGGAGTGTTCCAAAGTCCCAACTCTGTCCTCATATCCCAGTAATTTTGGTAAGGAAAATAGGATAGAATTTATATGTTATATTCTTTTTATATGTTATCTTATGTTTTTATGTTATGAAATATGTTATGTTATGCTATGTATGTTTGTAGGCTTGGGCATATGACCCATATGACTAACAAGCCCCACATGGATTATGGGCATATGACCTGCTTAGCTAATACGACCCCACTAATCTAATGGGCATATGACTTGTTTAGTCTATGGGACCCCAAGTAATAATGGCCATTATAGTATGTGTATGATATAAGTGTTATGTTATGTTTTTATGTTTCTTATGAAATTTATGTATATGAACTATATGTTAGATTTTCCTTGCTGGGCATTAGGCTCATTCCTTTTTGTTTATATGTGCAGGAAAATAGTTTTAGTGGCGGGAAAGGTTCTTGGAAGCTTGGAGAATGTGTATTGAGGTCGAATGGATTCAAGAGCCGAGCGTTACGATTCGAGGATGTAGTTTTGTTTTTTTTATGGTTTTACATGTATTTTTCCGCACTTGTTATGTAATCCTTTTTTATTTTAAATTATGTTTTGTTTTGTTTTTAAAACAATGGGATCCCATATCCTAACCTAAATTTTATGTAAGTTTAACTCTTATTTTTACAAGTTTCTTAATGAAGTTATGGTATTTTCACTTGTAAGTTTTGTTAAGGATTAGTATGTATAGTTTTCGTTAATGGTCCAAAAGTCTAGAGTAGTTGGGTCATTACATAAGCTCTCCACTCAAGACTGGGTGAGCTTTTCTTTCCCTTTACCTGCACCACATAACACCCATGAGCCGAAGCCCAGCAAGAAAACTCAATACTGCACATATATAATATCAAACGATGATCATGATAATCATCTAGGACTTATAATCCTAAACTGATGAGTGACAGATGTATAAGTCACTAAGATGGGTTTTTGCACCTTTTACAAATAAGTGATCAAGTCACTAGCTTAAACAGGATAAGTGACTGATGAGCGAGTCACCAATGTAAACTAAGTGAGTGACCATGGAGTCACTACTGTGGATTCCGTACCCTTAGCCATGTGACGATACGGTCACCTAGACCTTCTGGCCCTGGCTCTGAGTAACTAGTCATAGAACTAGACAAGCACTTTTAGTTTTCATCGAACTTGGGGTCGGTCTGGCATTAATGCTCATGATGAGTCATTCAATGCTGATGTCGATTATATCTAATCTTTTATCGGCTCTACATTAATGACGCTTATGCCACTCCTGACTCTTAGGTCAGTAACTTACGACCAGTGCTCAAAACTACTGTCGAACTTGACTAGTAAGTCACAGCTTCACAGCTAGTTCTAACACCATTGCCAATTCTGACTAGTAAGTCAGTGCCATTCACAAGTAAGCAAGATTTGCTAAGCATTTGGTATGCAATCCATGTCTACATTTAAACACTCAACATGCCTCAATAATAACCATGCATGTCACATATGGGGTGCAGTTTTCTTACCTTTGGTTCGAGCGAGAAATAGTAACAGAACAACCCTTGAGAATGATCGACCTTTTGATTCCTTAACGATTACCTAGCCATAACCGATTATAACCTTCATTAATGAAAATCAACAATAATAGGGTCATGAACTAAACCTCACTCCCGGGACCCCGAATTGTACCCAAACGGTGAGTAGATTCGATCCCGAGCATTAAGGATTGAAACCCCGAGCCAAAAATCCTTAAAAATGCCCAAAACCAAAATCTAAAGGAGCAGGGTAGCCCACTAGCACCCCAGCGCCCAAGACAGATCCAAAGCCACCCTAAGTAGCGTTGTAGCGCTACACACAGCCAGCTTTGCCCAGAAATTTTCCCCCTTCGACTCCACCATTTCCAACCTGAACTAAAGCTTCCAAACCTCATTTTAAGTCCCAAACGAACCCAAAAACCATCTACACATGTCCTAGGAATCATAACCCAAGTAACCCTAGCCAAAAACTCCCATCAATTCCCTTCAACCAATCCATAAGACCAAGATGAAAACCTAACCAAAAATAGAGCAAAGCTAGAGTTTTAATGGCTAGAAACTTACCTCAAGCTCAGATTAGGATCCTCTTCAATGGTGGAACACAATCCTAAGCCCTCAAGATCCACTTCCCTAGCTTGAATCCTCAAGAACAGCTCAAAAATTCAAAAGAAAAAGGAGAAGAAAAGAGGTACGGGAGAGATGTTTTTGGTACACTGTTTTTGCCAACCTTCTACAACCACTAAATTGCCCCTAGGTCATTTAAAGTTCTCTAAAGGCTCCCAAAGGTAAAATCGTCCTTTTCCACCTATTTTTTTAATCATAATTAACATCCTCCAATTCTCGTTATTCTCAAAATTCTCAAATACAAATAATTCATATCCCATTACCCTTTAACTCCCGGCAACACTCTAATCATCAAATTACCCCGAGACTCACCCCGAGCCCCGAACTTAATCCCGTTATGACTAAACCGCTAATTTGCACTCAAAGATCGTCTCATGCCGAATGGCTCGAACAAATCCACATTATAATGTGGCCTCAACAATAGATCACCGACATGCATACAAATATACAATTACGCTCTCAATGGGCCAAATTACCAAAATAACCCTGTGATAAAATATGGACCCACATGCATGCATTTAACATCATATTATAATATAATTCACATAAACATGCATATAATAGTTTAATGGCATAATAAAACAATTATGGCCCTCCCGGCCTACTAATCCAACCATTAAACTGCATTAGGGATTTTAGGGCATTACAATCAAAGCATTGATTGACATGAAGTCACCTACCACAATCAAAGAAGTGCAAAGCTTAACTGGGAGAGTAGCTGCTCTCAGTAGGTTCATATCAGAGTCTATGGACAAGTGCGTCCCTTTCTTTAATTTACTGAGGGGCAGCAAGAAGATCCAATGGACCAAGGAATGTGAGGAAGCTTTCCAAACCCTGAAGGAGCACCTTGCCCAACGTCCCGTCCTAGCGAAGCCAATATATGGTGAAGTACTATTCATCTATTTGGAAATCACCGAGCATGCAATCAATGTTGCTTTGGTAAAGGAAGAGAATAGGGTACAACACCCTCCCTGTACACTATATCAATAAAAGGCTAGTAGGTGCGGAGTCTAGGTATCCCCCTCTTGAAAAGCTAGCCTACTGTTTAGTAATCGCCTCTCGAAAGCTGCGTCCATATTTCCAAGCTCACTCGATCCGAGTCTTGACCGATCAACTACTGAGACAGGTTCTTCAGAAACTGGAGGCCTCGGAACGATTACTCAAGTGGGCAGTGGAACTAGGACAGTTTGATATCACTTATCATTCGAGGACAGCAATAAAAGGACAAGCATTGGTAGACTTCATAGTCGAAGGCACCAACCTTGAAGGCCCTTCCCACCAATCGAAAAATGGAGATAATGAGAAGGAAGGAGATAATCCTGTATGGAAGCTATATGTTGAAGGAGCATCCAATGAGCACAACTCAGGCATATGAATCATACTGATCACTCTGGAGAATCATCAAATCCATTGCGCTCTCAGATTTGGATTCAACGCTTCAAACAATGAGGCTGAATATGAGGCATGATTAGCAGGATTACGCTTGTCTTGGGATGTACATGCACAATCCCTGGAGATATTCAGCGATTCCCAGCTAGTGGTGTACCAGGTACTAGGGGAGTATCATGCCAAGAGACTTAGGATGGTGCAGTACCTGAAAAAGGTGAAGGACTTGTTGATACAATTCAAGAGATAGTCGATTACACAAGTCATGATGGAGCAGAATGCCATTGCTGATGCCTTAGCCAAGCTTGCCAGTGCCAAAGATTCGAACACCTTGAATGTCGTTCCCATCAAATCCTTGGCGGAAAGAAGCATAGCTGAGCAGGAGCAAATGTATTATTTTGAATTATCTATGTAACAGTCGTTGTCCTTCAATGAATGAATGAATTTAATTTCTTAAGTTTCACTTAATTCTTTAAATTTCTTTCAACAAGGGACTTGTCCTTTAGACCTGTCAACCCCATTGGATCATGTTTGATTCTGGTCTTTGAGGGACCTATCGACCCATAAGATCCAAACAAAATACTGGTCCTAGGACCTTGTCGCTAAATTATTTGATCACGTTCGATCCTAGTTCTTGAGGAACCTATTGACCCATACGATAAAAAAAAAAGACAAGTCCGAAGACCAGTCGCCATCATCGAATCATAAAAGAATCTGGTCCTTGAGGGACTGATCGATAATTTGATCTAAGACTCGTTACAGGCTCGATTAGCCCATCTAGACCCGGTTGGTCCAACTTAGACACTTCTGTCTACAATCATTATAACGAGTACAGGAGAGATTACGTAGATCATGATTGACACTTGCTACACAATCTACATCTGTGTATAGGTATCATTACTAATTAGTATGAAACCAGCACCCGACTACCAATGAGGAACAAGCATTTGCTGCTTGCATCATTGGGTGAAAAGGATAGTACTATGTGTCTAACGCTCGAAGCAAGGTATGGTCAAGTAGCAAGTGACCAAGGCTTTTAAACCCATGATCACTTGGGGGGCATATAGTACATACCAAATGGGTTATACACAAGCAATGAGGGTGTGACCTTAAGTACTAAGCAAGCTCAAGTTTTCCTAGGACATTTGTTCAATATATGTTCTGAAAGTGCAAAAAACAAAAACAAAAAAGGCATTGGTGATCGACCTATCACTCATGGGGTGGTCGACCTGACCTGTTTTGTTCATGGTACTTGGTGAAGTATCATACTACTCACATTACCATGGTTGTTAGCATGAAAAACATAAAAAAAAGTAAGGTTAGTATGGCACGTGAAATACTTGTGTTCAGAGTATATTGATACTTGAATCAATGAGGGTTGTGAGTTGACATACTTAGTCAACATTGAAAATTAAAATTTTCAATTAATACACTGAGTAATCATAACAAAAAAGCATAAAGGCATAAAATGTCGTATGTAAAAATTGTCAAGTACAAGGTGCCCCACCAATGGCATGAAAGGAAAGATAGAATAAAATACCAAGAGAAGACTAACTAGGGCGAGGAGTATCATCTGAAAGACCACCCTGAGCCTCGACAGCCTCATGAGCCAGACATTTCTTAAGCTCCTTCGCTCGCGTCTTCTCAGAAAGGAAAGCCAAGTTCAGATTTTTGTTGGACTTCCAGATCAAGTAAAAGCAAGATAAAGTTGTCTCTGAATACTCCTCTTGAGCCTTGTCCCCAGAAGCTTTGACCTCTTGCTCCTTCTCGACAAGAGAATCCTTTCGCAATTGGTCCATGTCAGCAATCAGCTTCTCTTTCTCAGCTTCAGACTGTTGGAGTTGATTCGCAAGTTTCCCCTCCATCTGGTTTATCCTAAGAGTCAACTCGATCACTTCTTGCTGTTTGAGCTCCACGGTACTATGGAGGGTGTTGATCTCTTCATCCTTTGAAGCAATGTTAGCATCCCTAGAGCCAAGAATACGCCTAAGGTCCAGCACCTCTTGGCGGACAGCTTCAAGCTCAAAACGAAGGTTGGAGAGCGTGGAGGTATACTCCACAAACCCATCACGGACATGAGAGACCAGCATCAGTGCCTGCAAAATATATACAAGTGTTAGATAAACGTCAAAACATGAGCTGACGAGACAAGAAGAAGACTATAAAGGACTCACACTCTAAATGTCTTGGAGTGAATTCGTTAGAATGGTGCTCAAGTCCTCATTCTTAATCCCATTAAAAGAGGTTGTCGCTTGCTCCAGATGAGATGCTCGGTCCATGAGAGCACTTAAGTTCCGTATAGCAGACTGATGTATAGTTTCAGAACCTGTGCATTGAACGCTCCTGAGGATGAGTAGCATAGCAATGAGAGCCCTCTGTATGTTCTTGCTAAGAAGAAAATGAATGAGGAGCCCGACTAGTATCTCAATGCAAAGGACATTGCAATGAGTCTCGCTGACCTGACCTATCCCGCTGAGAAGAATGACTCCGCTGAGATGTGCCTTGGGAGCCGCAGGGCGTACTATGCTGAGAAAAAATCTAAGAAGAGCTAGGAGAGGAGCCCTGAGTGATGTGCCTGACAATATGAGGATCATCTTCAAAGGGTTGCTGAGTCGTCTGTTTTACTCTCACCATTGGACAGTACCTTTTCAAGAAATCTTCCTCACTTAACAAATATAAAGCGGAGTGAGGGAGAATCCTTTTCACCCTATCCAAGAACTCCTGGGGAGTATGCTCACTTACTAACTTTTCGGATGGAGAGAAGCTGGGCATCTGCAATAGAAGAAAAATGAAGATTAAAGTTAGTAAATGAGCATAATGAAGTGAATTATTGGGGGCATATCCATGAACTAAGGAGTAAAATTCTATATAGGGGGTCGGCCCAGTGAGCCTAAGCCTGGGCCAACCACCCTGAATCCATCAAATTACGAAGCATGAAAAATGGGGCATAGGTGGTCGGCCTACCACCTTAGGCCGACCACCCCAAGGATGCAAGCCTCAGAAAAATACGAAAGGACTGTTCAAGTCTCCAAAAAAAAGTAATTTTTACAGTACAAGGAAAACCCCTAAGGAAATCAGTTGAGAGGTGGAAAAAATTATTTTTAGGGTCCCAGGTGGTCGGCTTATGCTTGGACCAACCACCCTGGATCCCTGAAAATCACCCAAGGGGAGGTACCCAGCCCATGAGGTGTACACTACTCGGCCCATGAAGCTCTAGGGGTGGTCAGCCCTAACCCTAGTTCAAGGCCTGGAAATCGCCTAAAGCAAGGGAAGGGAAGCCCTGGAGGTACTCAGCCCATGAGGTGTACACTACTCGGCCCATAAATCTCTAGGGGCGCTCAGCCCAAACCATGTTCCTAGACCTGGAAATTGAACAAGGAGAAGCCCAGAAGGAGCTTGGCCCAAACCATGTTCCTAGACCTGAAAATTGCATAAGGAGAAGCCCTGAAGGTACTCGGCCCCAACCCTGATCCTATCCCTGGAAATCGCAGGTGCTAGGGTTTGGAGTCCCAGAAATCGCCAGGACTAATGAGGTGGTCGGCCTAGGGTCTTACATCCCTGGAAATCGCCCATCCTAGGGTTTATAACCCTGGAAATCGCCCAGACAAAGGAATTTTACAGAAAAATCTTGATTCAAGTAAGTCAATTATTTTTTATCAAAATACAACAAAACAAGAAGATTCAGACAAAAATTCCTCAAAAATTCAAAGTGTTTCTTATAAATCTAAGCACATTTAAATTAAATGGTGTGAGGATTAGAAGAAAGTACTTACCAAAGATCTGAGTTTGATGAGGAACTGGAGAAAGCAGGCTTGGAATTTGTTTGGAAGTGGCGCATAGAGCAAGATTGAGGAGAGAGGACCTACTTATAACCTCTCAGGCAGACAAGATATTTTTAGGAATTCAAATTTCCTTGAAAAATATCTGGTATGTTTAAAATTTCAAATTCCTTGAAAAATATTAATATTTTTAAGAAATCAAATCCCTTGAAAAACTATCTTATATTTTTAAGAATTAAAATTCCTTGAAAAATATTTTGAATTTTTAGGAAATAATATCCTTGAAAAATATATTATATTTTTAGGACTTTAAAACTCCTTGAAAAATATATTAGATTTTTAGGAAATTAATTTTCCTTGAAAAACCTAATTATTTTTAGGAATTACTGATTATCCCTGAAAAATTCGTGTTGTGCAAATTATCAATAAAGAGTGCTATGTAATGTCCCGAGGGACTTGACTATTTAAGTACTGCTACGATATGTTTCTCGGGCTAGGCTCAAGTTTACTGTAATGTTTAAAACATGACAATAAACTTGGGGGGCAAATGTTATCCCTAAAAAATATGAGGATGATGTGGCGAATGAGAATGCGGCACGTGACATCATAAATCAGGGAAAAACAACAAAGTATTGAGGAAATAACGACGAGCAAAAAAGATAGGTACAGGACCTATAGGGAAGTCGACCAAGCCTAAACCCTCTAGTGGTGGTCGGCCTGACCCCTACTCCTAGGGGTGGTCGGCCTAAGAAGGCCCAAGAGCCCTAGGGGTGGTCGGCCTAACCCCTACCCCTAGGGGTGGTCAGCCTAAGCAGGCCTAAAAGCCCTATGAGTGGTCGGCCTAACCCCTACCCCAGGGGTGGTCGGCCCCAGTATGCCCAAGGACCCCTAGGGGTGGTCGGTCTGACCCTAACCCCTAGGGTGGTTAGCCTGACATGCTCAAGAACCACCTGGGGGGTCGGCCCACCCTATTCTTCATAGGGTGGTTGGCCCACCCTATTCTTCATAGAGTGGTCGGCCTAAACCCCCAAGTACACTTCACTGAGAAATACTCACTCTCGTTCAAACCGATATCAACAGGCCTAGCACCCAGAAGGTCACATGCCTAGCACCTAAGCTCGGGTCATCGGGCCTAGCTCCTAAGTCCTGTATACCAACAGAGACTTAACATCTTCCCAGGGGTCTCAATCATGCATTATCAACTACGATCCAGATAAGACAATAGGAAGACCCACGATCTCATAATCATGGGGAGGTGGACACGTATCTTTACTCAAATTGATCGTTTACCAAACCGCGATCTCCAATACTACTGATCATGTAACAGCCCCTGGGTACTATAAATAAAGGACCCCAGGGCTTCATAATGAGTACTTTTGGGACTTTTCCCTTAGAGATCTCTCTTTCTGGAATTTTGGGAGAAAAATCTATCTGACGAGTGAACTCATCAGTTCGTACTTGTAATTGTTGAGTAATTCAATACTAAAGCTAAGTTGATTAGGTTATTACTGTTCATCTGAACATGGCTGAACCACTATAAAATTTATGTGTGTTTACTTAAGATAATCATACTCTATCGTTTATTCTATTTATTTCGTTCAAAAGGTGTCGTATACTGTACATACGACCGTTGGCCAATTTCACAAGTCAACACAAACATAAAAATGTCCCAAGTCCCAAAATACAACTATAAACATAAAGTCCATAAACTCTATATCTACAACCATAAAATTCATAAAAGTCAAAATATACAAGTCCATTAAATCCAACCATAGGCATAAAGTCCATAAAAGTCCAAATATCCCAGATTATTTTTCTCTAGAAGATCTTTTCTTCGTCTTCTTTTTTCTAGAAGTCTTTTTTTCTATGGTTTAGATCTTCTCTTCATCTTCTTTTATCTAGAAGACTTATGGTTTCTTTATGTTTGGTTTTAGGAGTTTCCGATCCCGCACTTGTCTTCAATATCCTGGATTTGATAAGGAAATTACGTAGTTTAGTTTATGACCTAGTTTATGTTTTGTATGACCTAACATTTCAGGTAGAATAAAGGGGTAAGTGTGTTTGAACCGAAGGTGTCCAGTGATGTATGACGGACTTAAATCTGGTAGGCTCGATTGCCAAAATTGCATGACGAACCTAAGTTGATGTCCGGTGTATGATGGACTTATGTTCGAGGCTTAACTGTCACCCCTGTATAAGCACTTATCTTTTTATTATACCTGACTTGCTATTATGACCTATGACCTATAGTTATGATTATGGCTTATGACCTATGACTTATGACTATAAACTATGATTTAGATTATGGTTTATGATTATGACTTAGGCTATGATATGACCTAGGGATTTATGATGTTGTATGATTAATATAAATAAGTTTTGTAATGACTCTTGTGAAATTTATGATATGTGTGATTATATGACTGACTCTTGTTTGTATTTTCCTTAGTAGGCTTATAATCTCACCCCTTATGATGTTGTTGATTCAGGAAATTAAGGATACAAAGGTCGATGGCGAGTGGGACCTAGGAGCTTCGTGATGTACTCATGGGGATGATATAGTCGAGGAAGATCAAGCGGGCCTATTTATTTTTATTAAAGCATGTTTTCTTTTAAAGTTTTATTTAATGTTGCTCATTTTAATATGTTAAAGACAATTATTTCATTTTTGTAAAACCATGGATCCATTTACTTAATTAAATTTACATTCAATAAAAATACAATGTTAATGTTTTATGATCCAACGTTGTGCTCTCAATTATTTATGAGAAATTAGGGCATTACAAATAAGGGCCTTGATTTTAAGTCCAACGAGCTTGTAATTAAATGAGAAATTTCACGGGCCTAAAGCCCATGATAATTTCGACCTAATGGTTGATATTAACTATTATTTTATTAATTTTTTAATTAAAGAAGTGATCTAATTGATCCTATTAAAGGAATGCTAAGTGAGAGTTGAAATCAAAAGATCTGGAGATGAACAAATGATTAGAAGATCTAGTTTTGATGCTTTAGGGTTTTAGACTCTCTCTACAACAAAAGTCATTTTCTAAGCCTTTATATTCTCTTCTCTTCTTTTCTTTGTATCTATCTCATGTGTTGAGATTGCCCACTCTAGTCTAGGTGATTCTAAGGATATTGTGGAAGACTGTGTAGAAATTTGAAGATTAGTTCAGTATCTTGATGATACTCGGCGACAGAAAGGATACAAGGGTTAGAGAAACTAAAGGAAGGACTTATTCATTCTGATGTGTATAATGTAAGTGTTCTTACCATTATCTATGTTTAATTCAATTGTAGAAACATGTTCTAGGTTTTCTTATATTAATTTTTTTAATATATGATTTACATGAAAATAAATAAGATCATGCATAAGTATTTCCAACAACTGGCCTCAGAGTCTGGTAATCTTTATTTTCATGCATGAACATGGTAAAAAAAATTGAATTATTTGATGTGCTGAGTAATTGGATGTATTTCATGTTTTTTATGAAACATATTGATTTTTATGTGATTATTAGCAAATTTGGGTTATTTTGTTATGTTTTTCTATGCAATTAATTTTTTTAAATGCTTTATTTGGTGTAAAACATTGTAAAAATTATTTAGAAAACTTTTTTGGGTTGAAAAATTACACAAATTGTTTTTTGAAATAGTATTTTGGGCTCTGGTCACGGCCTACGAGTCAGTGACTAGTGGTCGCGGCCACCATAAACCCATGGTCGTGACCAGAACGCGAATATTGCCCAGATAAATCACGTGGCCACAACCATCAAGATTCACTGGCCGCAGCCTGCAATATAATTTTTCTTAAATTTTGAATGTATTTTTTAATGGGTTAAACCAAAAATATCAGCTTTATTTTATCATTTAAAAAGATTTCTTTTAAAATACAATATTTTTGTTGTTTGATATTTAAAAATTAAATATTATTTTTTTAATAAATGGGATTTAAATTAACTTTATTTAATTGTTGATAAATCCTACTTAAATTAAATTAATATTTTTCAAAATGACCCAAACTAAGTTGATTGTTGATAAATGAAATTTAAACTAACTTTTGTTAATTGTTCATAAATTTCATTTAAATTGACTTTTTTTTTGCAAAAGTTTAATTAATTTGAATTTTTTACAAATTCTAGAAAATTAATTGTGATATTTTTGCAAATGAAATAAATTGTAGTATTTTTACAAAAATTCATAGACTTGCTCATATAGTAACATGATTAGAACCATCCAATTATAACATGTCTATTTGCATTATATGTGGTATTTTTGCAATTGGGCTTAGATGCATATAGTGGCCCATATGTTTGCTTAATTAATATATGGATTTTGCAATAAAACATTCATAAAATTATTGGTTTTATTTGGGCCATTAGAAAATGTAAAGTTTAAATTCCTCTTTTGTTGGTGATTCCACTTATGAATGCTCATTTGTTTTGTGTGACTATAGTGGGCATAATTAATTAACAACAATTAATAAAAACAAATGTTTGAATTCCTGTCTTTTGGACCTTGTATGGAAGTTTGGGGGCCTTAGCAGTGGGAACAACATAATGGACACAACTCTCCTACATACAAACTCAATTGTTAAGCTCATTTGCTTGAGTTGGACTGAATTGTATAGGTTCATTATAATAGTTAAACCTATATATTGATTAGCAACAAATTAATTCTAATTTAATTGAATTTGTTTCAATGTGACACTTTATAATTAAAAGAAAATTATAGGACTTTGGTTTAAAAATTTTAATTTTATAATTTTTTGGAGAACCATAGTCATTAATTTTCGAAAATTAATAATAAAAATATTTTTTTTAATTAAATAATGAGCTTATTTTAAGAATTATATTCGATCTCCACCATTAGTTTAACAAGGTCAATAGCTTAATGGGGCCTCGAGACGGTTCGATTAGTCCCCCTACAAAAGGTGTTCATTATTTATTTTGACAATGTTAGATTTCGAAAGATAAATAATTATAGGTCGAATTCTACTAGACTCACCCCTACGGTGACTACTAGGACGAAATCTATGATTATCAAAACCGTGGGTCTAGCTCATAAAATAAGAAAAAAAATTCTTATTTTGATCGAATAGTAGGTTGTTAATAATGGTGTCAATTATTAAATGAGTTTACAACTCTATTTAACTAATGATATTTTTTTACTCTCGACGACTGAGACATTAATGCCATAGAATAGTTAAAAACCTAAAGAA
This sequence comes from Humulus lupulus, assembly GCF_963169125.1. Taxonomy (NCBI): domain Eukaryota; kingdom Viridiplantae; phylum Streptophyta; class Magnoliopsida; order Rosales; family Cannabaceae; genus Humulus; species Humulus lupulus. The sequence goes on from NC_084794.1 coordinate 230,601,792, forward strand.
ATACAGATATGATTATTTTGGTATTTTTTCCATATCTTACATATTTATGGTATATGCTGTGCTATTTCTTAAAATTAGAGTGAATAGAAGTATTATTGAGCAAATTTGATTGATTTCTATTTTATTGATAATACGTTTTATTATTACGGCTGTGTCTACTCCCATCCTTTCTCAACTATCTATTGAGAAACTCACTGGAGATAACTTCCTTAAGTGGAAGCAGAACATCAACACAGTGTTGATTGGTGATAACTCCAAGTTCGTCTTGACTGAGGAATCCCTAGAAGTTCCAGCTGATAGAGATACCAAGTCTATAAGAGACAAATATGAGCATTGGGAGGCGACTAATAACAAAGCATTGTACTATATATTAACTAGTATGGTCGACACTTTCAAGACAAAGATGGAGAATGTTGAGACGGCCTACGAAATAATGGATCAGCTCCAAGACATGTTTGAGGCAAAGTCTGTGCAGACTCATTTTGAGGCCACCAAGAAATATGCCAATGCTCAGATGGCACCATCTCAGCACGTTCGTGATCACCTGATCAAGATGACCAACTACTTTCAGGAAGTTGAACTACACAGAGCAATAATAGATGAGGAGACTCAAGTCGGCTTAATCCTTAACAGTCTATCTTCAGCTTTCCTAGCGTTCACCACCAACTATGTGATGAATAAACTCAACTATGGTCTGACGCAGCTCATGAATGAGCTTCATACTTTCGAGTTAATCATGGGTGGACCATGTAAGGGAGGAGAAAAGAAGACTATTGTTGTTGTTGTTGATCCAGCTAAGGCTGGAGCTAACTAAGATTCATCTTCGAAAGCTGGAAACAAGAGGAAAAATGGACAAAACACCAACCACAGGCCTGCAGGCGGCAAAGAAGAGTGCACAACCAAGTGCACAGACGCCTAAGGGGAAGAAAAGAAAACAAGAAAGGTAAAGTTAAGTGCTTTCACTGCAAAGAGAAGGGGCATTGGAAACGGGATTGCTCCAAGTTTCTAGCAGTGAAAAACAAAGGTAATGATTATAGTTCATTTATCTTAGAAACATGTATTTTAGAGAATGATAAATCTGATTGGATTATTTATTGTGGATCTACTAACCATGTTTATAACTCTTTAAAGCTTCTTGAATGGTGAGAGGAAGTGGACTAAGGCGGCTTAAAGCGTAGAGTTGGGAACGGAGCATTTGTTGCAGTCCAAGCTAGAGGAAGAGCCCGCCTGAAGTTTAGAAATAAATATTTAATTTTGAAAGATGTATTTTTTATTCCGGATTTTAGTAGAAATTTAATTTTGTTTTCCATGTTGCAATTAGAACAAATTTTTATGACTTTTACAAGTTCTAATATATCTATTTCATTCAATGGATCACAATTGTGTATTGCATGTTTGGAAAACAGACTTTATATTTTGCAACCTAACAACCCCTCGCGCTTAATAATGATTTATTCAAAGTAGCTAAACCTAGGACCAATAAACATCAAAATACCAATAACAATAACATGACATATTTATGGCATTTGAGACTAGGTCACATTAGCTATGATAGAATTAAAAGACTTATAAAGGATGGGCCTTTGAGGGAACTCACCTTAGGTGAATTACCTATCTGTGAATCTTATTTAGAAGGAAAACTAACCAAGCGTCCATTCTCTGCAAATGGCGATAGGGCCAAAGAACCACTTGGACTTGTTCATTTAGAAATCTGTGGACCTTTGACTGTACAAGCCATGGGTGTTTTTGAGTATTTCGTCACTTTCATTGACGATTACTCTAGACACTCATGCTTTACCTAATGCATAGGAAATCAAAAACATTTTCAGAGTTTCAGGAATTCCAAGCTATGGATCATAACCAATTAGGTCAAATGTTAAAGATCTTGCGATTTGATAGGGGTGGATAATATTTGGATATGCAGATCCAAGATCATTTAAATAAACTTGGGATTTTATCACAACTTATTACCCTGGGTACTCCGCAACAAAATGTTGTAGTGGATCGCCGAAACAGAACTCTAATGGAAATGGTAAGATGCATGCTTAGTTACTCAACTCTGCCAACTTCATTCTGGGGACATGCAATTGAACCTGCGAACGACATTCAAAATGTCGTATCGTCCAAATCAATCCCCAAAACTGTTAGGAAAACTTATACATGATCTTTATTTATTTTCATGTAGATCTAATATTAAACTAACTAATATGAGATAAACTAGAACATGTTTCTAAAATTTATTTCAAAGAAAAATAATGATAAGAATACTTACATTATACGCAGCGGAATGAATGGGTCATTCCTTCAGTTTCTCTAACCCTTGTATCATTTCTGTCGTAGAGTATTACCAAGAAACTGAACCGATCTTCAATTTTCTTCACAGCCTTCCAAAGTATCCTTGGAATCACCTAGACTAGGGTGGGAAATTCTCAACACATGAGATAGATACAGAGTGAAAAAGAGAGAATAACAATAAGGCTTAGAAAATGACTTATGTTTAGAGAGAATCTAAAACCTATCAGAAAAATAGTGTTTGTCGTCTCTTTTGACTTATGTTTTCAACTCTCTCTTGACATTCCTTTTATAGACTTATTTAGTTCATTTATTTAATTAAAACATCAATAAAATAATAGCCAATTAATAGCCCTAGGTCGAAATTATCATGGGCTTTAGGCCTGTGAAATTTCCCATTTAATTATAAGCCCATTGGACTTAAAATCAAGGCCTGAATTATTTTCTATTGATTTAATAAATTAAATAATTATTTAAATCCTTTATCAAATTAATTATTGATAATTTGATCCTTGATTTAAAGTAATTTATTAATTTAGATACCAATTTATCTTAATTAATAAATCTGCCCTAATTTCTCTTTTCTTCTCAAAATTACATAACTCTGTGAAATTATCCAAAATTGACCTGGTCAAATTTGATAATTCTAATTGATAATTAGATCAATTAATTGAGACTACCTAGATGATTTTATCCAAGGTACAGTGGGGACCATGGGCCTATGAAATCAAGCTCCAATAAGTTATCATAAATCTAACAAATAAATTTACTAACTTATTAATTCCTCGTGACTCCACTAAAGACTCGGAATTTCACTCTTGAATTCATAGAATGCTCTATAACAAATATAGATACACTATTAAATATCTTTTGTTACAACCATAATTGTCACTCAATCCTCTGTAGACAGTCTACAATGAGATGGGACTAAAATATCATTTTACCCCTCATTGTATTTTATCCTTAAAACACTCAGTTCCTTGTAAATGATATTTCAGTAAACTAATTTAATTACTGAAATGAGATCTCTATCATTTAACACCTTGAACCAAACTAAAAGGAAACCATCGTTTCACTTCTTCATCAGAAGCTATAGATGTTCATATCTATGATTAACACTCCCACTCAATTATACTACCGAGTTCCCAAGATGTAAGTATGGGCTAGTCCGTAGGGTAAGCTGGTAACGAACAAGTCAAAGAACTCAAATAATACAATTAGTTAGAATACGAACCACTCAGAATTGAGATTGAATTGACCTATGATCAACTATATGATATGACTAGAATAGATAATAACGGTATGTTTACTTATCTTATCAACTGTCAATATCGGTCTTGTCCGATGTAACAAATACATCTGATCTTATCTACTTTACTAATGTTCTGGAAAGAACATAACACTACAATGTGTAAGTGGATCATATCGTAGATTGGCAAGTCAGTGTAAATCATGTGCACTGACTAATCTTAGGACTAACTTAGTTTGAACATATAATCATATTTATATTCCACTGTAATTACGTCACTATAAATACAATTAGCTATATGCTCGGGATTTAATAGAAGCTTATATTAAACAAATAATCATGAAAATAAAACATGTGAGCAAAGTGATTGACCAAGTCAAAAAATGATTTCTATTCTTTTATTGATAATAAATGAGATTACAAATAAATTTGGTTTTAATTAGGGCATAAAACCCTAACAAACTCCCACTTGCACTAATTGAAACTAATGCCTTAATTCTACTAATCCCATTTCTTTGATATGCTTATCAAATGTAGCTTCTGGTAGTGTCTTTATAAATGGATCTGGAAGATTGCCTTCAGATACAATCTTCATAACCTTCACATCTCCCCTGGCCACATATTCTCGAATAATGTGATACTTCATTTCTATATGTTTACTCCTCTTGTGACTACGAGGTTCTATCGAGTTGGCTATCACTCCTGTATTGTCACAAAACAACATAAGCAGTTTATCCATTTCTGGAATAACACCAAGATCCGAATAGAACTTCTTTAGCCAGACTATTTCCTTAGCTGCTTCTGACACGGCTACGTACTCAGCCTCCATGGTGGAATCTGAGATTGCAGACTGCTTTACGCTTCTCCATATCACAGCTCCACCCCCAAGAGTAAACACCATTCCATAAGTAGACTTCTTGTCATCGACATCAGTCTGAAAATATGAATCGGTGTAGCCTACAGGGTTCAGAACACCACCCTTGTAGACTAACATATAATCCCTAGTCTACCTTAAATACTTCAGGATATGCTTAACTTCCATCCAATGTTCTGGTCCTGGGTTTGACTGATACTTGCTCACTACTCCCACTGCATAGCAGATATCTGGTCTAATACACAACATGGCATACATCAGACTTCTAACTGCAAATGCGTAAGGAACTTTTCTCATTGCATCTTCCTCTTTAGGAGTATGGGGAGACTACTTCTTTGAAAGATGAACTCCATGGCGAGACGGTAAACGTCCCTTCTTGGAATTTGTCATTGATAAACATTCAAGCACTTTATCTATGTAAGCTGCTTGAGATAGAGCTAAGAGCTTGTTCTTTCTATCCCTAATGATTTGGATACCTAGAACATAACTTGCTTCACCCAAATCCTTCATCTGGAATTGAGTGCTCAGCCAATTCTTCACATCTGACAATTTCTTAACATTGTTTCCAATGAGTAAGATCTCATCTACATAAAGAACCAGGAATACCACTATTTGATTTGCCTTCAGTTGGTAAACACAAGGTTCATCAATATTTTGTTCAAAGCCATAGGTTTTGATTATTTCATCAAACCCAAGATTCCAGGAACGAGAATCTTTCTTAAGTCCATAGATGGACCTATTCAACTTGCAAACTTTTCCTTCTTGTCCATCTACATTAAATCCTTCTGGCTGATCCATATAAATGACTTCATCAAGCTTTCCATTAAGAAAAGTTGTCTTAATGTCCATTTGTCAGATCTCATAGTCGAGAGCGGCTGCTATAGATAGGAGGGTGCGTATGGACTTGAGCATGGCTACCGGACTAAAAGTTTCCTCATAGTCCACACCTTCTCTTTGGGTATAACCCTTTTCCACTAATCGAGCTTTATAAGTCTCGATATTTCCATCAACACCTCATTTCTTCTTGTAGATCCACTTGCACCCAATGGCCCTAAAGTCACTAGGTGCTTCCACAAGATCCCAGACGGAATTTGAGTACATGGACTCCATTTCCTGTTTCATGGCTTCGAGCCATAGTTCCTTTTCAGGGCTATCCATTGCCTGTTTGAAAGACAACGGATCATCGTCACCAGTTTCACCAACAACCATATTGGTTTCACCATCCAAACCATAGCGAACTGGGTTCCTAGAAACCCTCCCACTATGACGAGGCTCCGTGACTGTTTGCTCAAGAATAGTGGTACTTTCTTCATTTAAATCGACATGTGTCAGTTGGACATGAAGAGTGGTAATTTCAACATCAACTTGTGTTGATGACGATGGAACATTGGTTGGAGTCAATTCTTTAACCATCTCCTCTAAAACTACTGTGTTGCGTGGTTTGAAGTTTTGGACATAGTCATTTTCCAGAAAAGTAGCATTCGTAAAAGTAAACACTTTCTTTTCTGAATGACTATAGAAAAGTCCACCCCGAGTACCTTTAGGATAGCCAACAAACATGCAAACTTCAGTTTTCAGTTCTAGCTTTCCTTCCTTTTTCCTCAGGACGTGGGCGGTACACCCCCAGATTCTATAATGGCGTAAACTAGGTTCACAACCATTCCAATGTTCTAAAGGAGTTTTGGGGATTGATTTAGACCGCACGACATTGAGAATGTCGTTCGCGGTTTCAATTGCATGTCCCCAGAACGAAGTTGGTAGAGTTAAGTAAATAAGCATGCATCTAACCATTTCCAATAAAGTTCTGTTCTGGCGTTCCACTACACCATTTTGTTGCGGAGTACCTGGAGCAGTAAGTTGTGATAAAATCCAAGTTCAGTTAAATGATCTTGGAACTGCATATCCAAATATTCTCCACCCCTATCAGATCGCAAGATCTTTAACGTTTTACCTAATTGGTTCTGAGCCATCGCTAGGAATTCCTGAAACTTTGAAAATATTTCTGATTTCCTATGCATTAGGCAAAGACATGAGTATCTAGAATAATCGTCAGTAAAAGTGACGAAATACTCAAAACAACCCCTGGCTAGTACATTCAAAGGTCCAGAAACATCTGAATGCACAAGTCCAAGTGGTTCTTTGGCCCTATCACCCTTTATAGAGAATGGACGCTTGGTCAGTTTGCCTTCTAGACAAGATTCACATACAGGTAATTCACCTAAGGTGAGTTCCCTCAAAGGCCCGTTCTTTGTAAGTCTTTGAATCCTATCATAGCCAACGTGACCTAGTCTCAAGTGCCATAAATACGCCATATTATCGTTATCGGCCTTTTGACATTTATTGGTCCTAGGTTTAGCTACTTTGAATAAATCATTTTTAATAGCGAGGGGTTCGTTAGGTCACAAAATATAAAGCCTGTTTTCCAAACATACAATACACAATTGTGATCCATTGAAGGAAATAGATATATTAGAACTTGTGAAAGTCATAACAAATTGTTCTAATTGCAACATGGAAAACAAAATTAAATTTCTACTAAAATCCGGAATAAAAAATACATCATTTAAAATTAAGTATTTATTTCCGAACACCAGACGAGCTCTTCCTCTAGCTTGGACCACAACGAACGCTTTGTTCCCAACTCTAAGCTTTAAGTCGCCTTCGTCCACTTCCTCCCATGATTCAAGAAGCTGTAACGAGTTGCAAACATGGTTGGTAGATCCAGAATCAATAATCTAAACGGATTTATCATTCTCTAAAACACATGTTTCTAAGATAAATGAACTATAATCATTGCCTTTGTTTTTAGCTGCTAGAAACTTAGGCCAATCCTGTTTCCTATGCCCCTTCTCTCTCCAGTGAAAACACTTATCTTTACCTTTCTTGTTTTTCATGTTCTTCCCCTTAGGCGTTTGTGCATTTGGTTGTGCACTCGTCTTTGCAGCCTTTGCAGGCTTGAGGTTGTTGTTTTGTCCACATTTCCTCTTGTTTCCAACTTTCGAATATGAAGCTTGGTTAGCTTCAACCTTAGCTGGATCAGCAGCAACAGCAGTAGTCTTCTTTTCTCCTCCTTTACTTGGTCCACCCATGATAGACTCAAAAATCTGAAGCTCGTTCATGAGCTGCGTCAGACCATAGTTGAGTTGATCATGAACGTGCGGACACGGTGCCATTCGAGCATTCACAGTGTCATCATTTATGTGCGGAGATGGTGCTATCCAAGCATTTATGGTGTAACACGAGCATTGATGGTGCCATCACAAACGTTCAGACATGGTGCTCATTCTTGGGATTACTCAATCATGACGAACCTGGAGTTGTCACCAATCAACTCTATGTTGATCTTTTGCTTCCAATTAAGGAAGTTTTCTCCAGTGAGTTTCTCCATCGAAAGTTAAGAAAGGATGGGAGTAGACACAAATACTACTTAACTTAAAACTACAAATTATCAATAAAATATAAATCAATCACATTTTCTCAATAAAACCCCTATTCACAAAAATTTCAAGAAATAGCACAACATATATAAAAAATATGTAAGATATGAGAAAAAAATACCAAAAACAATCATATCTCTATTTCTTTAGGTTTTTAACTAATCTATGATATCTTTATCCCGGTTGGCGAGAGTCAAGAATATCACAAGTTAAATAAAGTTGTAAACTTATTTAATAATGGACACCATTATTAACATCCTACTATTCGATCAAAATAAGAAAACAAAATCTCTTATTTTATGACCTTGACCCACGGTTTCGATAATCAATAGATTTAGTCCTAGTAGTCACCGTAGGGGTGAGTCTAGTAGAATTTGACCTATAATTATCTATCTTTCGAAATTTAACCTTGTCATAATAACTAATAAACGCATTTCGTAGGGGGACGAATCAAAGTGTCTCGAGGACCCATTAAGCTATTGACTATGTTAAACCAACGGTGGAGATCGAATACAATTCTTAAAATAAGCTCATGATAAAATTAATAATAGTATTTTTATTATTTATTTTTAGTTATTTAATGACTATGGTTTTCAAAAAATTATAAGATTAGAATTTTTAAAACCAAAGTTCTATAATTTTCTATTAATTCTAAAGTGTCACATTGAAACAAATTCAATTAATTTAGAATTAATTTGTTGATAATTAATATTTAGGTTTAACTAATATAATGAACCTATACAATTAAGTCCAACTTAGGTAAATGGGCCTTAAAAGTTGGGCTTGTATGGAGGAGGGCTGGGTCCAGTATGTCGTTCCCACCACAAAGGCCCCCAAACTTCCATACAAGGTCCAAAAGACAATAATTTAAACATTCGTTTTATTAATTGTTATTAATTGATTAGCCTCACTATAGTCATGCAAAGCAAATGGGCCTTCACAAGTGGAATCACCCACAAGAGAGGAATTTAAACATTACATTTTCTAATGGGCCCAAATAAAACCTATCATTTTATGAATATTTTATTTGGCAAAATCCATATATCTAACAAACATATGGGCCACTATATGCATTTAAGCCCAATTGCAAAAATATCACATATAGTACAAACAGACATGTTATAATTGGATGGGCCTAATCATGTTACTATATGAGCAAGTCTATGAATTATTGCAAAAATACCACAATTTATTTCATTTGCAAAAATATCACAATTAATTTCTAGAATTTATCAAAAAATTCAAATCAATTAAATCTTTACAAAAAAATAAGTCAATTTAAATGAAATTTATCATCAATTAACAATAGTTAATTTAAATTTCATTTATCAACAATCAACTTGGTCTAGGTTAATTTGAAAAAAAATAATTAATTTAATTTAAATAGGATTTATCAACAATTAACCAAAGTTAATTTAAATCCCATTTATTTAAAAATATTTTATTAATTGGTTGAAAAAAATGATATTTTTCAAAATTTCACCTATTTTAAATTTTAAAATCAATATCTTAACTGTTTTAAAAAATATTTTGTGTTGTTACAACAATAAGCTAATATTTTAACCATTTGAAAAAATAAAATATTAATAGTTACAACAACCCTAAAATATCTTAAAACAATTAAACAAATTCAAATATCCATGAAAATATATAATTAACAAATTTCAAATTTCAAATAATTTAAATATTAAAAACTATAGAATAAACAGATATTTATATTTTCAAATAAAGATTTAATAAAAATATCAAGTATTTAAAAGAAAATATCTTAAATATCTTATATCTTAATTCTAATATTTTAATATATTAAAATATTTAGAATTAAGTTGTTAGTCTATTTTTAAATTTGAATTTGAATATTTGTAGAAAATATCTAATTATTTAAATCTCAACTAACAAAAATATCTTATTTTAAAAAAAATATTATTAAATACAAAAACAAATATGATATTTTTGGCTATGAGTATAAGTAATTAATTTTCACATTTTAATTTCTTTAATTTAAAAAAAAAATTAAAAAAAATCAGATGAACAGTACCTAGGTGACTGGTGCACGCGCGGGCATGCGCACGCAATGGCAGTCAGGAAAAACTTTTCGGAAAAAAAATATTTGTTCAATTTTTCAAACCAAAAATATTTTCTAATTAATTTTTACCATGTTTTACACAAAATAAATCATATATAAAAAATTATTAGCATAGAAAACACACCAAAATAACCTAAAAATTATTCAAACACATTAAATAATCCAATTTTTAACATGTTCATGCATGAAAATAAAGATTACCAAAGGCTCTGAGGCCAGTTGTTTGGAAAACTTATACATGATCTTTATTTATTTTCATGTAGATCTAATATTAAAAAAATCAATATGAGATAACCTAGAACATGTTTCTAAAATTGAATTCAAAGAGAAATAATGATAAGAATACTTAAATTATACGCAGTGGAATAAATGAGTCATTCCTTCAGTTTCTCTAACCCTTGTATCCTTTCTGTCGCATAATATTACCAAGAAACTGAACCGATCTTCAATTTTCTTCACAGCCTTCCAAAGTATCCTTGGAATCACCTAGACTAGGGTGGGCAATTCTCAACACATGAGATAGATATAGAGAAAATAAGAGAGAAGAACAATAAGGCATAGAAAATGACTTATGTTTAGAGAGAATCTTAACCTATCAGAAAACTAGTGTCTCTCGTCTCTTTTGACTTATGTTTTCAACTCTCTCTTAACATTCCTTTTATAGACTTATTTAGGTCATTTATTTAATTAAAAAAATCAATAAAATAATAGTCAATTAACAACCCTAGGTCGAAATGATCATGGGTTTTAGGCCCGTGAAATTTCCCATTAATTATAAGCTCATTGGACATAAAATCAAGGCATGTATTAATTTCTATTGATTTAATTAATTAAATAATTATTTAAATCCTTTATCAAATTAATTATTTATAATTTGAACCTTGATTTAAACTTATTTATTAATTTAGATACCAATTTATCTTAATTAATAAATCTACCCTAATTTCTCTTTTCTTCTCAAAATTACATAACTCTATAAAACTATCCAAAATTGACCTAGTCAACTTTGATAATTCTAATTGTTAATTAAATAAATTAATTGAGACTATCTAGATGATTTTATCCAAGGTACGGTGGGGACCATGGGCCTATGAAATCAAGTTCCAATAAGTTATCATAAATCTAACAAATAAATTTACTAACTTATTAATTCCTCGTGACTCCACTAAAGACTCGGAATTGCACTCTTGAATTCATAGAATGCTCTATAACAAATATAGATACGCTATTAATTATCCATTGTTACAACCATAATTGTTACTCAATCCTCTATCGACGGTCTACAATGAGATGGGACTAAAATACCGTTTTACCCCTCATTGTATTTTATCCTTAAAACACTTAGTTCCATGTAAATGATATTTCAGTAAACTAATATTAATTACTGAAATGAGATCTCTATCATTTAACACCTTGAACCAAACTAAAAGGAAACCATCATTTCACTTCTTCATCAGAAGCTATAGATGTTCATATCTATGATTAACACTCCCACTCAATTATACTACCAAGTTCTCAAGATGTAAGTATGGGCTAGTCTGTAGGGTAAGCTAGTAACGAACAAGCCAAAGAACTCAAATAATACAATTAGTTAGAATACTAACCACTCAAAATTGAGATTGAATTGACCTATGATCAACTATATGATATGAATAGAATAGATAATAACGGTATGTTTACTTATCCTATCAACTGTCAATATCGCTTATGTCCGATGTAACAAATACATCTGATCTTATCTACTTTGCTAATGTTCTAGAAAGAACATAACACTACAATGTGTAAGTAGATCATATCGTAGATTTCCAAGTCAGTGTAAATCCTATGCACTGACTAATCTTAGGACTAACTTATTTTGAACATATAATCATATTTATATTCCACTGTGGTTACATCACTATAAATACGATCAGCTATATGCTCAAGATTTAATAGAAGTTTATAATAAACAAATAATCATGGAAATAAAACATGTGAGCAAAGTGATTGATAAAGTCAAAAAATGATTTCTATTCTTTTATTGATAATAAATGAGATTACAAAGAAATTTGGTTTTAATTAGGTCATAAAACCCTAACAAAAACACCTTTAGAACATTGGAATGGTCGAGAACCTGGTTTACATCTTTATAGAATCTGGGGGGTGTCCCGCCCACGTCCTGAGGAAAAAGGAAGGAAAGCTCGAATGTCGAACTAAAGTTTGCATGTTTGTTGGCTATCCTAAAGGCACTCGGGTGGACTTTTCTATATTTATTCACAAAAGAAAGTGTTTACTTTTACGAATGCTACTTTTCTGGAAAATAACTATGTCCAATACTTCAAACCGTGCAGCAAAGTAGTTTTAGAGGAGATGGTTGAAGAATTGACTCCAACCAATGTTCCATCATCATCAACGCAAGTTGATGATGAAAGTCCCACTCTTCATGTCCAACTGACGCCAGTCGATTTAAATGAAGAAAGTATCATTGTTCCTGAGCAAACAATCAAGAAGCCTCGCCGTAGTGGGAGGGTTTCTAGGAACCCAGTTCGCTATGGTTTGGGTGGTGAAACCAATATGGTTGTTGGTGACACTAGCAACGATGATCCATTGTCTTTCAAACAGGCAATGGCTAGCCGTGAAAAGGAACTATGGCTCGAAGCCATGAAACGGGAAATGGAGTCCATTTACTCAAACTCTGTCTGGGATCTTGTGGAAGCTCCTAGTGACTTTAGGGCCATTGGTTGCAGTTGAATCTACAAGAAGAAATATGGTGTTGATGGAAAGATCCAAACTTATAATGCTCGATTAGTGGGAAAGGGTTATACCCAAAGAGAAGGCGTGGACTATGAGGAAACTTTTAGTCAGGTAGCCATGCTTAAGTCCATTCGCATCCTCCTTTCCATAGCAGCTGCTCTCGACTATGAGATTTGGCAATTGGACTTCAAGACAACTTTTCTTAACGGGAAGTTTGACGAAGTCATTTATATGGATCATCCAAAATTATTTAAAGTAGTTGGACAAGAAGGAATAGTTTGCAAGTTGAATAGGTCCATTTATGGACTTAAGCAAGCTTCTCGTTCCTAGAACCTTACTGTTATACCCAAAAATTGGAGATCAAGGACATGGAAATAAATGTGACAAGTAGCAGTGCATGGTCAGTGAAAGACACGTTAATAGTCAATAAATACATTGACTCCTCAAAGTTGTGATAAAGTGACCCGGTAGACTGACGAAGAATTTGGACTGCTTGAAAGATGTCATAACCAAGCCAAGTGCACCTTGGTCCTAGGAGGCTAAGGAGAATGCATCCTAGGAGGCTAAGGGGAGTGCATCCTAGGAGAGCTAAAGAGAGTGATCCTAGGAGAACCCAAGGATGAGGTCCGAGGAGAACTCAAGAAAGTGGTCTTAGGAGACCCAAGGAAAAAGTGGTCCTAGGAGACCCCAAGGAGGATGTGGTCCTAGGAGACTCCAAGGGTGTGTTTGAGGTAAGCCTCCCAATGTTTCCTAAGTGTTGGCTCGAACGTGTCCAAGGTAAGTAGCTAAGGAGGAGGAGTCCCATGCAAGCCAAGAATGGAGACTTAGATTTTGCCAAGGAGAGCCTACACAATGTCCGATCGGACATAGTTGGGAGATGCTAAAGGGGAGTGCCTCATGCTTGTCCAAGGTGAGATGTCAAGGAGGATGCCTTGGACCACCTTGGTCCAAGGAGAAGGCAAGAGGAGGATGCCTCGGACCACCTTGGTCCGAGGAGAAGGCCACAAGGTCCGAAGGGACCTTGAATGGAGGAGGTATGCTCAAAGTTGTCCGAGGTGAGAAACAAGAGAATTGCCTCGGACCTACCCAAGGTGAGGAGCTAAGCTTGCATGACCTTTGGTCCGAGGAGAGCCATGCATATACCACCTTTGGTCCAAGGAAAGCTTGAAGGAGTAATCAACATGCATGTGAGACTACGTCAAAGTCCCCATAACGACTCTAGCAAGAATTGGTCTAGGCACCCGGGAGTCTCTCACTCCTCACTCAAATTGAGGAATCAGTTGTATTTTAAACATTTATTGTAATATAAATATAAGATGAATAATAAAATATCCCTATCGAAAGGGGATATCAGTTGAGGATCCCAGGCCTATAAATAGAGAGCTTATGGGATAAGAGAGAGGCTTCTTCTGCTTCTTCTTTCTAGAGAGAGAAAATTGGGTCTGTGTATTCTGGAGAGAGAAAATTGGGTATGTGTATTCTAGAGAGATAAAGTGCTGATATTTGAGAGAACCCTTATATTTTCACAATCTGTACTGAAGAAACTCAGTTGGCTCAATCCATCTGATCTTGAGTATAGTACTATAAATCACAACTCTAGGTGGATTAGGCTATTACCGACAATCGGGGCTGAACCACTATAAAAATACTGTGTGTTATTTACTTTTCTTGTTTATACCGTCTGTTGTCGTTTACATTCTCTTGAAGGTTTGTCGTATTTGACGTTCTCACGTCGTTGGCTAAAAATGCAGTCAACACTTACGTTTGATGAAATAATAAAAAACAATGGCTTTGAACAAAATATCGATGATTCTTGTGCTTAACAACTGAAGGAAAATCAAATAGTTGTATTCCTGGTTCTTTATGTAGATGATATCTTACTCATTGGAAACAATGTTAAGAAATTATCAAATGTGAAAAATTGTTTGAGCACTCAATTCCAGAGGAAGGATTTGGGTGACGAAAGTTATGTTGTAGGTATCCAAATCATTAGGGATAGAAAGAACAAACTCTTAGCTCTATCTCAAGCAGCTTACATTGATAAAGTGTTTGATTGTTTCTCAATGACAAATTCTAAGAAAGGACGTCTACCGTTCCGCCATGGAATTCATCTTTCAAAGAAGCAGTCTCCCCATATTCCTGAAGAGGAAGATGGAATGAGAAAAGTTCCTTACGCATTTGCAGTTGGAAGTCTGATGTATTCTATGTTGTGTACTAGACCAGATATATGCTATGCAATGGGAGTAGTGAGAAAGTATCAGTCAAATAGCAGTTAAGCATATCTTGAAGTATTTAACGCGAACTATGGATTATATGTTAGTCTACAAGGGTGGTGTTTTGAACCCTGTAGGCTACACCAATTCATATTTTCAGACTGATGTCGATGACAGGAAGTCTTCTTCTAGAATGGTGTTTACTCTTGGGGGTGGAGTTGTGATATGGAAAAGCGTAAAGCAGTCTGCGATCTCAGATTCCACAATGAAGGCTGAGTACATAGATGTGTCTGAAGCAACTAAGGAAATAGTTTGGCTAAAGAAGTTTTATTCAGATCTTGGTGTTATTCCATATATGGATAAACCGCTTTTGTTGTTTTATTACAACACAGGAGTGATAGCCAACTTGAAAGAACCTTGAAATCACAGAAGGAGTAAGCATATAGAAAGGAAGTATCACATAATTCGAGAATATGCGTCCAAGGGAGATGTGAAGGTTATGAAGATTACATCTAGAGACAATCTTGCGGATCCGTTTACAAAAACACTACCAGAAGCTACATTTGATAAGCATATCAAGGAAATGGAATTAGTAGAATTAAGGCATTAGTTTCAATTAGTGAAAGTGGGAGTTTGTTGGGGTTTTATGCCCTAATTAAAACTCAATTTCTTTGTAATCTTATTTTATTACCAATAAAAGAATAGAAATATTTTTTTACTTGGTCAATCACTTTGCTCACATGTTTTATTTTCATGACTATTTGTTTAATATAAACTTCTATTAAATCTCGAGCATATAGCTAATCATATTTATAGTGATGTAATCATAGTGGAATATAAATACGATTATATGTTCAAACATAAGTTAGTCCTAAAATTAATCAGTGCACAAGATTTACACTAAATTGCCAATCTACGATATGATCTACTTACACATTGTAGTGTTATGTTCTTTCCAGAACATTAGTAAAGTAGATAAGATCGGATGTATTTGTTACATCGGACTGGACCAATACTGACAGTAGATAGGATAAGTAACCCTACCGTTATTATATATTTTAGTCATATCATATAGTTGACCATAGGTCAATTCAATCTCAATTCTGAGTGGTTAATATTCTAACTGACTGGATTATTTGATTTCTTTGACTTGTTCATTACCAACTTACCCTACGGACTAGCCCATACTTACATATTGGGAACTGAGTAGTATAATTGCGTGGGAGTGTTAATCATAGATATGAACATCTATAGCTTCTGATGAAGAAGTAAAATGATGGTTTCCTATTAGTTTGGTTTGAGGTGCTAAATGATTGAGATCTCATTTCAGTCATTAATATTAGTTTACCAAAATATCATTTACAAGGAACTAAGTGTTTTATGGATAAAATACAATGAGGGGTAAAATGGTTTTTTAGTCCCATCTCATTGTAGATCGTCTATAGAGGATTGCGTTATAATTATGGTTGTAACAATGGATAACTAATAATGTATCTATATTTCTTATAGAGCGTTCTATGTATTCAAGAGTGTAATTCTAAGTCTTTAGTGGAGTTACGAGGAATTAATAAGTTAGTAAATTTATTTTTTAAATTTATGATAACTTATTGGAGCTTGATTTCATAGGCCCATGGTCCCCATAGTACCTTGGATAAAATCATCTAGATAGTCTCAATTAACTTATTTAATTATCAATTAGAATTGTCAAAGTTGATCAGGTCAATGTTGGATAGTTTCATAGAGTTATGCAAATTAGTGAACAAAAAAAGATTTTAGGACAGATTTATTAATTAAGACAAATTGGTGTCTAAATTAATAAATAAGTTTATATAAAGGTTAAAATTATAAATAATTAATTTGATAAAGAATTTAAATAATTATTTGATTAATTAATCATTAGAAAATAATACGGGGATTGATTTTAAGTCCAATGTGCTTATAATTAAATGGGAAATTTCACGGGCCTAAAGCCCATGATAATTTCGACCTAATGGCTGATATTACCTATTATTTTATTGAATGTTTAATTAAATAAGTTACCTAATTGAGCCTATAAAATGAGTGCTAAGTGAGAGTTGAAATCAGAAGATTTGGAGATGAACAGATGATCAGAAGATCTAGTTTTGATGCTTTAGGATTTTAGACTCACTCTACAACAAAAATCATTTTCTAAGCCTCTATAATCTATTCTCTTCTTTTCTTTGTATCTATCTCATGTGTTGAGAATTGCCTACTCTAGTCTAGGTGATTCTAAGGATACTGTGGAAGATTGTGAAGAAATTTGAAGATCAGTTCAGTATCTTGGTGATACTCTGCGACAGAAAGGATGCAAGGGTTAAAGAAACTGAAGGAATGACTTATTCATTCTGATGCGTATAATGTAAGTGTTCTTACCATTTTCTCTGTTTAGTTCAATTATAGAAACATGTTTTAGGTTTTGTTATATTAATTTGTTTAATATATGATTTACATGAAAATAAATAAGATCCTATATAAGTATTTCCAACAAATACAACATATAAAAAACTGACCATTGCATGGTAATGGCCCCCATGATGAACGAGAGGTAGTGCTTCAACTTCTTAATTTCACCTCTAACATGTCTTTTCTTTTTTATATAGGTTATATTTCTCATTCAAAATTCTGAATGAAGTGTTGTGGCACTAGTAACGTGTGAACAGTGGTTTATATATTACAAAATTTTAATTTTCCCCAAGAGGTTAGTGTTATCCCCAAATATTTTGTTCAATGACGTGGCAATCGGATAGACAAGTGGCAATGCATGGTCATTAAATGACACATTAATAGTCAATAAATGTGTTGAATAAAGAAGTGAAAAGGTTAGGAGTTGACCTGCGGAGTTGTGATATTACTGATCAGAAGTGATTTTCCCGACCAGTAATGTGCCTTGGCCGACCAGTGATGTGCCTTAGCCGACTAGTGAGGTGTCTTGGCCGACCAATGATGTGTCTTGGCCGACTAGTAAGGTGTCTTGGCAGACCAGTAATGTGTTTTTGCCGACCAGTCACTTTGGGGAATGGATTTGGTCGACCGGATGGATCAGAATCTCAGGAGTTAACTGTCCAGTGACTCTTTAGTAAAGCCTCAGTAACAGCTTCATGCCGAATCACTTGTAACTGCCGCGAGAATCTCTCAGATATCCCGAAGTAATAGCTATATTGTTGTAATTTGAATTTATGTATATTTTATTAATTAATGTTGGTTGGAACAACCAAGGACCCCGTCAAATGGGATATTTCTCATGTACGATCCACGAGTCTATAAATAAAGGGCTCATGGCATCATTTAGGAGGATCTGGGGATTGAAAGAAAACTCTTTAGTTTGGAGACTTTGGGACCATTACTTGGGGCATTCTGGGAGCATTTTATAAGAGTTCAGAGAGAGAAACACTGTATTTTTCTACTTATACTTGAGAAACTCAGTTGACTAAGGTTCATATGATCTTAAGTATAGGCTAAATATATCACAACTCTAAGTGGATTAGGCTATTACCAACAAACTGGGGCTGAACCACTATAAAAATTACTTGTGTTATTTACTTTCTATTCAAGGTTTATTGTTGTTTTTGCATCTACTTGTAGTTGGCCAAAATCGTAGTCAACATTTTTGGTGCTTTCATTGAGAGCTTGAATAGAAGAAACAAACTACTATCCTACCAACATGGCGCCAAGGAAGCCCATTACATCAAAAGAGCTTGATAGATCAGAAGGTCCTGAACCTCAGAACCCTGAGACTAAGCCCATGGTCTCTCTTAAGGAGACTATTCCAGAAGTCGAACAACTCTAGGAAGCAATGGGGGCTTTCCAAGAGGAGATGATGCAATTCAATGCTTGGCAGGAGTCTTTCGCTAAGGAAATGGCCAGGCAGAAGGCTACATTTGAGCAACAGAGAAGGGAGATGGATGCAAGAAGTAAAGAGATCAGGCGACAGCAGGAGGAGGTCAACCGGCGACATCGTGAAGCTGCACTTTCTCTAGAAGTGGCTTCTCAGTTGACCCAGGCCAATGCCCAAACCACAGCACGAGGAGCAGCCACCCAGGGAGCAAGGAATAATAATGCTAGTCAGAGGACTGCTGGCAGAGTCGATTCTCGGGGGCCAGACAGAAGTAGGAGTAATCCCCCTGGTCGGGGGGATGATGGGGTCCGCTCTGGGACTGACTCGACGCAAAGGGAGAATTCTAGAACCCCTTCCAGGAGCCATCGCTCATAAACTTCTAGATCAGGGAGTCACCAGTCAGGCAGTAAGAAGACTCCACCCAGGCATAATCAGACCAAGGCTCCTCGAGATAAGAAAACTTCACAGTTTAAAGATGGATATGGTCGTGATGAGGCTGGTAGTCATCACACCGATCGGTCAAAGGAGAAAGAGGGCAACGACCAACAAGGAGGAAAAGACTGCCCGGGAAGTACCGAAAAGCTGCCACTACATCCTGGTCAGCAGCGTAGTGGGAGAGAGCAGGTCCTGCACAGTAAGCCTTCTGAAAAATCT
Source organism: Humulus lupulus (assembly GCF_963169125.1). NCBI lineage: Eukaryota > Viridiplantae > Streptophyta > Magnoliopsida > Rosales > Cannabaceae > Humulus > Humulus lupulus. Next base: position 230,621,186 of record NC_084794.1, read on the forward strand.
AAGAGCACAGTGCTTGATTGGTTAGAAGGACGCATTTCCTGAAAGGATCTAAGAGACGTTATCAGTGGTAAGAGGAGGACCGTCCCAGTCGAAGGGCAAGATCTGAACCGCTCTGCCAGTCAAGTAGAAATACTTGACGATAGTGCACCAGATGGAAATGCTCGACCATGTAGTCAAGACCTTAGAACCCCGTCAGTTGCACCATCCATCCAAGCCCAGCTTGACGCACTAACGGCTACAGTGCAAGGTTTGTCAAAATAACTTTTCGGGATGGATGCGGTAGACCACAGGAGTGGCAGTCCATTTTGTGCTCGGATCAGAGCAACCCAACCACCGAAAAAATATAAAGCACCGGTGCTTCCAGTATATACAGAAAAGGAAGATCCCATTAGACATGTTGGGAAATTTGAGGACCAAATGTAGCTGCTCGGGGTGAGTGACGATTATCTGTGTAGAGTTTTCCCGACTACATTATCTGATACTGCCCAGGAATGGTATTGGAAGTTCAAGTCGAATTCCATTACCTCTTGGGAAACATTCAGGAAGGAGTTTTGTAGACAGTTCAGTGCTACCCAGACTCCACCAGTTTATGCTAACCATTTGGCAGATATCAAACAAGGAAATGATGAGTCTCTAAAGAACTATATACAGAGGTTCATAAGAGAAGACAACCGAGCAACTGCCTTTAGAGACGAGGGGAAGATGGTTTCCATATCCTCTGGAATAACTTATCGGAGCCCTTTGTGGGATAGTATACATAGAAATCCAATTTCAACACTTCAATAATTTCTTGACCGAGTGGAAAAGTATATGAAATTGGATGACATGATTGAGAAAGAGGAGAAAGGCATAAACAATCCGGGCGGATCAACTGGCCCTCCTAAGAATGGTGGAAACGATTAAAATGGTGAGAATAAATGTGGGAATAACAGGTCTGATCACCATGAAGAGAAGAATGCTAAGTTGGGTCCAAACAATAAGCCAACTAAGTATGAGCCTCAGTTCACTAATCACACCACTCTCTCGGCCAGCCGAGCAGAAGTATATCTCGCAAGCCATCAAGAGGTGCCCTACCAGAAACCCCCACCCATCAGGAAGGAGATGATTAAAAGAGACATGAATAAATTTTTTCATTTCCATGGAGATTATGGTCACGACACAAATGAATGCAATCATCGTAAAGACGAGAGAGAATTTCTTCTTCGGTTGGGAAAGTTAAGAAACCCCAAGGAGAAGGAAGCAACAACAATCCTGGGTTCAAACGACAACGGTCTCCACCCTTGCAACCCGAGCCTGTGGACTTCACTTTAGACACTATATGCGGAGGTCCACACTTGGCTAGGGATAGTAATAAGGCAAGGGAAAAATATGCCCGGACACTTCGACATGAATTGGATGCAACATCAAAATCAGAAGTCATGACTGTAGAAGAGTGGCCTCCAAAGAATCCACAGTACGAAAGTGAGTCTCTTACTTTTACAGAGGATGATGCTAGACATGTAAGGTATCCTCATAATGACCCGCTTGTCATTGCAGTCCAAATTGCAAACATGAAAGTGAAGAGATGCCTAGTTGACACAGGAAATTCTGTGGACAATATGTACAAGTCATCTTTTGAAAAGATGAAGTTGTTCTTCAATGACTTGAAACCATGTTGTCAAGTTATTTACGGTTTTACTGAAGAAGGGTTGTCACTGGCTGGAACAATCAAGTTACTGATCACTGCAGGAGACGTTCCTAGGCACGAGACGGTCATGACAGAGTTTTTGATAGTAGATTTTTCATCGGCGTAAAATGTGGTGATTGGTCAACCACTTCTCATGGATCTACACGCAACAATGTCTATATGACACCTTTCCATGAAATTCTCGACCAGTGCAGGCCTAGGTTGTGTCCGGGGAGACCAAAGAAAAGCTAGGGAATGTTATAATGCTTCAGTGGTTAAGGCACAGAGGAGAGCCAAGGAGAATAATATGATTATGTGTGGAGAGAGATAAGAGGTAGTAGATGAGATGGACATTGACCAATATAGCATTGTGGATTTAGCCAACCAAGAGAAAGTTTTAAAGGTTACTAACCAGGAAGGTGTTCTTGATGTTAATGAGCAACAGGCCCCATCCGGTGATGAAGTCACCAAATAGGGCATTGCCCAAAGCGAGGGAGTGGATATTGATCCTCACTTTGGGGATTTGCAGAGTGAAGTATGACCTATGGAGGACTTAGAGGAGGTCCCAATAGATGAGAACGAACCGACCAGAGTGGTCAAAGTTAGGAAGAATTTAAAGATGGAGGTGAGAGCACAACTAGTAGAATTTTTGCGAAGGAATCAAGATGTCTTCGCCTGGTCTCACAAGGATATGGTGGGTATCTCACCAACTGTGATCAGCCATGTGCTCAACGTGGATGAAAACTACCCAGCAGTGCAGCAGAAGAGAAGGTTGCTTGACAAGGAACAAGCGAATGCTCTAAAAGAAGAAGTCAAGCGACTGAGGAAAATGGGTTCATAAGGGAAGCTTATTACCCCGCCTGGGTTTTCAACCCAGTGTTAGTGCCCAAGTCCACTGGGAAGTGGAGGACCTATGTGGACTTCACCAATTTGAATAAAGCATGTCCCAAAGACTGTTTTCCCTTGCCCAAGATAGACCAGTTGGTTGACGCAACTTCTGGTCATGAAACTTTGTCCTTCATGGACGCTTACTCTGGGTATAATTAGATAAGTATGCACCCTCCCGACGAGGAGCATACCAGCTTCCGGACAGACATAGGATTATACTATTATAAGGTTATGCCATTCGGTTTGAAAAATGCAGGAGCCACCTACCAGCGTTTAGTGAATGGCATGTTCCATGACTTGATCGGCAAAAACATGGAATTGTACGTCGATGACATGCTAATCAAGTCAAAGGAAGCTGGGGGGCATGTACGAGATCTGGGGGAGTGCTTTGCAATACTTAGAAAGTACCGCATGAAGCTTAACCCCCTCAAATGCTCATTTGGAGTAAGTTCTGGAAAGTTTCTCGGATTTATAGTTAACTCGCGAGGGATAGAAGCCAATCCTGAGAAGATTGAGGCACTCATGGAAATGAAGTCTCCAACTAGAACCAAAGATGTACAAAGTTTGACCGGACGGATTGCTGCTCTAAGTAGGTTTATTTCCAAATCAACGGACAAGTGTGTCCCGTTTTTTAACTTGCTAAGAGGAAGCAAGAAATTTGACTGGACAAAAGAATGTGAGCAGGCATTCCAAGCCATAAAAAAACATTTGGCTAAGCCTCCAGTTTTATCGAAGCGCATAGATGGAGAGGACCTTTTCATTTATTTGGTAGTCACAGAACATGCCGTCAGTGCTGCTCTAATACGAGAGGAAGATAAGGTGCAACATCCGGTCTACTACGTCAGTAAGCGGTTGGTAGGAGCAGAGTCAAGGTACCCTATGATCGAGAAGTTAGCATATTGTTTAGTGCTTGCGTCTCACAAATTACCGACTAGCCCTTACGACAAGTCTTACAAAAACTAGAAACCTCTGGTCGTTTACTTAAATGGGTTGTCAAATTGGGCCAATTAGAGATCACGTATCAACCTTAATCATCCATCAAAGGACAAGCTCTAGCGGACTTCATTGCTAAATGCACTAAAATTCCTGATATTCCCGACGAGACAGAAAATGTAGCTGGGCAGAGAAAAGTTTTTCCTACCTAGCAACTTTATTTGGAGGGATCTTCGAATGAACATCATGCGAGGGCCGAACTTATATTGATCACACCAAAGCAACATCGAATTCATTGTGCGTTAAAGTTCGGATTCAATGCCTCCAATAATGAGGTAGAATATGAAGCCATTTTAGCAGGATTACGATTGGCCAGAAATGTACATGCCCGGTTGGTCGAAGTAAATAGTGATTCTCAGCTGGTGGTTTACCAAATTTTGGGAGAATATCAGGCGAGAGGTTTGCGTATGGTGGCATACTTAAATAAAGCTAAGGACTTATTAGCACAGTTTGAAGAGTACACAATCAAGTTGGTGCCATGAGAGAAGAACTCCAACATAGACACCTTGGAGAAATTAGCCAGTGTGAAGGATGCTGACACTCTGAACATAGTACCAGTTGAATACTTAGAAACCCCAAGTATTACCGAGAAAGAAGCAATGCCAATTACTATAACTGACACTTGGATGACACCCATCATCATGTACCTCGAGCAAGGGACCTTACCAGATAACCGCAATGATGCCAAGAGAACGATGAGACGGGCTGCTTGGTATGTCATAATGGAGGGGTGTTGTATAGAAGAGGGTACTCTATGCCACTACTCAGGTGTGTGACGCCCGACCAATCAAAAAACATTTTAGCTGAAGTACACGAGGGATTTTGTGGAGATCACGCTGAAGGGCAGAGTCTCTCTAAAAAGATTTTGCGACAAGGATTTTTCTGGCCTACAATGAACGAGGACTTCATGGAATATGTGAAGAAATGTGATAAGTGTCAGAGATTTTCTAAGATACCTAGAGCACCTCCAAATATTTTAAAACAAATGCAGAGTCCCTGGCCCTTTGCAGTATGGGAAATTGATCTGATCGGGAAGCCACCTAAAGGAAAAGGAGGAGTGCAGTTCGTTGTAGTTGTTGTGGATTATTTCACTAAGTGGACTGAAGATGAACCATTAGCCACAATCACGTCAAAGAAAGTGTTAGATTTTGTGGTGAAAAATATCATATGTCACTATGGCCTGCCAAAAAAGATAGTGTCTGATAATGGTACATGGTTTGATTGTGATCTATTTACTGATTTTTGTGCTAAGCATGGCATCACGAAGAGCTTCTCCTCAGTGGCTCACCCACAGGCGAATAGGCAGGTAGAAGTGGTAAACAAAACTTTGAAAGACACCCTAAAGAAGCGGCTCGAGCAAGCTAAAGGATGTTGGGCGGAAGAATTACCAGAAGTTATCTGGTCGTACAGAACCATTGCTCGGATAGCGACTGGCCATACTCCTTTTTCGTTGGCATATGGTTATGAAGCTATGATACCGGTCAAGATCAACCCCCCGTCCCATCGAAGAAGCGCTTACGTACTAGGACAAGAACAATCAATTACTAGCTAAATCTTTGGATTTTATTGAAGAAAAAGGGAGCATGAGAGTTGTAATGACCCAACTACTCTAGACTCTTGGACCATTAACGAAACTATACATACAAATTCTTACTAAAACTTACATTTGCGAAAATACCATAATTTTATTAGAAAACTTATAGAAATAAGAGTTACTTACATAAATACCAAGAAGGATATGGGATCCCATTGTTTGAAAAACAAAACATAACATGATTTATAAAATAAAGTGATTACATAATAAGTGCGGAAAATACATATAAAGACCATAAATAAACGACTACATCCTCGAAATCGAACTCTCGACTCCTTGAATCAGTTCATCACCAATACACATTCTCTAAGCGTCCACGAATCTTACCGCCTCTAAAGCTATTTTCCTGCACATAAAACAAAAAGGAATGAGCCTAATGCCTAGCAAGGAAAATCTAACACATAGTCATAAACATAAATTTCATAAGAAACATAAAGACATAACATAACACTTTATCATACACATACTATAATGGCCATTATTACTTGGGGTCCCATAGACTAAACAAGTCATATGCCCATGAGATTAGTGGGGTCCTACAAGCTAAGTAGGTCATATGCCCATAATCTATTTGGGGTCTTGTTAGTCATATGGGTCATATGCCCAAGCCTACAAACATACATATCATAACACTTATCATAACATAAGAAACATAAGATAACATAAGTATATAACATATAGATTCTATCCTATTTTCCTTACCAAAGTTACCGGGATATATGGACAGTGTTGGGACTTTGGAATACTCCTAATAATCATTATGAAAAAGAGTGAGTCTAATGAAGAAAAAGAGATGAAAAGGAATGGGAAGACTAAACCATTGAGAAACATACTTACCAAAACTTATGTGCACAAGAACTTAGATTTCCTAACCAAAATAAAGATTAAGGTTAGAGGCTGGGTAGAAGACTATGAGAACTTAAAAGAACAAATACAGAATTGAACTAGAGTTTTGGGTTACCTTGAAGACTTGTAAGACCAATCTACACCTCAAACCGAAATACTATAAAACCTTACTTCCCAAAGTGTTTGATAAGCTTATGATGATCAAGCTTATGATTCCCCAACCCAGGTGTTTACACTCTCACACTCTCTTAGCACTTGCATCCTCTGAACTTAGAGCAAAAGATGAATAATGGCTGGGTACTAGGTCCTATTTATAGAGTTTAGGAATGAAAGGATCTTGATTTTACTTGAATAAAAATAATAGCTTTTTAGGTGAAAATAATTTGAATAATCGTTCAGCAGAGGCTGAAGACTCGTTCAAAAAGATGTTGGACTTATCAAGAGGTTGAATGGCTTAATGGAAAAAGAATTCAAAAACTTTCAAAACATACTGAAGGAGGCGATATATCGCCCCCTGTAGGCGATATATCGCCTGGGCTAGTATGCCCGAGGCAGTCGTGCATCGTCTCGTGTTTTCCGTATCTACGTGCTGCGATATATCGCCCCCTATAGCTGCGATATATCGGCACACGCTGATTAATTAAACACGAAATTACACATTTTTAGCTAAGTTTGAATGGAGTAAACAGCCTTGACTAAGCCCTCAACGTATTCAAAGCTGCTGACTGACCTTATAGCATTCAAACTTTACTCCTTATTAAATTAAATCCTCAAAATACTTAATCCTTAATCATCCATTCATAACATGTGCTTAAAATCCTATTGGTCCTTATCTAAACCTTATAGTATAATAAATATTATTCTTAATATCAGTCATATAATCAAACCTTAGGTTAATATTAATATTCTTAAACTATAGGGTAAACTTAGAAAATCTATATGTATTACTATGAGTGTCCAAATAATTCCCAATCTGAACCAAAAATTCAAAGTTAAAAAGATAATACTATAAATACTATAATACTACTATCTATCTTAGCTAAGTAAAGTTCTTGGACTCTACAAGAGTTGCTGCTCATCAACAAAAGGTGGCCCGCTATTTCAATTCCAGAGTTAAAGATCAAAAGTTTCAGGTTGGAGATTTGGTTATCATAAGAGTGTTCATCAAAGACTCAGGAGCTGGAGTGCTAGGACCAAATTGGGAAGGACCATATCAGATCGAGAAAGTCTTGCCACTAGGCACTTAAAAACTTTCTAGGCTGAATGGTGAGCTAATCAAAAACTACTAGAATGGCGAGCACCTTAGGAAATATTATCAATAAATACCACTTGCACAGTGGTATCTTAGATTCAAGTGTTTTACTTGTTATTTAAGTATGTTTATGATCTGGTTATTTGCTGACCAGTCGATTCTTGCTACAAATATACATGTGTTAATTTTTCAAACAGTGTTTAATTGATCAGTAAAATCAAGCAGTGTTCAACTGCTTGAATATTTTCTTTATATTCAATGTGTTTCACGAGTAGTGATTGCTCGAACAGATTCGGTCAAGTAGCAAGTGACCAAGGATCTTACAACCATCGATCACTTGGGGGGCACATGGGGTATACTGGTAAGTAATTCAACACAAGCAATGAGAGCACTAATTAATATTTTTGTTTTTAGGATGACTTGTAAATTTTTGAGCTAACTTGTTTATCAAAAGCTTAAGTAAATTGGCTTCTTTCAAAATTCCAAGTTAAAAGCAAATATTCGTGTGAAATTAAAACATTAGGCTCATAAAATGTTAGAGCAATAAGAGTGTGAGAAAATATACTCAGCAGGGACTTATGAAATGTCTATAATTTCTAAGTTAGAAAACTAAGTACTCATGTGAAAAATTCATGGCATAGATCAAGAGATTTTACTATTCACAAAAGACTTGGGATGTTTTAAGAAAAGTAAAGTAAAGTTTCAGGTAGCTCGGTCGTACAAGAAAAATATAATAACTACTGAGCAGTAATTGTCTTCACAAAAGTATGAGAAAAAGAAATAAACTACTGACTAGAAACAAGATTTTCACTAGTCAAGTTGAGCATGCTCTCTGGTCGGCCCAAAATGCTCACTGGTCGGGTAGACTGTTGCCTGGTTGGTCAACACTGTCCTCAGCATCAGGGACATCCTCTTGTTGAAATGATAGAGCAGGAGAAGCAGGCACAACACCATATGGATTAGCTGCCTCCTCGGCGGCCCTGGCCTGACATTTGGCAAGCTCTTCCGCCCTTGCCTCTCTGAGAGAAAGTCGAGGTTGAGGGGCTTGTTTAGCTTCCATATCTAATAGAAGCAGTTGAAATAGATCTCTTCATAACGGGCAAGATCAGCTTCTTTGTCTTGTTTCAACTCTTCATTCTCATGAGTCATTTTCTCTAGCCGGTCGGTCAACGTCTTGTTGGTTTGGATCTATTTTTTATTTTCATCAGCCAACTCCCTTAGAGATCTGTCTCGCTCAGCAATTGTCTTCTCTGCCTGCTCAGCCTTGGATTGAAGATCTTTCTCAGATTTAGTCAAAGTTCCAATCATAGCTTGGGCTTCCACCAACTGATCATTCAAGACCTTGATCAACTCTTTATAGTCGTCTGCTCGGCGTTGGGCATGACTAACAGTGATAAGTCCCTGGAATAAATAATTGGGAAATATTAAAATACGAGTGATCAATAAGAAAGTAAATATTTCTGATAAGATGCTTACACTCATGATTTGAGCAAGGCCTTTGTGGAGGACAACTTCGACGCTTTGTCGAGGTAGAGTCTCAAAGGTTTGAGTTGTAGTTGCATGGTGAAGAGTATGGTCCAGTAACTCTTTGTCATATTCACCAATGACGCGAAGAGGCTCACTTAAGCAAGTTGACAAAGTAGTTTGTAGACTAGCATAAAAGGGAATTGACGAAGGAGCCAAACGTGGGAGAATGACTGACTGGTCGGATGGTTTTCCCTGGCTATGTGGCATAGTCTTTATAACCTTGCTCGGAGGAGTTGAGTTGTTACCTTCACCAGTCTTCCTCTTTTGGGCAGAGGGGGTGTTGAATTGCTTGAACATGGTCAGATCTACATAAAAGTAAAGCAAAAATTGGGTTAGTAGAAACAATAAATGAACATAGGTAAAAAATAAAATTCAACAGAATCATCACAAAATCCAATTATGGTTACTGTCAGCAAAACCTGAGTTCAGAATTTTGTTAAAAAACTCATCCACGTCCTCGTCCTCGTCCTACGGCGATGAGTTGTCTTCTCTAAAGAGCTCGATACTTTTGTCTTTGCCAAGCCTAACGAGAAAGGCGGGTCGGTGAGGATTTTCAAAATGAGGCTCTCTAATAATGGGACCACCTGGTCGGCGTGGATGAGGGGATGGAATAGGAGAAAACTGGTCGGTCACTACTTCAGTATCGACATTAGACTCATCAGTTGTGTTAGTGTCATTAGTCGTACTACCAACAACAATATCTTGGTTGTTCGGTAACAATCCCACTAAGCGGAGATTCTCCAAGGAGACCAACTGTTCAACATCTTTTTCATCTAGAGGCATGTTGGCAAGTTCTTCTGCTTAAGCATGCATTTCCCTAGTTGGGAGAGATTGATCAAAAGGGTCGGCATGTGTAAAAGCCAGGTTGTTGGCTTTAATGTCTGTAGTAAGGAAGTATTCTGAATAATATTTCCCAAGGTTCAATTTATGGGCTATACCATGAAGGTACTTAACCCCTTTTTGCCTATAAAAGAGGTGAAAAAAACCTGTATTCTTGTGACTGGGGTTAGTCCTAAAATCGAACAAATAGTGTATCTCGTGAGGGATAGGCAGGTTCCAACCTTGAAAGTGGTAGAGAATGTATAGAGTAGACAAGGCTTTTACACCATTTGGAGCAATCTGGAAGGGAGACACATTGAAGTAATCTGCTATTGATCTAAAAAAGGGATGCAAGGGGATTGTGGCTCCTGCATAAATGTGATACTTGGACCAGGCACAATAGGCTCCACCAGGATTATTGGCTCTTTGGTTAGGGTGTGGACATATCACATTCACTCCTTCGAGAACCAAAGTCTCGATATGCTTATCAAACATTTTGGAATGTAGTTTAGAAGGCTTAGCTACAAACCAGGAAGGCACACCATCTTCATCTTTCCTCAGCCTAAGTGTAGCAGTTTGTTTGATTTCTATGGCGAATGCTTGGGTAACCTTTCTCTTGGGTTTTCCAGTTTTTCGAGCTTGGCGAGGTGGTTTTGAGGAAGCTTTAGTCTCGGCTTCTCCTAATAAATTTTCTCCCACACAGGGTACTCATTCTACCATCTTTTGTGTTTCTCTATGAGCAACTTGGGGATCTTGTTCTTGAGGGAGTCGATTAGACTTCTTCACCCTCATCGGTTGGTGCTGGTGTTGTTGCTTAAGGAACTTATCTTTGTGAAGAAAATATAAAGCTGACCGCATAAGGATTTTCTTGAGGTGACGGAGGCGGTCTTCAGGAGTTCGTTTGCTGGGGGATTTAGAAGAAGAATCACTGCTCGGAATAGTGTCCCTTGAAGCAGGAACTGAGGAGTCGGAGTCTGTTTGGTTGTCACCTCCCCTGTAGTCAAGGGGAGGTGAGTAAACCAAACAGAAAGTGAATGAAAAAACAAAAATATACACTACTCAGTGAAAAATTTTCTTTGAGAAGAGAAATCAATTTTCTGCAGATAAAGGCCTTTTTGGGAAATAATAGTAATTTTGAGAGATTCAGAGAAAAGACAATCAAATAGTTTCGAATGTCGTGTGGTGTTCAGGGGTATAAGGCCTAAGGTGGTGTCCGAGCAACCGGGTGTGTGTCCGAGCGGCTGTGCGATGCCCGAGCGGCTGGGAGCATGTCCGAGGAGCTGGGCGTGTCCGAGGAGTTGGGCATGTCCGAGGAGCTGGCGTATCTGAGGAGTTGGTGTGTCCGAGTGATTTGGTGTGTGTCCGAGCATTCAAGTGTGTGTCTGATCAGCTGGGAGCATGTCCGAGGAGCTACGCGTGTCCAAGGAGTTGGGCGTATCTGAGGAGCTGGCGTATCCAAGGAGCTGGTGTGTCCGAGTGATTTGGTGTGTGTCCGAGCATTCAGGTGTGTGTCCGAGCAGCTGTGCGGTGCCCAAGCGGCTAGGAGCATGTTCGAGGAGCTGAGCATGTTCAAGGAGCTGGTGTGTCTAAAGAGCTGGGCATGTCCGAGGAGCTGGGCGTCCAAGGAGCAAGGATGTGTGTCCGAGCAGCTAGGAGAAAAAACACACGAGGGCCAAACAGGGGTCCGATCGGCTAGGTGTGGCAAAAGAAACAAGTTTGATGGGCTAAAGGGTATGGAGCATAGCTTGATGTATAAACATATTTTCTTGATCTTGGACTATGCAAACAAGATCAAAAAGTGGAATTCTATGAGTTCAACAAGTCTCAAGAAAAAACCATATGCTCTTCTTAAACCCATGAACCTGAAACTACAATGTGTGATGGGAAAACATTTTTCTTTCAAAATTTCATAAAATTGATGGAAAAATTGGCTAACCTAAAGCCCAAACTACACTATATCAGCCACAAAGTCTCTATTCTACAAAGATTTATCACAAAAAATCCAAGAAGATATTTCAAAAGGGGTTTCGGCATGTGTGTGTTCTAACAAGTTTTTGTGTTGATTTTTAAAGTTTAAAAAGCTTAAAGATAAAGATGAAGAAGGAGAATCTTACCCAAATGTATTGAAGAGCCTTTGATTTCTTGAGAAAGCTTGGATTTGCTTGGAGAAGTTGAAGTGCATTGGAAATTTGTGGAGGTTTCGACCAAGAGAAAGGAGAGTGTTGTTGACGATGAAATTCTTGCTTATGAGTAGTGGGCATCCGTGGGTCTATTTAAAGGAGAGAAAGGAAGAGAAAAGGAAACTCCCACTTTCCCTGAAGACTCTTGGTATTCTCTCTCCAATGATTGGAAACGAGTAACTGCCATTTTCATGGCTGAAAATTTTAATTATACCTTTATTTGCAAAAGGCGAGAAGATGCCAATGGTCATTTTTGGAATTTTAGGACACAGTAATTATTAAATTTACTGCAGATCCTTACGAGAAGTAGGAAAAGTTTATCATATGAGAAAATTATATAATAAACTTGGGGGGCAAATGTTATCCCCAATAATTTTGTTCAATGACATGGCAATCGGATAAACAAGTGGTAATGCATGGTCAGTAAATGACACATTAATAGTCAATAAATGTGTTGACTAAAGAAGTGAAAATGTTGGGAGTTGACTTGCGGAGTTGTGATATTAATGGTCAGAAGTGATTTGCCCGACCAGTGAGGTGTCTTGGCCAACCAGTAATGTGTTTTTGCCGGCCAGTCACTTCGGGGAATGGATTTAGTCAACCGGATGGATCAGAATCTCAGGAGTTAACCGTCCAGTGACTCTTTAGTAAAGCCTCAGTAACAGCTTCAACCCAAATCACCCTTAACTGCCGCGGGAATCTCTCAGATATCCCGAAGTAATAGCTATATTGTTGTAATTTGAATTTATGTATATTTTATTAATTAAAGTTGGTTGGAACAACAAAGGACCCCATCAAACAGGATATTTCTCATGTACAATCCATGAGCCTATAAATAAATGGCTTGTGGCATCATTTAGGAAGATCTGGGGATTGAAAGAAAACTTTCTAGTTTGGAGACTTTGTGATCATTACTTTGGGCATTCTAGGAGCATTTTCTAAGAGTTCAGAGAGGGAAACACTATATTTTTCTACTTATACTTGAGAAACTTAGTTGACTAAGGTTCATCTGATCTTAAGTATTGGTTAAATATATCACAACTCTAAGTGGATTAGGCTATTACCAACAAACTGGGGCTGAACCACTATAAAAATTATTTGTGTTACCAACTCAAGGTTTATTGTCGTTTCTGCGTCTACTCGCAGTTGGCCAAAATTGTGGTCAACAGTTAGGTTGAACATAAGTACTTTCCTTTAATATTTGTATCGATCCTCTATATCAAATAGGTTTTTGTTTCATGACCAAGAATTGAGAGGTTTACATTCTTCATTCAGTATCCTACTACTTCATATATATATATATATATATATATATATATATAAACATACCACTTCTTTTGCATAATCTATTTTATCTTCCTTTCCCTCTTTAGTATACTTAGGGTCCCAAATTTTCACTGCCTTCACCCCAATATTGATCCTCAACATGAAACAATTAGTGACAGGGGACCCTTCGTCAGGGATAGCGGGACTAACAACTGCATTTAAATTCATTGACAAGTTACCTAATATTATACTTAAGTATTCCAACTGCATTCATGTTCATCCACTATTCCAAAATTCATAAACTAGCCTCTCGGCATGTTTGGAAATTACCACTGTGAAATACCTTCCAGTTCTTAACAAACGCAACCCGATGAATAGGTTATTTGGGTCCAAGATGTTTTGCTGTGGAAAAATGTTAGATAAAATTACATGTTTATGACAACCAAAGGCACAAAGCTTCATGCATAAAAGTAATATATGCCATTTCTTTATTAGTTTAAGCTTGAAGTGTGAATGGATTTCCAGATAAGAAGCGCTACCCAATATTGAGCATGTGTCGGTAAAGGAAATCACAAATGAAAGGAAGTGAGTGGAAAGTCTTTTTCGGTACTTTAGCATGGTAATGAAAAGGAAATCCTGTAAGTGAAGGCCAAGGAGGGCTGCCATAATTGATTCATGCTTTGCCTTATATAAGAAGGATGACTATCAAAAGCTTTTTTACCATAAGATGCTTTATTCTCCAAAGTAGCATAAGCTTACTGAGATTTTTGCTGGTATGAACCAAACCAAAGGAGAGGAATCATCTTCGTATTTCTTGCACTCCTTGAATGTCATAATCTGCGCATATGCTGAAATTATTTGGAAAAAAATATATATTTATCTTATTATAGAGATTATATTACTTTAAATTAAGTCTCCTGAAGAAGCTTATAGCATGTTATAACTCTGGCTGCACCCTTTTCTGAGACTCCATTGACCTCATGCATTCTCGATCAAATATAAGTTGGTCATAATGGCATACTACATACCTGATTCAAATTAAAAAGAGAAGAAATGCAATCAATTTTACTCACTACTCACTTTGAACATCCATTGCCAGAAATCTGATAACTATAACTATATTTTAGAAATTAAATTTTAATTTAAAAGAGTTTGAATTTTAAGAACTTATGAATCTGGAAGTTCAAGGTTGTACATGAACTCTGCCAATTCAAATATCTGCATTGATATAGAGGAAAATAGATTGAAAGACCCTACAAGGCCTTCACTGGACTCAAGCATCTCATAACCAACGGTGCCCCATTTCTTCAGTTCTACCTAATGTTCTTATTGCTCATTATGAACACATGTACTCTCCACAACATGAGTCAAGTCCATGACGGGTGGAATGTCTGCATCCTCACTACCTCGACCAACACTTTCTTTCCCAATATCGGCACCCTATTTTGAATGGGCATCCCCTACCACTTTATCAGCAATGATGAGCTTAATCTCCCGCGAAATCACAAGGCTAACTGCCTCAAGTAACCCCTCAACTAGTGCCACCAAGGATGCCTTTTGACATTGTAGTTTTGTTAAATTGTCCATGTTTAAACTAGCCTCCTCAACTGTATTTCCAGGAGCCTGGTTTGGGTCATTTTCATTTAGGACATGTACAACTTTAATATGAAATCAAAGAAAAATTTAAAGCAAATTAATATACTACAGTAGTGAAGATGTATAAAAAATGACACGTAGGAGTAGGATAATCACTTTATTGCAATCACTAAAAGTGCCATTGTGACAAACATAGTTCTTCACTCTTTTGCATGCATTGTCTGTCCAAAATGTAATGGGAGGAACACTCCGGTCGACAGAAAATTTGGGAATATCAATATGGTTAAAGTACAACAACTACTTAATAATAATAATAATCAAGTTAGACCACCTGATGATTAATTATTTCACAACAATAAAGCTATTATATTGTAATAATACTATAGATTACCAAAGAATAAAAATTGTCTCCTAATTACTAGATTATATATATGTATTTTTTATTTTTAAGAATATACTAGGCTGAAACAATTTTTTTTCACCAATGAGTGGCAAGGCTATGTGTGGGCTAAGGAGAACCAAATCTTGACTAACCCTTTTTATTATTCCTCATATTCTTTAAAAACTATTAAAACTAAACTATACCACTCATAATTTTTTCTAATATGTTTCAACTCGACACCACTGTTGTCTTAAAAAAATTAAGACTAAACTATATCACTCATAATTTAGCAATAAGGTTGTGTAGTAATGAGTCTACACCAAGCTGAAACTATGTGCCTATGGGGGTGTGAATAATTACATAGTTTAATTTTGTGGTAGAACATTTACCTGAAGAAAAATAGTGCATACATTTATATGATGCATACGACTAGCTTGATACTTTTCGATGGATTTCATGAGGGCACTATACTCGTGGGCAACCCAGTTGTGATGTCGAATGTTGGTGGGATCGCTAACCGCATTTATGTAACTAGTACGAATCTCCGGTCCAAAACCAGGGACCAAGATGCTGCCAATGATGACAAGGATGAAGCTGGCCATGAAATATTCATCAGCTTCTTCATAATTCACAAGATTTCTCTCCAAAATCGACAATTGGATTCTAATGCTGCCAGCGAAGATCTTAGCCTTCAACTCTATTTTGGGGACCTTCTCTTGAAGGTCTATCGCCAAATCTCCATCTGGAATGTCCATGACTCGTTGAAAAATCCTAGCCGACATTGGGATTCTCTTGCCATACAACTTTATGAAGTTGCAACCCACATCAACCCTCTGAACCAGCCAATGAACTAGTGGGTGGTACACACTTGGAAAGTTTAAACTTAGATAGGAATTGAATCAAACCTTGACAACCATGGACTTTTGATCCTCAGACAGGGTATTCACTATCCTAACCACCCATTCGAATGAAGATCAGCTCACAGTGTCATGCGAGTCAACCTCCACACCAAGTTCATCAACCATAGACTTCTCCCTGTCAATATGACCAGAAGGTTGTGCCACATCCTTGTGCTTCTTCTGTTTAGTCTTGCTATCTCAATTCTCCTCTTTCTGCTTCAGAGACTTACAAGGGGAAGATTTATCAACAACTTTCTCCTTCTCAGACTTACTGGTATGAGCCAGCATTTAAAGCAGCCCTCCACTTTCCAGCGAGCTCTTTCTGCATCTGCAAATGAAGACACAAGATTAAATTGAAGCTTGTATGGTAAATAACAAAAAAAAAAAATCAAATGAGCTTGATTTTATAAGTAAGTTAACATACCCCAGCGTGTTGAAGCCTATTTTGCTCTCAAAGTAAGGCCTCCAATTGGGTATTTTCAATCTTCATTTTTTCCAATGTGGCAGACCTACATGTACATAAAATTAAGCATGTTAAGTACAAAATAATGCCACTAAAATATGAATAATTAGCAAACATAATGAAATGGAGAATGTTAATGAATAAGCACCATCGATAGAGTACTTAACCCTGGACAAAGTAGCATCATTTGAACAGCATTTTAATCCTAAGGCACCCAAAAACTCCTATGATAAATGGAAAACAGAATGAGAATGGGGTGACTTCAAACACAACATAATTGGCAAAAAAAAACATGATTTTTTTGTGCACATCCTATACCTTAACAATGTCTCATAAAACAAGACAAATAACTTCAAACGCAACCAAAAATAAATAAAGCGTATATAAAGACCCAAACACAGACATACATATACATATACGAATATCAAAACAAAAAAATACAATAATCCGGCTAGTTTCTCTTTGTTAATTAGTTATCTACTTATATAACAAAAGTTTGGTTTCCATTACTCATTCCATTTTTAAAAAATACACACAACTTCATATTAAAAATCATCTTCATAACAAAAACTCACAAATAACCATGATGAGATAAAATATATATTGTGTCATAGCTTACATGTTTCGGATTGAAGAAAGAAATATACATGCATAAAAGAAATGGGTAACTCCATAACTAATCACAGACAAGGAAAAGAGAAGAACTTAAAAATTTCAAACAACATTAATGAAACTCTTCAAACGCCTACTGTATTACAAAAAAAAAAAGAAAGTAAAATGGACAAAGTCCATGGCAAAGTAACATGCCCTAACTCAGCATTTATCAACTTGGAAGTCCAATGATGCTCTCGAGCTCTGGTTCCAGGTACCGAGTGTAAAACTCCTCAAGCCTCCACCAGAGTATATTAAACTGAAAAAAAAAATAAGGAAGATGAAGGTGGAGAAAGGGTTGAGTTCGGAAGAAATGAGCAGAGTATGGAGAAGATGAACGTTTCGGTTGATTGAGTAAAATAACCGGTTGAGTGTAACCGGTTAAGTTTTTAAAAATAAAAGATTAAAAGCTTACACACTACCCCTAAAATATAGCCTGTTTCATCGGTAAGTGACTTCGATTTTCTCATTTTACTTCCCTGGCCGTCCAATCAAAATGAAGAGAAGAACGGTCATGATTGATCTTCTTTTGTGGCAAAATGACCGTTGGATTTAATCAACAGTCCTTATTTGATGATGAGACCCGTTCTGGGCGGAACATCGTTGAAGTCATCGTATATATATATATACTGTGTATAAATACAATGCACGTTATATTTGATATTTTTTTTTTTTTTAGAAACGATGTAATATTCAAAAAGTTAATTAGATAATAAATAACATAATTATTAAAATGTACAACCTTATTTAAGTAGAAAGTTGTTGTCGTATTACGTGAAGAATTAGTTTGAGGCACATTTTTAAATAATGATTGTTTCAATAACATAATATATTAAACCTATAATTAGTTAAATGAAATAATTGAACTAAACAAATTGGGCAAGAAGAATTTCGACGAAGTCAGTTAACAATACAGTCGACATGAAACAAATGTAAACATTGTGCCATATGTGCATGGCTTGTTCTCACTTCAAATTCCTCCAAACACACAGGACAACTTTGCCCTATCTGTTCATCACTTTCTCCAACTATGAAAGTAATAAAAATCAAATCCACAATCTCCATATTATTCCAATATGGAAATCAATCATCAACTGTCATGTATGTCTCATCGTCTCAAAGTTCTATCTATTTTTAAATATTCTTTTTTAAATAGTCACGAGACTCTGGTTAATAGCCAAAACATAAAAGTTAGAGTGTGTTTGATAATAATTAATGATATTAGTAATTTTTAAAAATATTTCTAAGTTACAAACTTTAAAAAGTACAATTAACAATTATTTAATTTAAACTGGTTGTTTGGATGATATTAAACCTATGGGTTATTCATTTTTTATTTTGTTTTCAATTTTGGTAAAGGATAACAATTATTAAATATTTTTGAAGTGTAGTTGAGATAATTATAAATAATTTAATTTCAAATATAATCAATAGTCAATTGGTTTAATTAAATTTTATGAATATCTAATTTTGACTAAATATAATTTAATTAAGTAATAGAATTTTAATTATTAAAAAATAACGTAAATTTTAATAATATTAAAAAATTTGATTAACCTATGGAGATTTTAATTTATGTTATGTAATTTTTTTTTAAACTTTTCTTAAATTCCTAAAATTATTCTCTCTATCTTTCCTATTATTTTTCTATCTCTCTAATTAGCTTCTGAAGAGGCCACATTGCTTTCAATTTTATTTTTTTAAATATAGTTCATGATACAAGCCCAAGAGACAACTCTAAGGAAACCTAATTCCCTCTGTAGACCAAATTGACTCACCTCTCCACAGCCGCTTCTTCTACTTCACCCTTTCCTTCTACCATGTCGTCTCTCCAACTCTGCCACTCCCTCTATCTCCCCAACTCTCTCGCTGTCATTGTTTCCTTATCTCTTCCACTCTTTCTGTCACCTATTAGAGGAAAACAATTCTTGCAGGCCTAATTATTTATTTCTGGGTTGTTTTTTAGGGCTAATGGTGGAGCTTAATGTACTGTATTATTTTGGTCGAGGGTTTTGGTGGCTGGGTCTTCTAATGGAGGCATGTAATGGGGTCGCATGGTATTCTACATTGATCTTAAAGAGGGTGTACCCATACCGCATTGGTGTGTGTAGAGGATAAGTTTCTATTGTTATTTTCTCTTTTCATATTAATTCCCTTATCTTTTTCTTATTTGAAGTAGATATTTGTTGGATTCTATCAAACACTTTTATCTAGGGGGCCATCACTAACTTGGAAAAAAAAATTAATGAGCACTTATCGGCTATCAATGAACAAAAAATCAAAATACAGAGTGCTTGGAGTAGCCTTATACTTTTTAAATTATTTTATCTATCGAACTAATATTAATATGCTTTTAGTATATTAAAAAAAATCACTATAACCTTTTGATTGTTCCTTCAAACTTTTAGAAAAGAAATCAATGCATTTCTTCAACACCATTGAGGAGAGAAAAATAGTTCAATGCATGAGTATTATATTTTCTTAATTGATGATTGTACTTTTGTAAGAAAATAATTTTTTTTTTCAATTTATGTCATTCTAATTTTTACCTTTTACATAAGAGAATTTGATTTGAGATTGTAAGAACTTCTGTTTGAAGTTGAGGATTTTCTTATTTTAGGATTTATAATTTGATGAGTTGGTTTTCTCAGTATTTGTATTATGTACATGAATACCAATGGTTGTATCTTTCTGAAGTATCGCATCTTCTTTCCACTTTTTGTTCTACAAATGTTAAATCCCTTGATTCAAATTGATTTTCTTTGTGTGGTTTTAAATTTTATTAAATTTAAACTTGTTGTTTGGATGATTCTGAACCTATGGGTTATTCATTTCTGAGATTCTTTTTTTGTTTTTGGTAAAGGATAAGTGCACTTTTTTCTTTCATTGTTTCTTCTATATTTCTGAAGTGTAGTTGAGATGTAACTTTTACCTTTGAATTTAGTTTTCTGTGTTTATGTAAATAAGAATTAGTTTTCTTCTCTCTGTTTGTTTGAACTAATGTAGTTTTTTTTTCTTCAGTTTTTGCAGGATTACTAATTTGAAACTTGCATGTGTACTGATCTAATTTTACTATGCTATTACTATATGAAAAGAAATATCACTAACATTTTTAATGTTTCTGTTAATGTTTCATGGATGAAATCAAACTGTATTACTTCAACAATTTCTGCAAATGAAATAAACCTCAGATTTGTTTCAGGAGGATGAAACCATTCTAGAGTTAAAATTACAGTGTATTAATTCAACACATTTTTGTAGGTGTAATTGATATGAGAGTATGTTTCAGGAGTGTTTTTTATTATTTGAAAGTTTATAATGATGAGAGAGGAGGTTTGATGCGATAATGTTTATGTATTTGTAATGTGTTACTTTATGCAAAAGGTTGTGTACTGAAAGGATGTGTACTTCTGAAGTGTTGTATTGTTTAATTTTTTTTAAGATTAATCATTTGAATGTGTGAAGAATCAATTATTGTATTTTTTGGATATAGAAGAAATTATTCAGTTTGGATGACTTATTTACCTTACTGTTAAACTATAACTTTTTTTAAGCATATTTTAAAGTCATACGAAATTCTGTTAACACACAAATCTCTGTTAAAAGCACACAAAATTATGTTTGATAGTCATTTATAAAAATAGGTAAGATATATGATTGAGAGTGAAAGAAGAGAAGATTGAGTTGGAGGCGTACTACATGGCTTTATAAAAAAAACGGCAGAAATGAGCTTAAATGATATTTCTTGGCCGTAACAGCAAACCCTTTCTCTTCTTTATTCACTAACCCTCTCTCTCTCTCAAATTAAAAATTATAAACTAAATTTATCTAAAATTAGATAATTCTAATACTAATATATATATGTTTATTTTTAACAAATAATATATATTTAACAATAATAATCATAAAACTAATTTAAAATCACCAAATTATTTTAATTTATTAGTTAAACATAAATTAAAGCATCAAAATTAGAGTGAATTCAATTACCAATAAAT
Organism: Humulus lupulus; assembly: GCF_963169125.1. Taxonomy (NCBI): domain Eukaryota; kingdom Viridiplantae; phylum Streptophyta; class Magnoliopsida; order Rosales; family Cannabaceae; genus Humulus; species Humulus lupulus. Next base: position 230,642,206 of record NC_084794.1, read on the forward strand.
CATCATCAAACCAACATAAAAAAAAAATTCAAACTAATTTTCTTTGCCAATATTAACAAAAAGGATGAAAAATATAAGTATAATTTCATTGGTATTGCAAATATATTGACAATATAAATTTCTACAGTATCATATTTAGTTAGCATCAACGGACATTTAATAGGACGATTGTTTCAACTCAAAAAATGCAAGAAATAACTAATGATTAATTTTTTTTCCTTTAAATTCTACAAAAATGTTATAATCTATGTTACAATGAAATAAAAGAATTAACGAACTGACCCAAAAGAACTCATCACTATCATCATTATTATTATTGATGTAGCTGCTTTGTCCAGTCGAATGGCTCCCAATCACGGGAAAATTTCTGAACAGCTTGCATTTGTTCAGACACTGACTCAGACCTCTGGCGCCGACGACGATACATATCTTCCTCAGGCAGCTCAAGAATTCCTCTCATGACATTCAAACCAAAGCCACTCCTGAACTGTTCTTCGTCGTCAATTTGATGGAGAAATCCTCTCTTCAGACCAAATTCAACATGAAAGTATGGGATGTTCTTGGGGATTTTACCGCGTAATCCTTTTGACTCGGTGTCAACATTCTTGGCAACAGCCCAGTCATCTTCAGCATCACGTATTTCCTGATATGAAAAAAATATCGATATTGATAGAAATATTAATACTATGAGTTTATAGAAATATTAAATTCAAATTATAATAGTAATGAATGGAGAGTCACTTGAATGGTTTGACAGGCAAGGAATTTTACTCCAAAACATTTGACAGGGCAAAAATTAAAAACTATCAAATGAAACTTTCTATAAAGAACTCTTCATCAATGCCAATGCGGATCTATCAGCTTTAACAACAAGCACAAAGCATTGAATCTAAAAGGCTGACTAACCTTTTTAAAATAGTTAACAGGGTCTTCATCGGTTTCTCGAGGCACAGGAATACATTCAACCAAACAATGGCGGCGTTGTTGAGGCAAATCAACCACTGTTTCAAGAAACACAACATCCTTCTCTTTCTCTGCAAACATCATGATGAGACATTTCTTGAAGTTTCGAATTTCTTCCCAAACATCATCATCCACACTGACTGTAGACGGTACATGCTGTTGGAAAAAAAATCACCATGAGAGACTTCTCTAGTAAAAGTCAATTGCTACATTGATAAAATACTATCCAAAAAAGTTACGCAAAGACTGGGCTCACCTGCATGGTTAATATGCAACAATGGCCAGGCACCAATGGCTCTTGTTGTGGTAACATCAAATACGTGTAATTTCCTATTGCCACGACAAGATGTTTGGGCCTTCTGGGATTCTCCAAACAGAAAATGCAGCGCTCTTGCTGGTTTAAGGAGAAACGATTAACCATCATATTCTTCTGGGTGGCCTGATCATCACCTCCCCACTTCTTCTGTGACTTCTTTCTTGGACTATCATCAAAGTCATACTCATCATCTGCCCGACCGGACATACTGTATTGTTTGTTCTGCATAATCTTTTGAGCTAGATGCATATCAGCATCATCCTCATTCTTCTTCCGTCTAAGAGACATATCCTGGATAACAGAACTAGATAAAAAGGAATACCTAATTAGATTTGTCACTCATAATGTAAAAATTACAGCAGAACCGTACAAGTTGGCTAAAATTTGACATCAATTATAATTACTTTTTAGCTATTAACAAAATTCTTCAAGAAAAAGAGCAAACACACAATATATGGAATGAAAAAGAACCGTACAAGGAGAAAAAGAACAATCAGAAAATGCAAACTTACCAGCTTGAGCTTTCCTCCCTCCGCGGCTTATTGAGAGTATCATCACCATCCTGCTTAGCCTTGATACTCCCAACTTCTTTCTATGGAATGAAAAAAGAAAACCGTTATACCCCAGTAAGGATCCTTAAATCAAATAGCAAAGATAATAAGCAAAACCATAAACAAATTGAAGATTGAAGATTGAAGGAAATTGAAGATAGGAAAATCTGAGAATAGATGTCTAAATGAATCGATGGATAAGAACAAACTAGAACAAGAGGTATTCAATAGACCTCAACTCTTTAAAAGAGCCAAAACTAAATTACAATAAAATTCTCATGGTGCTCCCATTCTTTCTACTCTATTCCATCTCATTAACTACCATAATTCCCTCTGCAGGTGTCTATCAAATACTTGGGATGATTCTTTGCCTGATCATTCTTTTTTCTTTTTCCTTTTTTCTAATAAGTCTTCGCCTTGTCATTCTAAATATGAAATTTGCATAGTAGTGCATGCATAACACATATATGAGAAATAATTAAATAGAAAAGGTTAAACATAAAAAGCAAAGTGTGCCCAACCATAAGTTTCTCAGCTTCTTCATGCTTTCCTTTCATGCGAAGTTGTAATGCCTTGGCTGCCAGCTGATTTGCACTTAATGATTCCTTGACTATAGAGCTTGTCTCAGTTTTCAAATTTACATTTTCTCTAACAGTACTACTACTAGAATTATTACTCTGCTTTTGAAGAACTCCACGCAGAAAGCTTCCATCATCTGCAAACTTATTCATGCTAGATATTGTATCAGAAATAAGGCCAGCATCCTGGGTAGAGACATTTTGATTTCTTTGCTTTCTCCATGATAAAGAATCCTGAACTTTGGGCTCCCTCATTCGTGGTCGCTTGACAGATACATCTTTCAGGTAGTCTCGATTTGTCTTCTGATTTGAAAAAATAAAAAATAAGCAAGATTGCTAATGGAGAAGTAGGAAGTCAAAAACTGAAAACAAAGTTTGATATCTAACTTTTAGTGCATTTTTCAGCAGGAAAAAAATGTTTTTTTTTTTTGACACATTTATGGGGAACCCCCACTAATCTCCCCACTAATCACTTACACACTCAAGTTCCGAAAGAATTGAAACATCATAGTAACTCGCTCAAACAACTGAAGCTTCCATATTCAATTTACATTTATGCAAAAGCCAATAAATAAATAATTGTAGAGGAAGCTAATGTATTAGATTGTTTCCAAAATACCAATTCAATATCCTTCTCATGCCGATTTTCTGACTCTGTGTTACTTTCATCAGCATGCCCTCTTTGTCTACTTTTTATGGCATGCAGATGTGCACGAGATGGGGCAGCTCTATTAGAAGCTACAGATACAGCCAGTTGACCAAGAGAGCCCCAACGTTCTTCAACAACCTGTACAATTCACAGACGCTTAAATTAAATAACAAAAGTAGGTTAGTCACACTAGTAAATGGTAAAGATCTATAGATAAGGTATCATACCTCATCAACCTTTCGTCCATCTCGTGCTGCTTGCTCTCGAGCACGCTTCAATGCTTTAAGTCTCCAACTTGCACCTCCATCTCCAACAAGAGATGAAGATAAAAGTTTGGGGTCGCCAGCTTTAGGTTCAACATTTTCTTCTGGATAACCAGATCCATCATCCTTAAAATATGGATTCAATTCTCTGGGATTGACTGTCCTTTTCTGGGTTTGAAGAAAACTAATGCATTAATACTAAAAGAAAAGGCAGCACTGAAAGTGTAAATGTTCCATAAAGTTAGATACAAACAAATACTGTGTCCTAATCTGTCAAAAAAAAAACAATTTGCAAGAATTAAATTAAAGCTAACAAGACAAAGAATGATTATATCCCCTATGGTAGTTTTAAGTTTTAAAATTGTAAATTACATGGTATGTTGGTTATCAAATTTAACTGCATCAAGCAAAATATAAACAACAAACATTTTAGAACATTCACATTTGACTTCAGAGCACAACAAACATATATTGTTTCACTCTAATTTAGAGAAAGGTATGAGTGGGATCGCAAACATGAACCAACAAATTGCATATTCCATAACAAACAACAAACAGCCCACTAATATCATAAAATATTACAACTATTAAGGGAAAAGATTCCAATATAGCTTTATAATATTAGATTGTGATCATACCTCCTCAGTCTTATCATCCACAACTGGCTCATTCTCAATGGCTTCTTCATGTCTTCTATCGGTTTTTTCTTCTGGTCTAAGCATCCACTCTAACCCAATTTCCTTCCTTGCAATATCAGCTCCTCTACTGTCATCTATACAAAACCGAATACAGTAAATCATACTCCACTTGAGTCTACATGTTAATATCAGCACATATCATACTCAGATCATAAATCATACCAGACATGTCCTGTTCTGCAATGTCCCGTTGACTTCCTTTCTTATCCGCTTTCCTTCTATGTTCCTTACTTCCTTCTTTACTACTTCTTGATTTCCTCTTCGATTTTTCAGTAGCCTCATCCCCAGAGCTATCATCATAACTTTTTTTACCCTTTCTCCTACTACGCCCTCTCTTATCATCTTCAGATGAACTTTCTGAAGAATACAATGAAGGCGAATGCTCATCAGATGAGTACCACTTCTTCTTTCGAGAAGTTTTCTTTACTTTCTCAAGATCTTCATCCGAACTACTATACCTCGAACTCCTTTTTTTTCTCCTATGCTTCTCCTTACGACTCGATTTCTTCCTTTCTTTCTTCAAATTATCTGAGCTATCATCCTATGTGTGAAAATTTCTCATTAGTGTATTAAGCATTTTAACAAACAAAACCAATAGCTCAAAAGAAAAAGAACAAGAATCTATGCGCACTAGTTCATACCTTTGCAATCTGATCACGGGGTATGAATTTCACTCCTCCTAGCATAGTTCCAAATTCCCACACTAAAAATACAAACTGGGGTTAGCATAAAACACTTATAACACCCTGCAAGATATTCTAGTAAAGATGAGATCATCAGCTTCTTTCCTCTTCATCTTGGCAGCTACAATGGTGTTGGTGTCTACCCATACCCATGAACCCACCAATACTCAAATCAAATCAAATCCCTAAAATAGTAATGAGTGAGTGGGTTGAAAAGGACCCAGTTCCTCATTAGCAAAGGCAAAGCCAATGGAATCAAACACGCATAGAAGAGCAAAGCAAAGCAATGATCATTAATTAGATAATATAGGAAAAGAAGAAAAGAAAAAGATGAAAATGTTTCGGGACACTATCCTCGAAATTATCCCTAACTCAATCCTTTAAATTTTTTATTTAATAAATGGCTATGTAACATGAATTCTTGCGTTTAACGGAAGTTCTTAAAAAAAAGGTTAACTCTAATTGAACCTATTAGTGAATAGGTTTTAATGCTAACAGGGTAACTTTTCACATAATAAATTTTATTAAAAAATGGAAACAGTTGCATCTTCTCAAAGAACACATTGGCATATCGAAGAGTTCCATCTTTCAGAAAAGATTAATCTAAATAAGACCAGACATTGTAACAACTCTAATCTAAGAAGACATAACCCTTGGTATTAAGGAACTCAGTACATACAAATACTAAGAAATCGTTCCATCATTCTCATGCATACTCCTCATCTTTCAACAGATTCATCCAAATGTGAAAATAAGAAACTCCAACGCTCAAAGCGAAATTGGTTAGAATCTGAGATTAATTTCAGTTGAACTCATGAATTCAAAAAATTTAACCCTCTTCTCTAACATTTCTCTCAGGATTGTTGCTCCAATACCTCTCCTCTGTGAAGAATTTAAGGAACACCACAAAGGTTTGTTTTTACTATGATTAAACCATATAACTTGTATGCTTTATTTTAAATTTATATACAGTATCTACATGTTTAGCAACTCCTTAATTTGATTCCCAAACCAAACCCAGATGCCATTTTGTGGCAGTGTATTAAGTAATGTAATATTAACACGTAGAGATGACAATAAAAATGGCATATCAAGTACTTGAAAATTAATTCCGTAGAAAGTGTTTAAGAGAATAATAAATCAGAATGGTCTTCAAACCTTTAAAAAAGGAAGGAGAGCTTCCATTTTAAACTCCACCGATCACATACAAATCAAGACTTTACACAAACACACAGATATATATATGTACAAACATATATATTAACAGATTTAAACTTCAAACCCTAAAGTCATACCGGCGGCTGTGGCGGTGGCTCTGGCTCTGGGCCTCCCCGTTTTGGTGAAGACCTTGACGGAGGAAGCAATATGGATCGATTAGAGGAAGAAGGTGCTACGGACGGAGTGAGGGAGACATCGAGTAAGAGAGGGTGGCGGAGTAAAAACAAATCGAGTGAGAGAGTGGGTCGCGGATTCAGGAACAAATCGAGTGAGAGGGAGGCGGATTGACGAAGTTGGTGCAGGAACGGACCGTGAAATTGGTCTGGGAAAAACAGCTTGATAGAAAACCCCAACAATATTATTTTCACAATATAAAGATAGATAAATTGTAATTAAATAACTGTAAAAAAAAAAATTGTTTGACAAAAGAAGAAGTAATATTTAAGCAGCCTCCCACTGCTACTTTTGAATAGTTTTGAGCACGTTTTTTTTAATCAACGTGTATCATTTTGAGTATCTTACCCTCATTATTTTTAAATTAGGTTCAAACATCATAATTTTCACGGCATAAAAAATTAGTCATGCATATAACATATTTTTAAATTAATTTTTATTACTGTAAATTATTTAGAATATTTTGAAAATTTATAAAATGCTCTAAATAATTACAATATACTCGATCGTAAAAAAAATTGTAACCATACACAGATTGATAACACAAAAGAGTCACACTGATAAGACTCATTTTAAAGATCCCACCGTAGAAATTTCTTATATCTTTATTCTATTTGAAGAAAATTACTAAAGTAAAAATTTCAATTATTTTTTCAAAAAAAATAATTTTCCAAATATTTAAAATTAGTTATTGATTTTACATAGACAAAATAAAAATTAGAAGGTACTAATTAATATATAGTTTGATCCCGATAGAAACTTCTTTAAATATTAAATAAATGAGAAATATTGAACTTTTTAAAATATACTATTACATTAAAATATTATCTAATTAGTAAGTTATTTGATTAAATGAATAATACACGCAGATTTTCGCTAACTAAAAATAAAATCAATTAAAATAATAGGTTTTAAAAAAATAAAATAAACACAAAGATTTTTTACGTGGTCCAATAATTAAATTTATGTAGTCCATAAGTCACTATTATTAAGAATTCTGAGTTAAAGCTTATAAAACAATTTCTTAGAGCTTCAATACAAGATTTGTACATGAAAACTAAATGACTACAGTTCGGGTATCTATAGGCCTAGGTCCAGATTCTCTTCCCCATTATTTTAAAGGAAGTTACAAAACATCTTACATTTCAATTTGAAATACAAAGATATCAGTTAATGAATAAATATCTAAAACAAAATTCTTCAACTTTCGACAAATATTGGAGCTAACTCGATTGTTATCCGAGCTGAAATGATGAAGCACTTTTGAGCCAATTATTTATCTCCGATGTGACATTAATTGTCTTCCGAGCTATGCCATTTAGATTTGCTAAGCAAGCCTTTTATTATTATAATAATATTAATATCTATAATCGGGCTTATTATAATAATTTATGAGCTTACTTTTTAAGTAAAAATGGCTTTCCTCGAAATACGGTATAACAATTTCATATGTGCTCTAAAATAAATTAATAAAATCCAAGTAAAAAAATCATATTAAAAATATAATTTAATAAATATTTTCTTTGTTGTTTTTTTTCTTTATAAAATTTTTAATAATATTTCTCTCAAAAAAATTATAAGAAACAACATTTATCTTAAATTAATTTTAGAAAACTTCTAAAACAATAATAATTAATTATTATGTATGATTTGTATTCTAAAATATGCTTTTATTGTTTTAATACAAAATTTATCTTACTCTTTTTAAAATAAACATTTTTCTTGCATTATTTTTACAAAATTTCTAAAAGGTGTTTACTTTTAATTTTTTTGAGTAATGACACAAAATTTAATCATATATATATATATATATATATATAAAGAAGTGTTTAGGAGTGTAGGACGTGGATGGTGACCAAGGAATGGTTTCCATAATCAGACAATATGGAGTTGTGGAATTGAATCTTGAAACTTACATAGTTAGAGAACATGATAAACACTAAGGCCAAAGTTGTCCACTATGTGTAACGTTTCAAATTTGCCAATAAGGCTTAGTATCTTGATTAGCGTGTCGGAAGGACAATAATTAATTTAATTAAGTTATTACGTGGATTAAATGATTATGTGATTAGAAATGCATGTGTTAGGTGAATTAAATATGCATATGTGAGCCCATTTTTATTAGTAGGGGCATAATTATAATTTTGGCTCGTTGAGAGTATACATGTGAATTATATGTGTGTTGTGCTTTTATACCATAGAATGTGGTGATATATCTGTGATATGTGATCCGAGACGGTCCTAGGGAGTGAAATAGCTAAATAGTCTCAACGAGGTCAAGTACCCGACTTAGGAGGAGCCTAGGGGTATTTTGGGGATATAGTATGTGTTCATGAATTACTGGGTAAAGGGTAGTGAATTAATGTTTGTTTAAGTGTGTCGGAGATTAAATGAGGATTAATAGGAACACTCAAAAAATTAGCGGGAATGTGGCAAATGATAGGATTGCCACTAATGGCATTAAAGGATTAAGGATAGACTTAAGGCCATTTTAGACATTTTTGGGACTTAGGCAGCTGAGGATAGACTTAAGCCACAACACAATTCTGGAAACCAAAAGAAAACACAGAATCCCTCAGCCTTGTTACTCTCTCTCTCTCTCCCTCTCTTTAGTGCTTGGAGGTTTGCTGAATTTTGAGGACTTTTGGCTAAGGAATTGAAGGATTGGAGGTTTGAAGTGCTTGAGGTTAGTTCAGTGGAATTCTCAGTAAGGTAAGGGTTCAAACCTGATCTTTTCTTTGTCGATTCTACTGTGATTTTGATAAGTTTGCTTAGGTTCAAGCTTAGTTTTATTTTTTAGGTTTTGATGAGATTATGAGCTGGTTCTTGGAATGTTTTTGCTAACTAAGTTGCCTAGACATAAATTATGTGTTCAATTTTAAGTTCAGGGGTTGAATTGGGTGAGGATTTATAGGTTAGGTTAAGGAAAAACACAGAGAAATGCATGGATTTCTGGGTTTTTGGGGCTCATGTTGTGGCCCTGTTCTTCAGGCGCCGCGACCTGTGTGTGCGAAGAGGCCTGGGAAGCCCCTGAGTTTGCCCAGGCGCCGCGGGCCGTGTCCTCCAGCAGAGAGAGCTTTGCTCTCTAACTTGCAGCGGGTCGAGACCCTAGGGGGCAGGCCGCAGCTCAAATTAGGGGAAAAGGCCAAATGAAGCTCATGAACCCAAATGTTAAGGCTCTAGAAGGATTCTACTACCCGATTTAGTAGGATTCGAGGTCCCAAAGGCTAGCATTTTAATCCGAAGTTCTTAATTGGTGAGAGATTGATGGATATCTATTTATTATGGCGTTGTGACTCAGTTTTTACGTCAAAGCTCGGGTTAGGGGATCGTGCTTGGGATTGCGTTAATCTATCAGCTCGGGACACAGGTAAGAAGATTGTGTTGTGCCTGAGCAGGGCATGGCCCTATTATTTGTGTTTAATGTATGTGTGAATATCTGTGAATGCTATGCTATGTTGTGCATGCTTATGAATGAACGGCGAAGGCCGGGAACGACGTTAAGCACGCTTAGTGCAGGCCACTAGGGCAAGACCCTCCAAGAGTGTTGTATCCACTCGCTCGATGAAGACCGCGAACCCAGGGCTTGGTAAAGCACCTTGGTTGGTGTATTCCACTATGTGTTTAGTATGTTGATTGTTTTGCTGTATATTGTTGGATTATTATGTGATTTGTTATGCGTTGAGTTTTCTTGCTAGGCTTCGACTCACGAGTGCTCTATGGTGCAGGTAAGGGCAATGGAAATGTCGACCAACCATGAGTTGGAGAGCGTGGGGCGCGTGTACATGTTCGGCCTACCTAGCTGCCACGACTAGTGTTATTTTGGGGAAAATATGTTGTAATAATTTTCTTTGTCGCTTAGGTCAACTGTATCTACATTTTGAGTTGCAATACATTTTCGAAACAGTATTTTGGGATCCCAAATGTATAACTTTTATGATTTTAATGAATGTCCAAATCTTGTATAATTAATGTTTTCAAATGAGTTTGTATTTCAATTTAATCACACTTTTTAACCTAAAACCTCGATTAGCGAGATTATGGCACATTTATAAATCACATGGTAACGACTCTAAGGTAGTAGGGCATTGCAACTTGGTATCAGAGCGTGCCAAGGTTTATGGTTCCTGGAGATCGACCGAACATGTATGCTCGTTGCCAGTGACAAGCTTGACTCAGGGTTGGTCGGTATTTACTGAACTATATGCTTAGCTGCTTGTTTAAGTTGCCATGTTTGCCTGAATGTATACATAGAGCATGATGAATGTGTTTATATATGCATGATGCCAGGGCACGACCCCTTGATTGCTATATGCTTATGTTTTGTGCGATGCGTTACTTTGTTGTGTTGTGACTGTCTGATGGGAGTGGGAGGTCGTTTTTGGATGTTGTTATCATGCCCGATGTGCGACGTCATTGATTGCAGGCATATTGCCGTTATGCCTTGGCGATGGATCAGACTCCGCGACGATAGGGTCAAAGATGACAACTTGGGTCAGGACCTTCCACCTGTTAGGAGTGTGTCCTAAAAGCATGTAAAGACATTTGTTTTTTCAATGAATAAATAAATACAATAGTTTATTATTATTGTTATATTTAGATTGTTAAATTATTGTTTGAATAATTTTGAAAATATCAGAAAAATTCCATATTCATTGTTGAGGATGTGATCTTGTATTAGTACGAGAGAATTAAGATCACATGAATGAATAAAAATAGTCAACAACAACAAATTAAAGTTATGGAATTCTTTAATTGGAGTTGTAAGTACAGTTTACTGAGTATCATAATGATAAATATAATCTAGATTCGGATTATTGATGTGGAAAGACATCTCGGTAAAGGTACTTTATATAATATGATTATATATGACATTGATCGATATGAATTAGAGTCTTTATCCAAAAACCATTTAACAATAAAGACTTGTAATTCATATCATAACTGATGATCATTTATAGATCAACCTAAATCCTGAGTGTTCATGAACTCATGTTCATGTTTATTAAATCTTTTGATTCATTCGTTAAGGTCTCTTCAAAGAATGAGGCTAATGACTTTTGTTTTGGAGATTTAATATCATGGATGGCTGGGAACATGTATCAACAATACGGAATCTAATCTTTCCTAACGGATCGTATATTAGTTCCCTTAAGGGTTAATTCTGGAACTGAATGATTTTGAGCTCAAATCTATAATTAGATTATAGATTAATTATTCACTAGTGAATTAATGGTACTTAAGGAATAAAGAAGTAAATTAGAAATGTTAAATGGTAATTCTTCCATTCTAATTTATGAATTAATTAATTAGAGGGTTGAACTATTGTAAGATGGTTATATCAATGGACGACTTAAGAAAAAGATTTCTGTAAAAGTATATCTATAACATAAAGAGTGCAATTATGAATTTATAGTGAAGTAATATCAGAATTAATAAATTAACTATTATAATTAAAGAGTTTAATTATTTAGTTTCAATTTATTGGAGCTTAATGTTATAGGTCCATGGTCCCCGAAATGGCTCAAACAATCACTGTCAAATGCAAATACAAAAAAATGGGCAAAAAGGACTTATGTGATAAGTAAAATATTTTTCTATGTATCGAATATAATTATTGTTTAATTATGTGTAATTAATTAATTATTTGATTTAACAAAAATATAATTAATTTTGAATTAATTTATTTTTGGGATTTTTGGTATTTAAATAATAATAAAAATTGGAAAAAATCACATGCCATCACAGGCATATGGTACATGTGTGGCACAGTGCACAGGCACTGTGCTACACACATAAGAGAGTTTACTCAGTCTCTTGATTCCACAATTTTAGTTATTTAAGTATTAAATAAATAATGAGATATTTTAATATGATTAAAATATTATTATTTAAACAAAAATCTGATAACTGATCAGTTATTTTGAATTTGTTTAAAATAACAAATATTTTAATATATTGGATATTATTAAATATTGGATATCAGTTTTTCATAGAACGTAACTTTTCAGGGATAGAAAAAATATCTAGGAATCTCTCTTAGAGAAAAAGAAGAGTGACAAAAACTAAAGTCATTGTTCTTCACAAAACCTAGGTCCAAACTTTATCAGATCTCATGTGTTGAGAACATCTGATAAATAGCTTATTGCCAATTATTTGTATAGCGAGCCCACACTCGTTCTTTGTGTGCCTGAGAACATTTTGGAAGATCTTGGTGTGAGATCTCAAGGATTCAGCCATACTAAAAGATAGCAGCTAGGAATGACCTGAGGTAATTTTTCTATTCTTGTCCTTGATTCAATATGTATATGCATGTGAAGAAGTAGATCTAGAAATCTTATGGGATTAACCTAACAATTTGATTGTTGTTCTGCTGCGCATAATCTCTGATTTGATCAATAAAAACCAACAAATGGTACCAGAGCCATCTTCACATATATATGTATTGAATCTGTGTGGGTTTAATTTTATGCATTTATTTATTTTGATGAATGAATGGATGGCTTAATGTGATTGAATGCATGGGAATGTTGAATCGTTAATTGTATGGTGTTTTTGGGTTAGGATTTGTTCATGATTAGATCATTGTGTAAGGCATTAAAGGGCATAGGATTTATGTAATTTTATTTGGTTTTTGACACCATAAAATTGTAATTCCGATCACACAAAAGTCAGAACGGAGCCCGGGATTCAGAACTCAGCCACCGCACCTTCGAGCCGCTGCCGGACGTCGTACGGGCGTCGCACGGACGCCGTACGGACGGCCGTACGGTTCCGTACAGTCCATCCCGGCGGCCCCGTTTGATGCCACGTGTCCCCGTCTTACTAGTCCATAATTTTTTTTATTTTTTTATTTTTTCTGAAATTAATCTGTTATTTTTAAAAAAAATTAAAATGTTTAAATATCCTATTTTTGAATGATGAGATATTTTTGTTGTCTTAACAAACTTTTTTGAATATCTTATTTAAAATTTATTTTTTCAAAATAACAGATTTTAATTTAAATTCATTTCAATTTAAATTAAAAGTTGTTTTATTTAAAAAGAAAAATAAAAATAATGATTATTTAAAAGTTTGTTTTAATTAATCAAAATAATTTGAAAATTATTTTCTTATTATTATTCTGGACCAACAATGCCACATATCCTACCGACAGTAAAGTAAAGAAGCCCGATGGAGATCAAGGCAATTTTATTTTATTTATTTTAATTTTATAAAGTGGTTGTAAAATTAGAAATACTCAAAAGCACCCAGTTCAACATTTATTGTTTATTTATTTATTTAAATAATTATTTTCATGTGATTGATAACATGTTCATGCATTGTATGCCATACATGAAAACCCACACAGTCATAATCATGCATCTCATTAGTAGAAACATGATTATTAGGATTGTCCTATATGTTTATATGAATTGTTTTGTGAAATCAATTGCGTGTAAATTACTTAGTTTTATTTTGAAAACTTGGTAAAATATCACACCAATTTTTAAGTCTTTATGACTTAATTTCTTTAAACCAACTTTATTTTAAAAGTGTTCTTTTTTAGTAAAGTTTAGATGAGCATGATTGGTAATTTAAAATTGGATATGCACCTAGAAACTCGCTTTCTTTCCAATTTTAATTATGTTCATAAAGTTTAAAGAAACTGTAATTAATTTGGAATTAATTAGGTTAAAAACACTTATTTCAAAATAGTGAGTGGGAGAGGGTTGATATCTCAAACATAACCCATGGTCTCCATTATTAATATAACACTGTGAGATATGAATAGCGCCTCGCGACGGCTTTGTTTTCGTCCCCCTAAGGAAGGTGTCTGGACATATCAATAGCAAGGTTGTATTTCTTACATAGATATGAACTAATGATGTATTTTAGGCTTGACCGACCCTAAGGCGGCATGTCCTAAGTTAAGTCATGAACTCCAAAATAATGGGTTACACTCACAAAGTTATGATTAAGCTCGTGTAGTGGATAATCATAATTTGACCAAACTAAGCGGTACTTTAATGTTTAAAAGAGAAAATACATAGTTATTTTAAGTATTAAACAATAAAGATAAGAATGTCTTATAAATTCTCTAAAATTAATTTGACCGACCCTAAGGCGGCACTTTAATTGTTAAGAAAATTTTATTGTGGAAATTAATCTTTATTTTATGTGTTTTAATTATGCTCATGCATCACGTTTAATTTCCGAAACTTTGATATTTATTTTTCTAAATATAATAATAATATATGTGTATTTTTTATTCAGAATATGTCTATCTCTAGAAATCCCATCACTGCTTTGATTGCACAAGAAAAATTAACTGGTGATAACTTCATAAAATGGAAATCAAATATGAATCTGTTGTTGGTTAGTGAAAATCACAAGTTTGTCCTAAATGAGGAATGTCCTGAAGAACCTGGTGCCAATGCCCCGAAACATGTTCGGGACAAATTTGATGCATGGATTCAATCAAATAACAATGACAACAAACCTAAAAAGGACAATCCGAAAAAGGCAAAGAAGTCATCCAAGGCGCCCGAGAACAAAAAGAACAATGACCCCAAACAAAAGGCACCCAAAGGAAAGTGTTTCCATTGTAATGTCGATGGTCATTGGAAGAGAAACTATACAAAGTATCTCGCCGAGCTAAAAGAGAAAAAGAAAGGTAAATCAGATTTACTTGTACTCGAAGCTTGTATGGTGGAACAAGATAAATTATCATGGATAGTTGATTCTGGTTCCACTAACCATGTTTGTTCTTGTTTGCAGATGCTTGAGTCCGCAAAGCAGTTGGAGCAAGGAGAGATGACTATGAGAGTGGGAAGTGGAGCACTTGTTTCAGCCAAAGCATGTGGAACAGTCCGTTTAAATTTTAAGAACAATTTTCTAGTTTTGAATAATGTGCTATTTATTCCTGAAATTACTAGAAACATTATTTCTTTATCTTTGTTACAGGAACAAAATTTTAACATTTCTTTTAATAATAATATGATTTTTATTTCAAGGAATGGGAACAATATTTGTCATGCAAAACAAAAGAACGGACTGTACATGCTTAATTCAATAGAAAAATCGCTCAATAATTCTAAATTGTTTAAAGTAGCTGTTCTGCAAAGTAACAAAAGACAAAATGTTTCTAAAGATAATGACACGTATCTATGGCACTTAAGATTAGGTCATATCAGTCTAGATAGGATAAACCGGTTAACTAAAAATGGACCTCTAAGGGAACTAACAGTTGGAACCCTACCGGTTTGTGAATCCTGTTTAGAAGGAAAATTGACTAAACGACCTTTCACTTCGAAGGGAAATAGAGCCAAAGAACCACTAGAGCTAATACATAGTGATGTATGTGGTCCAATTAACATTCAAGCTCGAGGTGGTTATGAATATTTTGTCACATTTACTGACGACTATTCTAGATACGGTCATGTGTACCTAATGCTTAAGAAGTCAGAAACTTTTGATAGGTTTAAAGACTTCAAAGCTTTAGCTGAGAAGCAATTAGGTAAATCTTTAAAAACACTTCGATCTGATCGTGGTGGTGAATATTTGGATTCTGAATTCAAAGATTTCTTGCTAGAGCATGGAATTCTATCCCAACTCACAGCACCTGGAACGCCACAACAAAACGGAGTTTCAGAGAGAAGAAACCGGACTCTGTTGGACATGGTCAGGTCTATGTTAAGCTACTCTTCACTTCCCTTATCGTTTTGGGGTTATGCACTACAAACGGCTAACTACATTTTGAATGTAGTTCCGTCCAAAGCTGTGACAAAGACACCTCTGGAACTATGGAATGGAAATAAACCTAGTTTACGACATTTCCGTATTTGGGGTTGTCCTGCTCATGTGCTAAGACCTAAATCTGGAAAACTGGATTCTAGGTCTGAAGTGTGTATATTCGTGGGCTATGCTCCAGAAACAAGAGGTGGATATTTCTATAGCCCAAGTGATCAAAAGGTATTTGTTTCGACAAATGCAACCTTTTTAGAACACGACTATATGAATGATTTTAAACCTCGGAGCAAAGTAGTTTTAGAGGAACTAATGACAGATAATATTTCATCTCCATTCTCTTCATCAGTTAATGATAAAACAACCAAAGAAACCACAATTCCTGAAAAGGAAAAACCAGTGCAACGTCGTAGTGGGAGGATTGTGAGACAACCTATTCGTTACGAACATGAGGCACACGTTCTTGTATCAGATACTGAAAAGGACGATCCATTGACTTTTAAGAGAAGCAATGGAAGACCCTGATGTTGATAAGTGGCAAGAAGCCATGAATCAAGAAATGGAATCAATGTATTCCAATTCAGTCTGGGAACTTGTAGATCTGCCTAACAATGTTAATGCCATTGGATGCAAATGGATCTACAAGAAGAAAAGGGGTGCAGATGGAAAGGTAGAAACCTATAAAGCAAGGCTTGTGGCCAAAGGCTACACATAGAGAGAGGGTGTGGACTATGAAGAAACATTTTCTCCTGTGGCCATGCTTAAGTCTATTCGCATACTCTTATCCATAGCTGCCATTTATAATTATGAGATATGGCAAATGGACGTCAAGACAACTTTTCTGAATGGCCACCTTGATGAAACCATTTATATGGAACAACCAGAAGGGTTTATAAAGAATGATCAAGATCAAAAGGTATGCAAATTGTTGAAATCCATATATGGATTGAAACAAGCATCAAGATCTTGGAACTTAACATTTGATGAAACTATTAAAACATATGGTTTCGAACAAAATGTTGACGAAGCATGTGTTTATAAATACATAAAAGGAAAAATTATGGTTTTCTTAGTTCTTTACGTTGATGATATCCTACTCATTGGGAATGATGTAGAGACATTATCAAATGTAAAGAAATGGCTGGCTGACAAATTCCAAATGAAAGATTTGGGAGAAGCGAGCTATGTTAGGCATTAAAATTATAAGAGATAGAAAGAACAAGCTCCTAGCACTTTCACAAGCAAATTATATTGATAAAGTGCTTGAAAGATTCTCTATGGAGAATTCCAAAAAGGGTCAATTGCCGACCAGACATGGAATTTCTCTTTGCAAAGATCAGTGTCCTAAGACACCACAAGAGCAAGAGGATATGAGAAAGTATCCCTATGCATCAGCTGTGGGGAGCCTAATGTATGCAATCTTATGTACTAGACCTGACATATGTTATGCAGTAGGGATTGTCAGTTATTATCAATCAAATCCAGGTTTGGAACACTGGATTGCAGTGAAACATATTCTCAAGTATCTCAGGAGAACGAGAGACTATATGCTAGTATATTCGGGTAGTGACCTCGAACCTACTGGATACACTGACTTAGATTTTCAATCTGACAAGGATAGTAGAAAGTCTACTTCTGGGTTAGTATTCACTCTTGGTGGTGGAGCAGTTTTCTGGAGAAGCATTAAGCAATCCAGTATAGCTGATTCAACCATGGAAGCTGAATACATAGCAGCTTGTGAAGCAGCTAAGGAAGCAGTTTGGCTGAAAAAGTTCTACACAGATTTGGAAGTAATTCCAGAAGTGGAGAAACCACTTGTTCTTTACTGTGACAACAATGGAGCAGTGGCTAATTCTAAAGAACCAAGAAGCCACAAGAGGGGAAAGCATATAGAGCGCAAATACCACTTAGTCAGAGAAATCGTACATAGAGGAGATGTGACCATTATGAAAATCGCATCAGAACACAACCTGGCAGACCTGTTCACGAAGACGCTTCCAACAAAGCAATTTGAGGGTCATGTACGTAATATGGGATTGAGAGAAATGCCTCACTTGCTTTAAGTACAAGTGGGAGATTGTTAGGAGTGTGTCCTAAAAGCATGTAAAGACATTTGTTTTTTCAATGAATAAATAAATACAATAGTTTATTATTATTGTTATATTTAGATTGTTAAATTATTGTTTGAATAATTTTGAAAATATCAGAAAAATTCCATATTCATTATTGAGGATGTGATCTTGTATTAGTACGAGAGAATTAAGATCACATGAATGAATAAAAATAGTCAACAACAACAAATTAAAGTTATGGAATTCTTTAATTGGAGTTGTAAGTACGGTTTGCTGAGTATCATAATGATACAAATAATCTAGATTCGGATTATTGATGTGGAAAGACATCTCGATAAAGGTGCTTTATATAATATGATTATATATGACATGGACCGATATGAATTAGAGTCTTTATCCAAAAACCATTTAACAATAAAGACTTGTAATTCATATCATAACTGATGATCATTTATAGATCAACCTAAATCCTGAGTGTTCATGAACTCCTGTTCATGTTTATTAAATCTTTTGATTCATTCGTTAAGGTCTCTTCAAAGAATGAGGCTAATGACTTTTGTTTTGGAGATTTAATATCATGGATGGCTGGGGACATGTATCAACAATACGGAATCTAATCTTTCCTAACGGATCGTATATTAGTTCCCTTAAGGGTTAATTCTGGAACTGAATGATTTTGAGCTCAAATCTATAATTAGATTATAGATTAATTATTCACTAGTGAATTAATGGTACTTAAGGAATAAAGAAGTAAATTAGAAAGGTTAAATGGTAATTCTTCCATTCTACTTTATGAATTAATTAATTAGAGGGTTGAACTATTGTAAGATGGTTATATCAATGGACGACTTAAGAAAAAGATTTCTGTAAAAGTATATCTATAACATAAAGAGTGCAATTCTGAATTTATAGTGGAGTAATATCATAATTAATAAATTAACTGTTATAATTAAAGAGTTTAATTATTTAGTTTCAATTTATTGGAGCTTAATGTTATAGGTCCATGGTCCCCGAAATGGCTCAAACAATCACTGTCAAATGCAAATACAAAAAAATGGGCAAAAAGGACTTATGTTATAAGTAAAATATTTTTCTATGTATCGAACATAATTATTCTTTAATTATGTGTAATTAATTAATTAAGAATTAATTAATTATTTGATTTAACAAAAATATAATTAATTTTGAATTAATTTATTTTTGGGATTTTTGGTATTTAAATAATAATAAAAATTGGAAAAAATCACATGCCATCACTGGCATGTGGTACACGTGTGGCACAGTGCACATGCACTGTGCTACACGCATAAGAGAGTTTACTCAGTCTCTTGATTCCACAATTTTAGTTATTTGAGTATTAAATAAATAATGAGATATTTTAATATGATTAAAATATTATTATTTAAACAAAAATCTGATAACTGATCAGTTATTTTGAATTTGTTTAAAATAACAAATATTTTAATATATTGGATATTATTAAATATTGGATATCAGTTTTTCACAGAACGTAACTTTTCAGGGATAGAAAAAATATCTAGGAATTTCCCTCAGAGAAAGAGGACAGTGACAAAAACTAAAGTCATTGTTCTTCACAAAACCTAGGTCCAAACTTTATCAGATCTCATGTGTTGAGAACATCTGATAAATAGTTTATTGCCTATTATTTGTATAGCGAGCCCACACTCGTTCTTTGTGTGCCTGAGAATATTTTGGAAGATCTTGGTGTGAGATCTCAAGGATTCAGCCATACTAAAAGATAGCAGCTAGGAAGGACCTGAGGTAATTTTTCTATTCTTGTCCTTGATTCAATATGTATATGCATGTGAAGAAGTAGATCTAGAAATCTTATGGGATTAATTTAACAATTTGATTGTTGTTTCGCTGCGCATAATCTCTGATTTGATCAATAAAAACCAACACCACCTTCCCCACAGAATTGGCAACAGTTATTTGCCGAAATGGAAGCCATACTTCAACGAACGGAAGATGATCTCTGAGAGTTGAGGCAATAGGGCCTTCCTTAGGGTATTGAGTTACAGATTCCACCGACTGTGGCACCAGTGCCATCCCAGCCTGTGATGGAGAATAGGTGGGAGCCTTTATATGAAAGATTCAGGAAGCAACACCCTCCCACCTTTGAGGGCGGTCTAGACCCACTATGGGCAGAGCAGTGGATGAACATGATTTCTTCCATCCTGGATTTCATGAGGGTGGAAGGAAATGAGAGAGTGGCATGCGCCAGCTACATGTTAAGAGAAGACGTTCGCATTTGGTGGGACGTTGTGTCCTAGAGGAAGGATTTGACAGTTATGACTTGGGAAGAATTTAGAGACATCTTCAACGAGAAATACTATAGTGTTTTAGTCCAAGCTGCAAAGGTGGATGAGTTTGTCAACCTGACTCAGAATTGGATGACGGTTACAGAGTATGCACTGAAGTTTGACCAGTTAGCGAAGTTCGCACCAGACTTGGTGCCCATTGATATGGCACAGAGGGATCAGTTTGTATGGGGCCTGAACATCATGATAGCCCATGACGTCAAGATAACACTAGACCCGAGGACTACCACCTATGCATAGGTAGTGGAGAAGGCCTTTACAACTGAGGGGGTCGGGGACCAGATATGGCAAAAGGTCATCGCTAGGCACGATGCCCCAAGGATGCTACCTCCTTTCACTGGTTCTAGCTGGGGTAGTGGCCCCAGTGAGCAAAAGAGAAAGGCCCTGGATTGTTTTGTTCCTCCTGGTTCAGATAGGAGGGCACTGGGTGCTTTTTAGTGGCTTTCAGGGCTGGGGAGACAACTGGAGGAGTTTCCCAGAGTGTCCTTGGTGCAGGCGACGACATCAGAGAGAGTGTAGAGTCAGAGCCTGCTTAACTTGTGGGAGCGTTAGTCATCTAAGTAAGTACTACCCATAAGCCAGATAAGAAGAGTTGAAGAAGAGCAAAAACCTCACTCCAGCCAGAGTATTTACCTTGACCCAGACTGAGGCTGAGGCTAGTCCCTCGGTTGTGACAGGCCATATTTCTTGTGTCGGTTCTTCATTTATTGCATTGATTGATTCAGGAGCTACTCATTCATTTGTATCTGTTAGAGTGATAGATCATATGTGTAGGCCGTGTGATATGTATGCTAGGGGATTTAGGACTTTGTTGCCAATAGAGATAGACAGTAGGGATTTGTCTGTGGATTTGATTGAGCTAGTGATGGATGACTTTGATATGATCCTGGTGATGGATTGGTTATCAAAGTATGAGGCAATAATAGACTACAAGCGAAGGATGGTGACTTTTGAACTGGAAGGGGATGTACCCTTTGTATTTGTGGGGTGATGAGTGGGCCACGAGTACCTATGATTTCTGCACTGAAGGCCAGAGACCTAATGCAGGAGGGTTGCATAGGATTCCTAACAAACATAGTGGATACCTCTAGGGTTGTTTTGGTTGGACTGGATGAGACCATATTAGTATGCAAGTTTCCTAATGTGTTCCTAGCAGACTTGCTAGGGTTTCCCCCACACCGAGAGATTGAGTTCGTGATATAGTTGGCACTAGGGGTGGAGCCAGTATCTAGGACACCTTATAGAATGACTACGGCAGAGTTGAAAGAACTGAAGATTCAGTTGCAGGAGTTATTGGATTTAGGATTCATCAGTTTCAGTTTTTTTCCATGAGGTGCTCCATTGTTGTTCGCCAAGAAGAATGATGGATCCTTAAGAATGTGCATTGACTACAGGGAGTTGAATAAGTTGACCATTACGAATAAGTACCCACTGCCCAGGATTGATGACTTATTCGACCAGCTACAAGGGAAGACGGTGCTCTCCAAGATTGACCTTCGGTTTTGCTACCACCAGTTAAGGATTAAAGAGGAGGACATACCAAAGATTGCATTCTGCACAAGGTATGGACATTATGAATTCCTAGTCATGTCCTTTGGATTAACCAATGCTCCAACAACCTTTATGGACTTGATGAATATGGTCTTCAGGGATTATTTGAACAAGTTTGTGATTGTATTCATCGATGATATACTGGTGTACTCTCAGCCAGAGACAAAGCACAAGCAACATCTTCGCTTGGTACTATAGCAATTGAGTGAGCATAGGTTATATGCTAAGTTTAGCAAGTGTGAGTTTTGGTTACCCCAAGTAACATTTCTAGGCCATATTGTTAGCAAGGAGGGGATTCTGGTGGAACCAAGCAAGATTGAGGCAGTGAGGGATTGGCCTAGGGCGAGCAGTGTACCGGAGGTTAAGAGTTTCTTAGGATTAGTAGGGTACTATTGGCAGTTCGTTGAAGGATTCTACAGAATAACCACTCCGTTGATTGAGCTGACACATAAGAAGACTAAGTATGTTTGGACAAATAAATGTCAGAATAGTTTCAAGGAGTTGAAGCAGCGACTGATCACCGCTCCGGTATTGAGTCTCCCATCAGACAATGAGAATTTTGTAGTCTACTGCGATGCTTTGAGGCAGGGTTTGGGTGTGTGTATTGATGCAAGCTAGAAAGATGATAGTTTGGGCATCGAGACAGCTGAAGGAGTATGAGCATAAGTATCCCACTCATGATCTGGAATTGGCAACGGTGGTATTTGCACTAAAGGTTTGGAGGCATTATCTGTACGGGGAGAAGTGCAAAATATACACCAACCATAAAAGTTTGAAGTATTTCATTACTCAAAAGGATTTGAATATGTGATAGATGCGTTGGCTAGAATTGGTAAAGGACTACAGCTGCGACATTTTATACCATCCAGAGAAGGCCAATGTGGTGGCTGACGCTTTGAGTCGGAAGGGCCCAGGACAATTATTTAGTTTGAGGTAGATATCAGAGAGGTTAGCTGAAGAGATGACCAGAGCAGGAATTGGATTGGTTATTGGTCAGCTAGCAAATATCACACTTCAGTCTGCGCTCCTTGAGGGGATCAAGGAAGGACAGAAGGAGGATCCACAATTGAGAAAGCACTGGAAAGATGTCTTAGCCGGAGTGGCTAAGGACTTTTCTATTTCAGAGGTGGGTTTACTGAGGTATAAGGGTTAGATTTGCGTTTCGATGGATTCCGGTATTCGGCAAGAGACTTTAGATGAGTCGCATACTACTCCTTATTCTTTATATCTGGGTACGAAGAAAATGTACCAAGATTTGAGAACTCTATATTGGTGGTCGGGGATGAAGAGGGATGTAGTAGATTATGTGGCCAAGTGCTTAACCTGTCAGTAAGTGAAGGCTGAACATCAAAGGCCAACAGGGTTGTTGCAGCCTTTAGGGGTTCTGAAATGGAAATGGGAGGACATCACCATGGACTTCGTGGTTGGATTACTGAAGATAGTAAGATAGTATGACTTTGTGTGGGTGATTGTGGATAGGTATACCAAATTAGCCCACTTTCTGCCTGTTAAGACAACTTATATAGTGGAGCAGTATGCTGAATTGTATGTGAAGGAAATTGTGTGACTTCATGGGGCTCTGAGGTCGATAGTATTCGACAGGGACCCCACCTTCACCTCCAAGTTTTGGGAGAGCCTGCAGAAGGCTATGGGTACGCAGTTGCGATTTAGTACCGCCTATCATCCTCAGACGGATGGACAGTCTAAGAGGATGATTCAGATACTAGAGGATATGTTGCGAGCCTGTGTGCTAGATTCTGGGGGATCTTGGAGTAAGTATCTCCCTTTGATCGAGTTTTCATACAATAACATCTACCAGGCGACTATCGGAGTGCTCCGTGTGAAATGTTATATGGGAGGAAGTGCATATCGCCCATCCATTAGGATGAGATGGGTGAGAGAAAGTATTTAGGTCCTGAGGTTGTTTAGAGGACCAATGAGGCGATTGAGAAGATTAGAGCTCGAATGCTCGCCTCCCAAAGTTGACATAGAGTTACTTAGACTTAAGAAGCAGGAGTGTAGAGTTTCAAGTCGGTGTTCATGTGTTTCTCAGAGTTTCTCCCTTGAAAGGGGTGAAGCGATTTGGAGTGAGGGGCAAGTTGAGCCCTATGTTTGTTCGCCCCTTCGAGATTTTGGAACGGGTTTGAGAGGTAGCCTACAGGTTGGCAATGCCTCCAGCTTTATCAGGGATTCACAACGTATTCCATGTGTCCATGCTCTGGAAGTATGTATTGGATTGTACGCATGTGTTGAGTTATGAGAACCTGGAGCTGGATCAAGATTTGTCTTATGAGGAGATTTCGGTTCAGATTCTAGACTGAAAAGATAAAGTCTTGCGGAACAAGACCATTTCTTTAGTGAAACTTCTGTGGAGGAACAACAAAGTGGAAGAGGCAACTTGGGAGCTTGAGACTGTTATGTGGGATCGATATCCTGAGTTATTCAGGTAAATTTCGAGGACGAAATTTCTGTAAGGAGGGGATAGTTGTAACGTCCAAAATTTGCTAATAAGGCTTAGTGCCTTGATTAGCATGCCGGGAGGGCAATAATTGATTTAATTAAGTTATTACATGGATTAAATGATTATGTGATTAGAAATGCATGTGTTAGGTGAATTAAATATGCATGTGGGCCCATTTTGCTTAGTAGGGGCATAATTGTAATTTTGGTCTGTTGATGGCATAAATGTGAATTATATGTGTGTTGTGCTTTATACCACACATTGTGATGATATATCTGTGATGTGTGATTTGAGATGGTCCTAGGGAGCGAAATAGCTAAATAGTCACAACGGGGTCGAGTACCCGGCTCGGGAGGAGCCTAGGGGTATTTTGGGGATATAGTATGTGTTCGGGAATTATGGGGTAACAAGTATTGGTTTAATGTTTGTTTAACTGTGTCGGGGATTAAATAAGGTGTTATCCCTCAAAAATACGAGGATGACGTGGCGAATGGGAATGCGACACGTGACATCACAAAATCAGGGAAAAAATGACAAAGTATTGAGAAAAGACCAATAGGCGAAGAAGATAGGTCCAGACTTATGGGGAAGTCGACCATGCCTAAACCCCCTAGGGGTGGTTGGCCTGACCCCTACCCCTAGGGGTGATTAGCCTAAGCAGGCCCAAGAGCCCTAGGGGTGGTCGTCCTGACCTCTACCCCAGGGGTGGTCGGCCCCACTGTGTCCAAGAGTCCCTAGAGTTGGTCAGCTTGACCCCAACCCATAGGGTGGTCGGCCTGACATGCTCAACAACCACCTGGGTGGTCGACCCACCTGATTCTTTATAGGGTGGTCGGCTCAAACCCCCAAGTACACTTCATTGAGAAATACTCACTCTCATTCAAACTGAGATCAACAGGCCTAGCACCTAGAGGATCAACAGGTCCAGCACCCAGAAGGTCACATGCCTAGCACCCAAGCTCGGGTCGTCGAGCCTAGCACCTAAGTCTCACATACCAATGGAGACTTAACATCTTCCCAAATGTTTCCATCGTGCATTATCCACCACGATCTAGAGAAACAATGAGAAGACCCACGATCTCATAATCATGGGGAGGTGGACATGTATCTCCACTACCTGATAATCGTGTACCAAACCATGATCTTCAGTACTACTAATCATGTAACAACCCCTGGGTACTATAAATAAAGGGCCCAGGGCTTCATAAAAGGGACTTTTTGGGACTCTTTTTTCTGGATGGATTTTTCTGGAATTTTTGAGATCTGAAGAATATTTGGGGATAAATTCTTGGCAAATTAGAAATGAGTGAATGCTTTTGTTCCTCAGTGTAATAGTTGAGTGATTCAATACTAAAAGCTAAGTAGATTAGGTTATTACTGTTCATCAGAACAGGGCTGAACCACTATAAAATTTCTGGTGTTTGTTTAAGATATTCATACTCTGTCATTTATTATATTCATTTCATTCAAAAGGTGTCGTATACTGTACATACGACTGTTGGCCAATTTCACAGGTCAACATTTTGGTGCTCTCATTGAGAGTACTAAATCAAGAAACACACTTTCATCAGTTTATGATGCCTCCAAAACACAGTCAGGCAAAGAAGACTGCTCCCAGGGACTCCACAACCTAGGACCCATAGATCTCGTTAACGAACCTCAGGTGGAGGTTGGAGATCAACTTGATGCAGAGGATCCATAGGACGCTCACTAGGAGGAGATGGCGCAATTTCTTGCGAGGCAGGAGGCCTTTGCTGCAGAAATTGCCCTTCAGAGGGCGACTATGGAATGAAAATGACGGGAGATAGATGAACAAGTCCAGAGAATGATCCAGAGGGAGCAGGAAGTTGACCAGAGACACCAAGAGGCTGTTGTGGCCTTGGAGGCGGCTACTCAGTTAGCCCGAGCTAACGCTGAAGCTGCTTCTCAGGCGGTGAGGGAAGCTCAGGCAAAAGCAGCAGGAATGCGAGACAACAGTAACAGAGAGTCCCATGGGAGGAGTAGGACCCCAAGGACACTCTCAGAACCACTTTCCCAGAGATAGGATGAAGAGGCACAGTCCAAGATTGCCTCCTCCATGACTAAGAAGAATAACACTTCATCTCGGAGTAGGAGTATTACCAACTCGAAGGCCCCTTCCTAGGGGGATTGACCAAACAATGCAGGAGATGAGGGTCAAACATCTGAGAGGCGTGACAGGAATGAAAATGGCTGCTCAAAATCTCAAAGTCTTGTAGGAGGAGAGGAGAGGGGGCAGGTTCACACCGACAGGGGCAAGGCAGACCTACCACCCCTATACCCTCAGTCTCGCAAGGGAAAGGAACCGATGAATAACACCAATACTGTGTTCGATAGGCTGGGGAAAGATGTGCAACCTTAGGATTTGAGGGAGGTCATCAACAGGAGGACCAGGGCTCAGGAGGGGGTACCAGGGACATCTACCCCACCTAGAGCAGCGATCCCACCAGCCGTGCATGCTCAAATAGATGCACTCGTTATGGCTGTTCAGGGTATAACAAAGAAACCTTCCAATATCGAGTTGGCACATAAAAGTGGGAGTCCCTTCAGTGCTAATATCCAAGCTGCCCAACCACCACCGAAATATAAGACCCCGAAACTCCCAACATACACTGGGAAGGAGGACCTAGTACAACATATTGGGAAGTTCGAGGATTAGATGGAGTTACTTGGTGTGGAGCATGATTATAGGTGCAGAGTATTCCCTATCACCCTCTCTAACTTGGCTTAAGAATGGTATTGCAAATTCAAACCTAGATCCATCACTTCCTGGGAGCAGTTCAGGAAGGAATTCTACAAGGTCTTTAGTGCTAGGCGGATTCAACCAGTTTATGCCAATCAGATAGCTAACATCAAGCAAGGGAAAGATGAATCTCTGAAAGACTGCATTCAGAGATTCATGAGAGAGGCAAACCGAGCGTCCATGGTAGGAGATGAAGGGAAGTTCGTTTCCATCCCGGTAGGAATAATTTATCGTAGTCCCTTGTGGGATAGTATACACAGGAACCCTATCAACACCTTGCAAGAGTTCCTTGACCGAGCCGAGAAATACATGAAGCTAGATGATGCTATCATGAAGGAAGAAAGATGCATAAACCATTCGACCATTGTCAAGGCGGATAAAGACGGCGCAAACCCTCAGGGCGGTAGTGGGGGTAACGGTAAGAAGAGGAATACCTCAGAGGTCGAGCAGGGTGGAGAAAAGAAAGTTAAGTTAGCACCCGCCGAAAAACAAGCTAAGCATTAACCCTACCAGCCCAGGTTCACCAATTATACCATCCTGACCACATCAAGGGCTGAGATTTACTTGGAAACATACCAGGAGGTACCATACCAAAAACCACCACCCTTGCATTCAGAAGGACAAGAATAAGTTTTGTCGTTTCCATAATGATTATGGGCACGACACAAGCGAGTGCAAATAATTGAATGATGAAATAGAGTTTCTTCTCCGATCAGTAAAACTCTCAAGGAAGTGAGGCAAGACCAAAACCCCAAGTAGGAATCCAGAATTCCGAAGGCAAAGGAGTCCACCACTGGAGCCGGCGGCTGTAGACTTCACACTGGATACCATATGTGGAGGGCCCCACATAGCAGGCAACAGTAACAATGCTCGTGAGCGATATGAAAGGACCCTCAGACATGAGGTAGGGGAGTCTTCCCAGTGCATGGCAGTCGAGGAGCGGTCTCCAAAAATCAAAAGTATAAAAGTGAAACTCTCACTTTTACAGAGGATGACGTCAAGCACGAGGTACCCCCATAATGACCCTCTGGTCCTTACCATTCAAATCGTCAATGCCCCGAGTGAAAAGATGCTTGGTGGATATGGGAAGCTTAGTAGATATAATCTACAAATCATCCCTCGAGAAGATGAAGCTCACAGTCAAGGATTTGACACCATGTTCCCAAGTGATATATGGGTTCATGGGAGAATGCCTAGCACCAGCAGGAACTATCAGAGTACCGGTCACGGTGGGGGATGCCCCTAGGAACGAGACTGTGATGATGGAGTTCCTAGTGGTAGATTGATCATCGGCTTATAATGTAGTGCTCGAGAGACCCCTCCTGATGGCATTACATGTAGCAGTATCTATCTGGCATCTATCTTTGAAGTTCCTCATTTGCGCAGGGCAGGGATGTGTATAGGATAACCAAAGGGAGGCACGAGAATGCTATACTGATTCAGTGGTCAAGGCAAAGAAAGGACCATGCATAAACAATATGATAGTAACCTGCTACGAAGAGAATGAAGGAACTGATGAGGATGTCAACATGGAAGCTGACAATGAAAGAAACACTCTACTGGAGCTGGGGGCTCCTTTTAACGAAGATTTTTTTGTTATAGCAAGTTTCCCAAAGTAAGGGAAACGACATCGATCCTTGCTTTGGGGATGCCATCATGGGGGTGGGACCAGTTGAAGATCTTGACGAAGTCCTACATGATGAGAAGGACCTGACTAGAGGAATCAAAGTCGGGAATGAGTTAAAGGTGGAAATTAAAGCACGGTTGGTGGAATTTTTGAAGAAAAACCAGGATGTCTTTTCCTGGTCACATAAGGACATGGTTGGAATTTCTCCATCTGTGATAAGTCATGTCCTCAATATAGACAAGAACCACCCACCAGTGCAACAAAAAAGAAGACTGCTTGACAAAGACCGATCTCAAGCCCTAAAGGAGGAGGTCGAGCGGCTCAAGGAAAATGGTTTTATATGGGGGGCCTACTACCTTGATAGGATATCAAACCCTGTACTGGTCCCAAAACCAAATGGGAAGTGGAGAACATGCGTGGACTTCACTAATCTGAACAAGGCCTGCCCCAAAGACTGCTTTCCACTACCAAGAATAGGCCAACTGGTCGATGCAACGGCAGGACATGAAATACTCTCATTCATGGATGCATATTCTGGGTATAATCAAATAAGTATGCACCCTCCCGATGAGGAACATACCAGCTTCCGGACAGACAATGGATTGTATTGTTATAAGGTGATGCCTTTCGACTTGAAGAACGCAGGAGCCACCTACCAGCTTTTAGTGAATGGCATGTTCCGAAACTTGATCGGCAAAAATATGGAGGTATACGTCGATGACATGTTGGTCAAGTCCAAAGAAGCTGGAGGTCATGTTCAAGACTTGGAGGAATGCTTTGCAATACTTAGAAAGTATAGCATGAAGTTAATGTTAGGAGTATGTCCTAAAAGCATGTAAAAGACATTTATTATTTCGATGAATAAATAAATACAATGGTTTATTATTGTTATATATGGATTATTAAATTATTTTTTGAATAATTTTCTAAATATCAGAAAAATTCCATATTCATTATTGAGGATGTGATCTTGTATTAGTACGAGAGAATTATGATCACATGAATGAATAAAAATAGTCAACAACAAATTAAAGTTAAGGAATTCTTTAATTGGGGTTGTAAGTACGGTTTGCTAAGTATCATGTTGATACAAATAATCTAGATTCAGATTATTGATGTGGTAAGACATCTCAGTAAAGGTACTTTATATAATATGATTATATATGACATGGACCGATATGAATAAAAGTCTTTATCCAAAAACCATTTAACAATAAATACTTGTAATTTATATCATAACTGATGATCATTTATAGATCAACCTAAATCTTGAGTGTTCATGAACTCCTGTTCATGTTTATTAAATCTTTTGATTCATTCGTTAAGGTCTCTTCATAGAATGAGGCTAATGACTTTTGTTTTGGAGATTTAATATCGTGGATGGCTGGGAACATGTATCAACAATACGAAATCTAATATTTCCTAACGGGTCGTATATTAGTTCCCTTAAGGGTTAATTTTGGAACTGAATAATTTTGAGCTCAAATCTATAATTAGATTATAGATTAATTATTCACTAGTGAATTAATGGTACTTAAGGAATAAGAAGTAAATTAGAAAGGTAAAATGGTAATTATTCCATTCAAATTTATGAACTAATTAATTAGAGGGTTGAACTATTGTAAGATGGTTATATCAATGGACAGCTTAGAATAAGATTTCTGTAAAAGTATATCTATAACATAAAGAGTTAAATTCTGAATTTATAGTGGAGAAATATCATAATTAATAAATTAACTATTATAATTAAAGAGTTTAATTATTTAGTTTCAATTTATTGGAGCTTAATGTTATAGGTCCATGGTCTCTGAAATGGCTCAAACAAACACTAACAAAGATAAATACAAAAATGGGCAAAATGACTTATTTGATAAGTAAAATATTTTTCTATGCACTAAACATAATTATTGTATAATTATGTGTAATTGATTAATTGAGAATTAATTAATTATTTGATTTAACAAAAATATAATTAATTTTGAATTAATTTATTTTTGGGATTTTTGGTATTTAAATAATAAGAAAAAATGGAAAAAATCGCATGCCTTCCTTGGCATGTGGTACACGTGTAGCATAGTGAACAATCAATGTGCTACACACACAGGAAGCTTCTAGAAGTTTTTTTATTCCACAATTTTAGTTATTTAAATATTAAATAAATAATGAGATATTGTAATATGATTAAAATATTATTATTTAAACAAAATCTGATAACTGATTAATTATTTTAAATTGTTTTAAATAACTAATATTTTGTTTTTAATATATTGGATATATTAAATATAGGAGATCAATTTTTCTGAGCGATACTTTTCAGTGATAATAAATATATATCGTGAAATCTCCCTGAGAGAAATAGAATAGTGATACAAGCATAGGTCACTGTTCTTCACAAACTTAGGTCCAAACTTTATCAGATCTCATGTGTTGAGAACATCTGATAAATAGATTTTGCCTATTGTTTTGCATAGCGAGCCCACACTCGTTCTTTGTGTGCTGAGAATATTTTGGAAGATCCTGGTGTGAGATCTCAAGGATTTTTGCCGTACAAAAAAGATTGCAGCAAGGAAGAACTTCAGGTAATTTTCTATTCATATCTTTGATTCAATATATATATGTATGTGAAGAAGTAGATCTAGAAATCTTGTGGGGTTAAATTAACAATTTTTATTATTGTTCCGCTGCGTATAATCTTTGATTGATCTATAAAAACCAACAAATGGTACCAGAGCCATCTTCACATATATATATATATATATATATTGAATCTGTGTGGGTTTAGTTTTATGCATTTATTTATTTTTGATGAATGAATGGATGGCTTAATATGATTGAATGCATGAGAATGTGGAATCGTTAATTGTATGGTGCTTTTGGGTTAGGATTTTTTTATGATTAGATCATTGTGTAAACCATAAAGGGGCATAGGATTTATGTAATTTTATTTGGTTTTTGACACCATAAAATTGTAATTCCGATCACACAAAGTCAAAACAGAGCCCGGGATTTAGAATTTAGCCACCGTTCCTCCGAGGACACCCTCTGAGCCACTGCTGGGGACATCGTACGGACCGTACGGATGGGTTTGTACGAATCCGTACGGTTCCGTACAAGTGGGCCCCGGCAGTACCTTTTGGTGCCACATGTCCTCGTCTTACTGGTCCAGAATTTTTTTATTTTTTTTGAAATTAATCTGTAATTTTTTTAATTTTCAAATGTTAAATATCCTATTTATTATAAATTTGATATTTAAATAATGAGATAATTTTGTTATCCTAACAAACTTTTTTTAATATATTATTTAAAATTTTATTTTTCTAAATAACAGATTTTAATTAAATTTATTTTAGTTTTTAATTAAAAGTTGTTTTAATTAAAAAGGAAAATAAAATAATGATTATTTAAAAGTTTTGTTTTAATTAATCAAGATAATTAGAAAATTGTTTTCTTATTATTATTCTGGACCAACGACACATATCCTACCGAAAGTAAAGTAAAGAAGCCCGATGGAGATCAAGACGGTTTTATTTTATTTTATTTTTAATTTTATAAAGAGGTTGTAAAATTAGAAATACCCAAAAGCACCCGTTTCAACATTTATTGTTTATTTAGTTAAATGTGATTGATAATATGTTCATGCATTTTGTGCCATACATAAAAAACCCACACAGTCATTATCATGCATCTCATTGGTAGAAACATGATTATTAGGATTGTCCTATATGTTTATATGATTTGTTTTGCGAAACCAATTGCATATAAATTACTTAGTTTTATTCTTTGAAAACTTGGTAAAATATCACACCAGTTTTAAGTCTTTATGACTTAATTTCTTTAAACCAACTTTATTTTAAAATTGTTTTTTATCAAAGTTTAGAAGAACATAATTGGTAATTTAAAATTGGATATGGAGCTAGAAACTCGCTTTCTTTCCAATTTTAATTATGTGCATAAAGTTTAAAGAATCTATAATTAATTTGGAATTAATTAGGTTAAAAACACTTATTTCAAAATAGTGAGTGGGAGAGGGTTGATATCGCAAACATAATCCACCAAATAGGGCGTTGCCCAAAATGAGGATAGAGACTTAGATCCTCGCTTTGGGGATTTTGAAGAAGAAGTGGGACCCATCGAGGACCTTGAAGAGGTCCAACTCGATGAGGAAAATCCGGCTAGAGTTGTGAAAGTCGGTAAAAACTTAGAGACAACAACAAAACAAGCACTGGTGGAGTTCTTAAGGAGGAACCAAGACGTCTTTGCCTGGTCACACAAAGACATGGTCGGGATAGATCCTGCAGTCATCAGCCATGTCTTGAACATCGACAAAATCTTTCCACCAGTGCAACAAAAAAGAAGGCTGCTCGACAAAGATAAATCAAAGGCCTTGAAGGAGGAAGTCCAGAAGTTGAAGGAGAATGGGTTCATTAGGGTGGTGTTTTATCCATCGTGGGTCTCTAATCCCGTACTCGTGCCCAAGCCAAATGGCAAGTGGCGTACATGCGTGGATTTTACAGACCTAAATAAAGCCTGCCCCAAAGACTGTTTCCCACTCCCAAGGATCGACCAGCTGGTCGATGCCACTGTAGGGCACGAGATCCTCTCATTCAATCATGCTTACTCTGGGTATAATCAAATCAGTATGCACCCCCCTGATGAGGGTCACACTAGCTTTCGAACCGATACATGGCTCTACTGTTACAAGGTGATGCCCTTCGGTTTGAAAAATGCTGGTGCGACTTACCAGAAACTCATCAACCACATGTTTAAGGAGCTGATCGGCACAAACACAGAGGTTTACGTCGACGACATGCTGGTTAAGTCGAAGAAAGCAGAATGGCATGTAAGGGATTTGTAGGAATACTTCAACATCTTGAATAAATATAGGATGAAGCTAAATCCCCTTAAATGCTTCTTCGGAGTAGGATCAGGGAAGTTCTTGGGATTTATAGTTAACTCAAGAGGAATTGAAGCTAATCCCGAGAAAATAAAAGCCTTGATCGAGATGAAGTCGCCAGTAAAGATTAAGGATGTCCAAAGCCTGACTGGGAGGATTGCTGCTCTCAATAGATTCATTTCGAAATCGACAGACAAGTGTGTCCCATTTTTCAATCTGCTTAGAGGCAATAAGAAATTTGAATGGACAGTTGAGTGCGAACAGGCCTTTCAAGCGCTAAAAATTCATATGGCGCAACCACCCATCCTGTCAAAGCTGGTCGATAAAGAGACTTTGTTCATCTAGCTGGCAATCACAGATTATGCTGCTAGTGATGTTCTAGTAAGAGAAGAAGAGGGTGTGCAGAAGGCTTTCTATTATGTAAGCAAAAGGCTGATCAGAGCATAGTTGAGGTTTCCCCCTTCGAAAGGTTAGCCTATTATTTAGTGTTGGCCTCTAGGAAGCTGCGGCCTTACTTCCAAGCTCATCCAATTACGGTATTAACCGACCAGCCTCTTCGACAAGTCTTGCAAAAGCCAGAGGCTGCAGGAAGAACACTAAAGTGGGCAGTCGAACTCGAGCAGTTCGACATATCTTACTTGCCGCGAGCAGCGATAAAAGGACAAGCCTTGGCTGACTTCATCGCCGAATTCATAGAGCTCGCGGGTGGCGAGCAGACTGAAGAACCCAGTGAGCCTGAGTGTCAAATCCAAGCACCCTCGTGGAAGTTGTTCACAGACGGTTCATCCAACGAATCCCATGCAGGAGCAGGAGTGATATTGATAATGCCGGAAGGGCATCGATTTCACTATGCAATTAGATTTGACTTCACTGCTTCTAACAACGAGGCTGAATATGAAGCATTATTCGCTGGACTGCGGTTAGCCAAGGATATGAACATAAAAGTGCTTGACATCTATAGCGATTCTCAGCTGGTGGTGAACCAAGTCTTGGGGGAGTACCAGGCACGAGGTTTGAAGATGGTCGCCTATCTAAACAAAGCAAAGGATCTGTTAGCCAAGTTCGACAGATACACTCTCCAGCAAGTTCCTCGCGATCAGAATTCCAATGCGGACGCTTTGGCAAAGTTGGCAAGTGCAAAGGATGCTGATACTCTGAACATAGTGCCAGTCAAGCGACTATCAGTCCAAGCATCCAAGTAGAAGAAACCACTCTAGTCATCCAGATGGCAGATACATGGATGGCACCTTATGTAGAGTATCTGTCAAGCGGCATACTACCAGCGGATAGGAACAAAGCCAGGACCCTTCAGCGTCAAGCTGCTAGGTATATCCTGGTCGATGGGATCCTGTACCGAAGAGGATACTCCATGCCACTCCTCAGATGTATTACAAAAGGAGAAAGCCAAAAAGTTGATGAAAGAGATGCACGAAGGTTTTTGCGGGGACCACGCTGGGGGGCAAAGTCTGTCAAAAAAGATCCTAAGGCATGACTATTTCTGGCCAACCATGAATGAAGACTCAGTGGAGTTCGTGCGGAGATGTGACAAGTGTCAGAGATTTTCTAAAATCCCACGAGCAGCTCCCAATGAGTTAAAGCAGATGCAGAGTCCATGGCCCTTCGCAGTTTGGGGAATAGATCTAATCAGATCTTTGCCTACAGGAAAAGGTGGTGTAAAGTATGCAGTGGTTGCTGTCGACTACTTCACCAAATGGGCCGAGGTGTCATACCCAGTTTTCCTTGGCGTACGGGTATGAAGCTATGTTGCCTGTTGAGTTCGATCCACCGTCGCACCGCAGATTGACATACGACCAAGACTCTAACAGCCAGCTATTGATGGAATCCCCGGACTCAATTGATGAAAGGCATGAACAAGCCCAACTCCGAGTAGCTGCGTACCAGCAGAAGGTCGCCCGATATTTCAACTCTAAAGTACGAGAAAGAAAATTCAATGTTGGAGATCTTGTGCTTCAAAGAGTTTTCCTTAACACCCGCGACCAAGCTGCTGGAGTACTCAGGCCAAATTGGGAAGGGCCTTACCAGATTGATGAGGTCCTTCACCCAGGCACTTATAAACTTGCACGCTTAAATGGAGATCTTTTTCCTCGCTATTGGAATGGAGAACACATGCGCAAGTATTACCAATGAACAATTCTTCTTAAAGAGTTGGCTTGTATAAATTTTACTTTTTACAAGTTTTGAAAAAGTGTAAGATCTTATTGATCACTCGTACAGACATGTTTAGTCCATTTATTATGAGAAATAAAAGGGACTGTGCTCAGTCAGTCATTTCTTGCCAACTATTGTATTTATTACAAGTATTTGCTCATTACGTGTGTTGTTTTACTGTATTATAATTCTAATCATATTGCTACGAGCAGTAATGTTTGAGCAGATTTTGGTCAAGGCAAGTGACCAAGGACCTAAAGCTTCTCGATCACTTGGGGGGCATATAAGGTACAAGTAAGCAAAGCATATCGTTAAAAGGTATGTAAACACATGAGAGCAAAATAAGTGAAAGCATGCTAGGGCACTTAGAGTATTTTTCAAAATTTTGTTATTTTGTTAAATCAAACCAAAGTGCTATGCTAAGTTCGGTCATTCGAACATATGTTATAATAATATTCAAATATATTATAATATCAAAACGAATCCTTTTACACCGCGAGCAGTCACTGCAGCAACAACAAATTATATTATTTTTACATCACGACCCATAGGTCGTGTAGTTAAAAAAATAAAATACAAGCAGAAAATACTAAGGAGCTCAAGGATCTTGAGGAGTCGGAGGATCTTGGGGAAGGTTTTGATTGACGATGCCTATAGCCTCGTTGTTTGCCCCATCCATCCCAGCGGCCAGATAGATTTCAGGGGAAGCACTTTCTTCCTCAGCCAGCTGAGCAGCGCAGCGAGCAAGCTCGGTGTCTCTCGCATTCTCAGGAAGGTAGTCCAAGTTGGCACCCTGATTATGCTTCCAGAAATCATAGAAGCATCAAAGAGTGGCACTCTTGTACCTTTCCAAGTTGCCGGCGTTGGCTTTCTCCAACTCCTCAATTCGGCCCTCCAGGGTAGTATTCTCCTGTCTGCTTGCGACCAAGTCCAACTCGAGCTGTTGGGCCGCGCGGTAGTTGAAGCGGTTGGACTCCTTAAATTGGTTCCTTTGCTCACGAACTTTCTCCAGAGACCTCTACTTCTTCTCCAACTCCTTAGCCAATTTGGCCTTTTCCTCAACCACCACTGCCAGTTGTTCAACATATTTTGCCTCGGCAGCTTTAAGTTCATCCTGGTGCCGTTGCTCCAAATTTCTGGCTTGCTCGGTGACAGCACCCAAGCGGATATGACCGGCAGTGAGGGTCAGCATGGCCTGCAGTCGGAGTAGAAGTTAGACTATCTATAAAATAAAGAAGACCTGTTTCCGCAGAAAAAGATGACTTACACTGGTGAACTCGTTCAGGGCGCGGTTCAGGATTAGGTCAACACCCATCGCCTCTGTAGCAGCCATTGCCTCTCGGCAGTGGTCATGCTTCACAATCTTAGTGACCCTCTCCTTGACCAATTTAAAGGCATGACCAATTATGTCGCCCCCAGTTGAAGCAGGATCGGCCTGCTGAGTTTGGTCGGTCGGGGCCGCGGGAGGTGGAGTTGATCACGCTGGAGCAGGAGGAATCTGCTACTCGTGGGGAGAGGATGGAGTTGTGGGGGCAAAGGGCCCATCCTCCGGAGGGCCAGCGTTGCGAGCCTTCTTCGTCTGAGGCGCTTTGCTGCTTTCCCCGTGGTGTCTCTTGCTGGTCTTCTTCTTGCTCGGGGGAGCTGCGGCAGCCTCAGGAGTGCTGTAGATGTCGAACACATTGACAGATTCCATGTCTGGAAAAGAAGAAAAATGTTGAAAAGTGAGATAGCATGAATGACCAAGTATATTACATCAGAAAAAGAAGTAAAGAAAGATTGCAAAGTCAAATACCCGAGCTATTATTACTGGTCGCTATCCTATACACTCTACTAGTCTTATACTCACTCTTTGACATGAAGAAGTCTGGACCTAAATTTGGAGCATATTTAAAATTGTCGTCCCCGTCGAATAGGTGACAGGGAATTGGCAAGTTATCTAAAAGCAAAATAACTGTACCATTCTCATCCGAGGACTCGTCCGAGTGTTCGACAGGCTCGGTGGCCTTCTTTTTTCCTTTCCCCAAGGGGGCCAAGGGCCTCTCTGCTGGAGGAGTGCTAACAGGTTCCCTGATCGTGACCCCAGTTGGTCTCCTTCGTGGAGGTGACACTGGAGGTTGCTGCTCAGGTTCCACCTCGGCAGTGGCACTCCCTGCTGTTGGCTCCCTCGTGCCCTGATGAGGGGCCAAGAGGCCAACCAACCTAAGGTTAGCCTCTGTAACCAGATGCTTGACACTCTTTTCTACGTCAGTCATGCTGGCTAGGAGTGCCGATCTCAATTCCATGTCTGGAGTTGGGTCTGGTCGCAGCCGTGGGCCTGGAAGACATTAACAGTTTAAGAAAATGTGGAGGAGAACACTAAGTGAGAAGTAACAGCTAGTGGTACGAAAGTTTTACCTCCTTGAGCGAAGGCTAGGTTGTTTGCGGTCATGTCAGTTGTGAGGAAGTACTCCTAGTAGTACCTCCCCACATTTGATATGTGGGTGGTGTTAGTTAGGAAGGTGCACCCGGTTTCCTGATGACAGAAGTGAAAAAACCTCGTGCCTTCTTAGTTGGGGTTAGATTTGAGGTCAAACAGGTAGTTGACCTCATGAGGCATTGGCACGGGCCATTTCTTGTGGTTGTACAGGATATAGAGCGCAGCGAGCATCCTATATCCGTTTGGGGTTATTTGAAAAGGGGCAACTCTGAAATAGTTGGCCAACCCCTGGAAAAATGAGTGAAGAGGCAAGGTAGCCCCTGCCTCGATGTGAAACCTCGACCAGGCGCTGAAGGCGCCTCCAGGCAGGTTCACCCTTTGGTCTTGGTTAGGTCTGACTAGGGTCACCCCCGTGAGACCGTACTTCCTTATATAATTGGCGATCATTCTGATCGTCATTCTGCTCCCAGGAACTAAATGCCACTCAACATCTGGCTGGATGGCATGTCGGGGTCGAGCGTGTCTTTGGATGTTGGGGTCAGGAGCATTTTCGTCTCGACCACTGGTCGAGGGAGCATCAGCCCTAGGAGTAGACTGATGAGAAGGATCGGGGGTTCTCTTTTTCTGGGCTTTGGTTTTGGTGCGAGCCATATTTCGAGTCAAGACAGGTGAAGTGTTTGGATTGACACGAGAGAATGGGATGTCAGGAATCAATGACGATGGTTGTTCTTCGTCCTCAAGTAGTTGAGCCAATAGATCATCGTCTATAGGTCTTTCTCCTCCCCACGGATCTTGCATGTAAACTGCGAACAGAGAAAGTAGGAGATAAGAAGCACGGCCTGGGAGCTTATGTTGAAAGTTGGAATAACGTTGCTCGCGTCTACGACCAGTAGCATTCTAATGGAAAGACTAAGTTCTATGCGAGCAGTTTGAAAAACAGATCAAAAAGCAGAAATAAAAAGTTTTTGGAAGAAAGCTTTTTCGACTCCGAAGGGGCGGGAAAAACCCAGTTTTTCAGCTAGCCTAAAAATCAAATTTTACTTCCATTCTACGCCCTAAACTTACGATGTTGACTATCAAACTGGCTCCTAACTACTATAGAGCAAAACTACACTACCCTATCAAGCATCAATCAACATTCCCATAATCCTCATGCATTTCTACCCAAGAACACAAAAAAATTTCAGAACTCAAAACAGTTGTATAGCAGTATGCATGGCATGTCAAAGGGCTTAAAAGTTGAAGAAATTTACCTGGATGAAGGTTGGAGATTCTGAAATGAAGCAACCTTGGACGAGCAAACGGAGGATCCTTAGAACAGCGACGGAAGGTCTTCGAAAGTTTTGAGCTCTGAGATGGAGTTCTTGAGGGTTATTGTCAAGAAAATGGCGAGTAAAAAGTTAAAAGGTAAATGTGAGGATTATTTATAAAGGTTGAGATATGTTGAAAATGGGTAATCATGAGTTACCTTTTTCAAGGCATGGGGGAGTGTAATAGCCGTCAGAGGGATTACTTGGAAACCGAAAAGGCGTGATTGGACGAGATTAGGTCACAGTTTTCGAGAACACACGAAGGGCTCTGACAGATTTCGTGGGGCATACGAAAGGTTAGTTTCCTAAGTTTACTTATTGCTGGTCGCAATAAATAAACTTAGGGGGCAAATGTTTATCCAAAAAACAGCTGTGGATGACGTGGCAAGAATTTTCGAAACGTGGCCAACACATGGCAGAGATGCTGCTCGCCTATCGACCAGAGATATATCCATATGCGAAGTTCATGTTTTATATACGACCAGCCTGGTCGTATACTCCGTTTATTTATGAATAAATTTGTACAGTTGTAATGATATCCAAGAATATCTCTTCATTATGACCTGAAGATCCGTTTATTAAGGAAAGATATGACTAATTGAATCATGTAACCCTCCTTGAGCCTATAAATATACAAGAAATATCTCAAGGGCGGATCTTTTGATCTTTTTTCGAATTGCATTACTATTATCCATCGCTTGTATTGTTTTCTCCTTCTAAGGTCTGTGAAACTCAGGAACCCTAGTTCTTTGATCACACCTTTGAAAATCAATATTAATAATAGTATCAAGTGGACGTAGGTCATTACCAATCACTGGGGCCAAACCACTATAATTCTTTGTGTTCTTTATTTCCCATTAGATTGTTTTCTCAAGCTTTGTACTATTTTTCTGTCATTTTATTGACTCCGTGTCGTTGACCAAAACGAGGGTCAACAAGTATGATTCTGGATATGGAATGGTTAGCCAAGTGAGAGGAAATGATTGATTGCAAGGAAAGGATATTAATTCTTGGGTTTGAGAGTGGGAGACCCTTGTGGTAGATGGCACGGTGCATGGATTTGGTATGCTGATGACATCTAAACTTAGAGCTAGAGATCTATTGCAGGAGGATGCATAGAACTCTTAGCTAGTATGGTGGATACCACTTAGGTCGTGCCAGTGGGGACAGGGTAGACTGGATTAGTTTGTGAGTTTCTGGATGGATTTCTAGGGGATTTGTTAGGATTACCTTTACACAAAAAGGATAGAATGGTGATTGGATTGGTGCCAGGGATGGAATCAGGCTTAGGGCACTGTTTTGAGAAGCTTTAGCAAAGCTGTAAGAACTAAAGGCTCAGGTATTAAGTAAGATGGTATTCTCCAAGGTGGATCTTTGATCTGGTTATGACCAGCAAGAGATCAGGGATAAGGATATGCAGAAGACTGCTTTTTATATTAGAAAAGGGCACTGGGAGTGCTGAGTTATGTTTTGAGGAAATGGTTAACGCTAAGTTATGTTTGGATAAAATAGATGAATGGAGTACTCAAGATTATCAAAATTGGACATGTGATCGTTTTGAATGACAGTATTGTGGTATACTCTCAGTTGGAGATTTGCCAAGGTTAAGGAACACCTTAGGGGTAGGAGTTTCCTTGGACGGGCAGGATATTATATGTGCTTATTCCGAGTCTTCTTACAGATCAGAATCAATTTGTAGGTTGTTATGACATCTCACAGGGAAAAGTGATTGCCTACGCATCATGTTGGTTAAAGGATCTGACCAAGACTAGAGTAGAGTTTCTGGTGGGCCAGGTGGCTAGCTTTATACTTGAGATTATTATTTAAGAAAAGATCAAAGTAAAGACAATTAAGTGAACCACAGATAGGAAGATTGAGTGGAAAGTCTTAGCTGAATTAGCTAAGGATTATACAGTGTCATGTATGAATTTATTGAGGTATAGAGATCGGATTTGGAATCCGATGGACACTGGAATTAAATGAGAGATTCGGGATGAATCTCATATTATCCTCTTATTCTCTTCATCCAGGAATCATGGAAATGTAACAGGATATGAAAGCTTTGTAGTGGTGGCTTAGGATGGAGAGGGACATAATGGAATACATGGCAAAGTTCTTAACCTGTTAGCGGGTCAAGACAGAGTATCAGAAATTAGTAAGGCTATTGTAGCCTTTAAGTATTCCATAGTGGAAATAAGGAAACATTGCGATGAGTTTCGCGGTGGGGCTGCCC
Source organism: Humulus lupulus (assembly GCF_963169125.1). Taxonomy (NCBI): domain Eukaryota; kingdom Viridiplantae; phylum Streptophyta; class Magnoliopsida; order Rosales; family Cannabaceae; genus Humulus; species Humulus lupulus. The sequence continues at coordinate 230,683,864 of NC_084794.1, forward strand.
AGGATAGTTGGTCAGCGTGATTTGGCTTGGGTCGTTATGGACCAGCATTTAAAGTGAGCCACTTCTATTAGTAAGGATGAGTAATACAACTGATCAGTATTCAGATCTTTGTGTGAGAGATATGGTATGCCTTCATGTAAATTCAAGGTCCATCTTATCAGATAAAGACTTTATTATTACTTCCAAGTTTTGGAAGGGTTGCATAAGGTGATGAATACACATTTTATTACTCTTAGACTGATGGTAAATTAAAGAGAGAGAGTTATCCAATTATTATTGGAAGAACATCTTATAAGATGAATGAGATATTATATCTGGATCCTGAGGTAGTTCAGGGGATCATTGAGGTTATTGAAAAGGTTAGAGCCTGGATGCTCACTTCTAAGAGTAAATGGAAAAGTTATATTGATTTGAGATGCATGAGCATGGAGTTCCAAGTAGAAGATTGTATTTTCCTTAAAGTATCACCATGGAAAGGGGTGAAGAGGTAAGAGCAAGTTGAGCTCTAGATTAGAAAAGACCATTTGAATCATGGATAGGTGATTAGTGCTCAAAAATATCATTTTATTAGTTTTAAAGTTTAAAATTAATTAAGTTTTAATTAATATTTTCATGGATTTATTGTACTATATTTTATATTTGAAAATATTAATTTTAATTTAATTTGTGTTTAATTTTCAAGAAATAAAATGTATTTTGACACAAAGAAAAAAAAAGAAGAAAGAAAGAATTAAAAATGAAGAAATCCTCAAGAAAATGACATTTTTCACAAAAACTAGGCCCAAAACCAAGCCCAAACAGCCTGGGCCCAAGCCAATAGCTTCTCCCCATGCTGCCACATGGTAGCTTGCTATTCGCCTAGCCAAGTCAGCTGCGCCACCGAAGCCGAGCCGCGCCGAAAGCCAAGCCGCCTGACGCATCTGACGCGCTGCCACGTTCTGACGAGATGTCACCTCTGCCTGACGCGCCGGCCTGAAGAGCCAACCAAGGGACGCCATGCGTCCCACTGCTTGGCGGCTGTCCCCCACGTTGCAACCCGCCAGCTATCGAGCCAATCTGCTTCCGTCATGTGGCCTCCTTGTCTCCCACGGCTCAACAACATTTTCCCCATTGCCATCAGTTTTTATGCCACTTTCCCACTATTTTGTATACGATTTTACACATTTTTGAGTCATTTTTTTCACTATAAATAGAGGACTAAATGGAGTAAAAAAGCATGAGGTTGTGGAAGGAAGTGTAGAGAGTATTGTTGGAGAGAAAAACACTTATTTATTAATTTTCCTATTTTTCTTTTACATTTCTTTGAGTGAAAAAAATGCCTATTTTAGGCTAAATTCTCTTGTGGAAAGGTTAGAGTGATGTTCATGTTTCACATTATATTTTTAATATATTGATTCTTTATTTTGTTCTTCATTTCTATATCTTTGTTACAATTAAATTTATTTTCTTCTAATTTTTATTCTAAATTTATTAGTGTCTTTTACTTAAGTCTAGTCATGCTCTTCTTATGTAATTTAGGCTCTTAATTTAATTTACGATATTTGTTATATTATATGTTTTTTACTGCATTCTGCCATTGGTATTTTGTCGCTCTAAGGTATATAATATGATAGGTTTTTAAAATATTAGAAGTTAGTATAATTTAATTAAAGAACATATTTTAAGGTGAACTTTATTATCTATATTTTCCAACTATAATTAATAGTGTAGAATTATAGTTGAGTAGAATGAATCAATTTTTATTAAAATATATATATGTTTGCATGAATGAAACTTATGCCTTCCATATTTTCTTTCTCATTCTAATTCATCGATTTTGTTTATTTAATGTTAAAAATTATATATTCTTTTTCAAAGTTATATTATTTCAAAGTTTATTATTTTTAATTTACTAATCTTTCTTTTTACTTGTATTTTACCTCTTTGTGGATACGACATAGCCCGATTACTACTGCGACTGCTTAGGAGTTATTGGGCGATATCAATTTTTGGCGCCGTTGTCGGGGAAGTAATTCTACAATTAAAAGTTTGCATAGTAAATTAATTTTTTTCGTTTATTAAAAAAAACAAAAAAAAGTAGTCTATTTTTTTTATTTATCTTTTATTCTATTTATTTATTTTATTTTATTTATTTTCCTTCTAGGTTTAGAATTTTATTTTCTAGATTTAGGTTTTTTTTCTTCGAAAAAAAGCATAAAATTTTAAATCATAAAATAAAATAATAAAAATAAAAATAAAAAATCAAACACAGTATTGAGAACATTTGTGTAATTGTGGAAATTAATAAAAACAAAACTTGTTCTGTCTTAGAAAAATTGGTTCTTAAATAATGTATGTGTTAGCGTTACCCTCCAACCTTTTCTAAGAACCTCGGGGAGTTCTAGAAAAGCTCTTGGGCCTAGAGTGGTACCTTGGCAGCCTTCCTAATTGGTTTGGGAACATTTTTGGTGTATACTTATTACACTATTACACACTTGCGCTTATAATACTTACAGAATAAAAAAAAATTATTTATGCCACAAAATAGAGACGCACTAGGGAGATTCGTGAGACAACAAGTAGAAACTTTAGAAAACTCTCCTAGTTCGTCATTTTCTTCCATTCGTCCAAACACTCCCGATTCACCGAGACTTCCTGAACCACCGATGATGGCTCATCAAGATGAAGTCCAACCAAGAACGCTACAGGATTATTTACATCCTACGCGTACAGCCACACCTTCATGCATAATGTATCCCAACAATATGCCAAATTTCGATTTCAAACCCAGCATGATTAACCTCTTACCAACCTTCCATGGGTTGGAAAATGAGAGTCCGTACGTGCATATACGGGAATTCGAAGAGGTGGTGGCTACATTCAACAACCGAGTTGATGTCACCAACATTGTGAGATTGGAATTTTTTCCTTTCTCTCTCAAAGACAAAGAAAAAAGCTGGTTGTATTCCTTAAGGCCTAGATCTATCGAAACATGGGACGGAATGACAAAAGCATTCTTTGCCAAATATTTCCCGCCCCATAAGACTAGCAGCCTTAAGAGGCAAATCTCTACCTTCATCCAAAAAGACCATGAAACTTTCCATCAGGCCTGGGAGAGGTTTAGAGATTTGATAAATCAATGCCCAAATCATGGATACGAAAGCTGGCATTTGATAAGCTATTTCTACGACGATCTCACAACCAGACAAAGACAATTCGTACAAATGATGTGCAACGGCGAATTCCTTCAAAAAGATCCCGATGAAGCTTTCGAGTACCTCGACGATCTTCCTGAAAAGTCCTACACATGGAATGGACCAAGTCCTATGGACAAGCCACGATCAACTGGAATCTACCAATTAAGGGAAGATGACAATGTCAAAAGCCAAATTGAATCATTGAGACAAAAATTCGAGGCTTTCAAATCTCAAGAAGGTAGAGGAATCCACATGGCTGCAAAGGTAGAGACACGAGATCCATGCTTCATCTGTGGAGGGGTGGAACATCAACCGCAACAGTGCCCAATTCTTGGTGAGTTAAGAGGAGGAAATGAGGAACAATACAATGCTTTAGGGGATTACAAGAAGCCTTATAACCCTTTCTCAAACACTTACAATCCCGGTTGGTGCAACCATCCAAATTTCAGCTGGAAGGATTCAAACCAAGCATCTAGGAGCCAATGGAGGTCTGAGTAACAACAACCGCCAAAAGCATACATTGCTCCTCAAAATAACATGCAGTCAAGTAATTCTCTAGAGAATACTTTGCAGATGCTTGCGCAAACTCAAATAGCCTCAACTCAAGAGCTCAAATCTTGTTTCACACAAATGGTAGAGGAAATGAAGGACATGAAAATCCAAATGACAAAGCTAAACACTACTTTGGCGATTCAAGAGCATGGTAGACTTCCCGCTCAACCTTTAATCCATCAAAAAGGGCAACACATGGCACAAACCTCCTCCTCTGTAGATACAAATTTCAAAGAGGTTAATGCCATCTCTACTCGAAGTGGTCAAAGTATGGTTTCACCGTTAACTAAGACAATGAGTACGTCAATGCCCGCTCCAGATAATGATGTGCCAATAAGCATTCCAGTAAAGGCACCCTTTCCTCAAGCTTTGAAATCCACTGGAAAGGTATTGGAAAATCATGGTGAAATCCTAGACCTTTTAACACAAGTGAAGATCAACTTGCCATTGTTGCATGTGATCAAACAAGTGCCGGCTTATGCTAAGGTTATCAAGGATTTGTGCACCGTTAAAAGAAAGCACCATGTCAAGAAAACTGCATTCTTGGCAGAACAAGCTAGCGTGGTAATTTACTGCAAGACACCGCCTAAGTACAAAGATCCTGGTTGTCCCACCATCTCATGCCAAATTGGGGAGCAGGAATTTGGTCAAGCCCTTCTAGACTTAGGATCAAGTGTAAATATCATGCCATATTCAATATACCTGCAATTAGGTCTAGGAGAACTCAAGCCCACATCCGTGGTGCTACAACTGGTTGATCGATCAGTTAAGAAACCTCGGGGAATAGTATAAGACATTCTGATTCAAATTGAAAAATTCTATTACCCTGTTGATTTTCTCATCTTGGACACTCAATCTGAAGTGAGTATAGAGTCCAAAATTCCCATCATTCTCAGTAGACCTTTCCTCGCAATAGCAAATGCACTCATTAACTGTAGGAATGGTCTCATGAAAATATCTTTTGGGAACATGACTCTAGAAGTGAATGTTTTCCATATCGGCAAACAACCACCTGATAATGATGATTGTTTCCAATCATATCTGATCGATACACTTATTTCAGAAGAGGTCGACATGAAATACACATCTAATCATTTTAATCACCTCTTCCAAATTTCAGAAGTTCTGAGCCCGATGAGTCTAAAATCAACCCTGAAATCGTCAAACACTCACAGGCTAGAAAAACCATGTTTTGGAATCTAATCTTTGAGGAGCTCCCTCAAGATCGAGAAACACCAAAACCATCCATTGAACAAGCTCCTCAACCAAAGTTGGCACAACTTCCTGATGGTCTTAAGCATGTTTTCCTGGGAGCTGACAACACTTTTCTTGTCATAATATCTTCCAAGATCAATGCCACACAAGAGCGCCAACTCATCAATGTGTTGCAAGAACAAAGAGATGCATTAGGATGGACGATAGCTGACATCAAAACTATTAGTCCTTTAATTTGCTCCCATCACATTCAATTGGAAGACGGGGCTATACCACGTCGTGACCCTCAAAGAAGATTAAACCCAACAATGAAGGAAGTAATTAAGACTGAAGTCTTGAAACTTCTTGATTCTGGCATAATCTATCCTGTTGCTGATAATAAATGGGTCAGCCAGAAATCTGGGGTAACAATGGTGCAAAATGAAAAGGGGAACTTGTTCCTACCAAGGTCACAACTGGGTGGCGCATGTGCATTTATTATAGAAAATTAAATGCAGCCACCCGCAAAGACCATTTTCCACTTCCATTCATCGATCAAATATTGGAACGTGTGGCAGGTCATCCTTTCTATAGTTTTCTTGATGGTTATTCAGGGTATTACCAAATCGAGATTGCCCTAGAAGATTAGGATAAGACCACATTCACTTGTCCTTTTGGTACTTTTGCCTTTCGGCGCATGCCATTTGGCCTGTGCAATGCTCAAGCCACTTTCCAGCGATGCATGATGAGCATATTTAGTGATATGATCGAGAAATGTATGGAAGTATTCATGGATGATTTGACAGTCTTTGGAGATTCCTTTGAGTCAAGCCTTCTCAATTTAGAATATGTGCTTAAACGTTGCAAGGAGAAGGGCTTGGTACTCAACTAGGAAAAATGTCATTTCATGGTGCCATCAGGCATAGTCTTGGGGCATGTCGTGTCAAAACGAGGAATTGAGGTTGATCAATCAAAGATTTAACTCATATCAAAGCTCCCCACCCCCAAGACTGTTAAACACATTTGATCTTTTCTTGGGCATGCAGGATTCTATAGGAGGTTCATACAAAATTTCTCGACAATTGCTCGCCCTTTGTCAAACCTCCTAGCAAAAGATGTTGTGTTCACTTGGACACCTGAGTGTGAGGAATCTTTTCGAACGCTCGTTGCAAAACTCACTTCCGCCCCTATCATTCAGCCACCAGATTGGAACTTACTATTCGAAGTCATGTGTGATGCTAACAATTATGCTATAGGGGCCGTCTTAGGTCAAAGAAGGGAAGGGAAGCCCTTCGTTGTTTATTACGCAAGTAGAACTCTTAACAGTGCTCAAATGAACTATTCTACCACTGAAAAAGAGTTACTTGCTGTAGTATTCACACTTCACAAGTTTCGTTCCTACCTGATTGGTTCACCGATCACAGTCTTTACGGACCATTTTGCCTTAAAATACCTCCTTTCCAAAAAGGATGCTAAGGCGCGTTTAATTAGGTGGATCCTTCTGTTAAAGGAATTTGATCTGACCATAAAAGACAAGAAAGGAGTTGAAAACGTGGTAGCGGTCATCTTGAATTTTCTGATTCCGCTGATGGCCCAGCCATTCAAGATGACTTCCCTGATGAACATCTCTTCGCAGTCACTAAGTTGCCATGGTACGCTCATATCGTTAATTACTTAGTGATTGGAAAACTTCCAACTGCATGGAGTGCACAAGATAAACGTAAATTTTTCGTCGAGGTTCGTAACTTCTATTGGGACGACCCATATCTTTTCAAGTATTGCCCCGACCAAATTATGAGACGTTGCATTCTAGATGATGAAATTTTTAGTGTTATGAACTTTTGTCATAATGAAGCTTGTGGTGGTCATTTTTCTATGAAAAAGACTGCTGCAAAAATCTTACAGTGTGGTCTTTATTGGCCCACTTTGTTCAAAGACACTAACAAATTCTGTCGATCATGTGAAAGGTGTCAGAAATTAGGTGCCCTATCCCGACGACATATGATGCCATTAAACCCAATTCTTGTAATAGAAATATTCGATTGTTGGGGGATAGACTTTATGGGACCATTTCCACCATCTTCTGGCTACCTTTACATTTTCCTCGCCATAGACTATGTCTCAAAATAGGTGGAAGCTGTGCCTTGTCGAAATAATGATAACACAACTGTTATGAAGTTCTTAAAAGGAAAATGTGTTATCTAGGTTTGGCACACCTCGTGCTATCATAAGTGATCAAGGCACCCATTTTTGAAACTATTCTTTTGAGACCTTAATGCAAAAATATGGTGTAATTCATAAGGTTGCATTGCCTTATCACCCACAGAAAAATGGCCAAGCTGAGTTAGCCAACTGAGAAATTAAGCAAATCTTAGAAAAGATGGTTAATCATGACCGCAAAGATTGGTCCTCACGACTTCTTGATGCTCTCTGGGCATACCGCACTACTTACAAAACTTAACTTGGTAGGTCTCCTTATAGGCTAGTCTATGGTAAAGCCTGCCACCTTCTTGTTGAGCTAGAGCACAAAGCTTATTGGGTAGTTAAAAGCCTCAATTTTGATCTCAAGGCGGCAGGACTCAATCGTAAGCGTCAGTTGTCAGAAATTGAAGAGTTAAGAAATGATGCTTATGACAACTCTAGGATCTACAAGGCTAAAATGAAAGCGGTCCATGACAAGCAGATCCTAAGAAAAGAATTTGAGCCAAACCAACGAGTACATCTTTATGAATCTCGTCTGCATATCCACCCTGGCAAGCTGAGATCAAGGTGGACTGGCCCATATGTTGTGAAATCTGTCTTTCCCAACGGTGCTGTTGAGGTCATAGACCCAACTGATGGGAGAGAATTCAAAGTAAATGGCCAACGACTGAAACACTACATAGAGAGGGTGACCCAGCCTGAAGAAGTCACTCTCATGGAACTGGTTTACCAAGTCTTAGTTGTGTTCCAAATTGTTTGTGTTGGGGTTTTATGCCCTAATTAAAACTCAAATTCTTTGTAATCTCATTTTATTATCAATAAAAGAATAGAAATCATTTTTTGACTTGGTCAATCACTTTGCTCACATGTTTTATTTTCATGATTATTTGTTTAATATAAACTTCTATTAAATCCCGAGCATATAGTTAATCTTATTTATAGTGATGTAATCACAGTGGAATATAAATATGATTATATGTTCAAAATAAGTTAGTCGTAAGATTAGTTAGTGCCCAGGATTTACACTGACTTGCCAATCTACGATATGATCTACTTACACATTATAGTGTTATGTTCTTTCCAGAACATTAGCAAAGTACATAAGATCGGATGTATTTGTTACATTGGACTGAACCGATATTGACAGTTGATAAGATAAGTAAACATACCGTTATTATCTATTCTAGTCATATCATATAGTTGACCATAGGTCAATTCAATCACAATTCTGAGTGGTTAGTATTCTAACTGATTGTATTATTTGAGTTCTTTGACTTGTTCGTTACCATCTTACCCTACGGACTAGCCCATACTTACATCTTGGGAACTCGGTAGTATAATTGAGTGGGAGTGTTAATCATAGATATGAACATCTATAGCTTCTGATGAAGAAGTGAAACAATGGTTTCCTTTTAGTTTGGTTCAAGGTGTTAAATGATAGAGATCTCATTTCAGTAATTAAATTAGTTTACTGAAATATCATTTACAAGGAACTAAGTGTTTTAAGGATAAAATACAATGAGGGGTAAAACGGTATTTTAGTCCTATCTCATTGTAGACCGTCTATAGAGGATTGAGTGACAATTATGATTGTAACAATGGATAATTAATAGCATATCTATATTTGTTATAGAGCGTTCTATGAATTCAAGAGTGCAATTCCAAGTCTATAGTGGAGTCATGAGGAATTAATAAGTTAGTAAATTTATTTGTTAGATTTATGATAACTTATTGGAGCTTGATTTCATAGGCCTATGGTCCCCATTGTACCTTAGATAAAATCCTCTAGATAGTCTCAATTGATTGATTTAATCATCAATTAGAATTATCAAAGTTGACCAAGTCAATTTTGGATAGTTTAACAGAGTTGTGTAATTTTGAGAAGAAAAGAGAAATTATGGCAGATTTATTAATTAAGATAAATTGGTATCTAAATTAATAAATAAGTTTAAATCAAGGTTCAAATTATAAATAATTAATTTGATAAAAGATTTAAATAATTATTTAATTAATTAAATCAATAGAAAGTAATACAGGCCTTGATTTTAAGTCCAATGGGCTTATAATCAAATGGGAAATTTCACGGGCCTATAGCCCATGATAATTTCGACCTAGGGCTTAAAAATGGCTATTATTTTATTGATTTTTTAATTAAATTAAATGACCTAATTGAGTTTATAAAAGGAGTGCTTAGAGAGAAATCAAAACATAAATTTGATAAGTCACAAGTCAGATTTTCTGATAGTTTTAGATTCTCTCTAAACACAAGTCATTTTCTAAGCCTCTTTGTTATTTTATCTTCTTCTCTCTATATCTATCTCATGTGTTGAGAATTGCCCACACTAGTCTAGGTGGTTCTAAGGATACATTGGAAGATTGTGAAGAAAATAGAAGATCGGTTCAGTTTCTTGATAATACTTTGCGACAGAGAGGATACAAGAGTTAGAGAAACTGAAGGAAGGACTATTTAATTTCGCTGCATATACTGTAAGTATTCTATTCTTTGTTTCTCTTTGAATTCAATTTTAGAAACATGTTTTAGGCTATCTCGTATTAATTTGTTTAATATTAGATATACATGAAAATAAATAAAGATCCTGTATAAGCTAATCCAACAACTGACCTCAGAGCCTTTGGTAATCTTTATTTTCATGCATGAACATGTTTAAAATTTGATTATTTGATATGTTTGAATAATTGGATGATTTTTCATGTTTTTATGAACATATTGATTTTATGTGAATTTTAGCAATTTTTAGGTTATTTTGTTGTGTTTTCTATGCTATTAATTTTTATATATGCTTTATTTTGTGTAAAACATGTTAAAAATTAATTAGAAAATGGTTTTGGTTTGAAAAATTGCTCAAAATTTTGTTTTTGAAAAAAATTTGCACCGCACACCAGCGCGCGCGCACCCCAGCCCCCACGCGCGCCACCAACAGCCCAGCCAAGGGTGAACAGTACTCGTTTAAGGTACTGTTCATCCATTTGTTTTTTAGAATTAATTTTTTTTTTAAAATTTGTGGAAATAAATTATTTATCATCAAAACTAAAAAAATATCATTTTTTTGTTTTATCATTTATTTTTTTTTTTAAAAATAAGATATTTTTGTTAGTTGAGATTTAAATAATTAGATATTTTCTACAAAGATTCAAATTAAAATTTAAAAATAAACTAGCAACTTAATTTTAAATCTTTTAATATATTAAAATATTAGAATTGTGATATAAGATATTTAAGATATTTTCATTTAAATTCTTGTTTTTTTTATTAAATCTTCATTTGAAAATATAAATATCTTTTTATTCTATAGTTTTTTTAATATTTAAATTATTTGAAATTTGAATATTGTTAGTTAGATATTTTTATGGATATTTGAATTTGTTTAACTATTTTGAGATATTTTAGGATTGTTACAACTATTTATATTTTATTTTTTTAAATGGTTAAAATATTAGCAAATAGTTGTAACAACACAAGATATTTTGGAAAATAGTTAATATATTGATTTTAAAATTTAAAATTGGTTAAATTTTGAAAAATATCATTTTTTTCAGCCAATTAATAAAATATTCTTTTAATAAATGAGATTTAAATTAACTTTGGTTAATTGTTAATAAATCCTATTTAACTTAAATTAATATTTTTTTTTCAAATTAACCTAAAACTAAGTTGATTGTTGATAAATGAAATTTAAATTAACTATTGTTAATTGTTGATAAATTTCATTTAAATTGACTTATTTTTTATAAAAATTTAATTAATTTGAATTTTTTTTGATAAATTCTAGATAATTAATTGTGGTATTTTTGCAAATAAAATAAATTGTGGTATTTTTGCATAAATTCATAGAATTGCTCATATAGTAACATGATTAGGCCCATCCAATTATAACATGTCTGTTTATACTATATGTGGTATTTTTGCAATTGTGCTTGGATGCATATAGTGACCCATATGTTTGTTAGATATATGGTATTTTGCCAAATAAAATATTCATAAAATGATAGGTTTTATTTGGGCCCATTAGAAAATGTAAAGTTTAAATTCCTCTCTTGTGGGTGATTCCACTTGTGAAGGCCCATTTGCTTTGCATGACTATAGTGGGCCTAATCAATTAATAAAACGAAGGTTTAAATTCTTGTCTTTTGGACCTTGTATGGAAGATAGGGGGCCTTTGTAGTGGGAACGACATACTGGACCCAACCCTCCTCCATAAAAGCCCAATTGTTAAGGCCCATTTACCTGAGTTGGACTTAATTGTATAGGTTCATTATATTAGTTAAACCTAAATATTGATTAGCAACAAATTAATTCTAAATTAATTGAATTTGTTTCAATGCGACACTTTAGAATGAATAAGAAATTATTGGACTTTGGTTTTAAAAATTTTAATCTGTTTAATTTTTTTGGGAAAACCATAGTCATTAATTTTCTAAAAATAAATAATAAAAATACTATTTTTAATTTTATAATGAGCTTATTTTAAGAATTTTATTTGATCTCCACCATTGGTTTAACATAGTCAATAGCTTAATGGGGCCTCAAGGCGCTTTGATTCGTCCCCTTACGAAAGGTGTTTATTAGTTATTTTGACAAGGTTAGATCTCGAAAGATAGATAATTATAGGTCAAATTCTACTAGACTCACCCCTACGTTGACTACTAGGACTAAATCTATGATTATCGAAATCGTGGTTCTAGCTCATAAAATAAGAGATTTTGTTTTCTTATTTTGATCGAATAGTAGGTTGTTAATAATGGTGTCCATTATTAAATGAGTTTACAACTCTATTTAACTAGTGGTATTTTTGACTCTCGCCAACCGGGACAAGGATACCATAGATTAGTTAAATACCTAAAGAAATAGAGATATGATTGTTTTGGTATTTTTTTCTCATATCTTACATATTTTTTGTATATGTTGTGCTATTTCTTGAAATTTGTGTGAATAGAAGTTTTATTGAGAAAATGTGATTGATTTCTATTTTATTAGTAATTTGTAGTTTTGAGTTATGGCTGTGTCTACTCCCATCCTTTCTCAACTTTTGATGGAGAAACTCACTGGAGAAAACTTCCTTAAATGGAAGCAAAACATCAACATTGTGTTGATAGGTGACAACTCCAAGTTCGTTATGACTGAGGAATCCCCGGAAGTTCCAGCTGAAGGAGATACCAAGTCTGTGAGGGACAAGTATGGGCGTTGGCAGGCGGCTAACAACAAGGCGCGGTACTACATGTTGACTAGTATGGTCGACACTCTCAAGACAAAGATTGAGAATGTCGAGACAGCCTACAAAATCATGGATCAGCTCCAAGACATGTTTGGTGCCAAGTCAACGCAGACTCGTTTTGAGGCCACCAAGAAATATGCCAATGCTCGAATGGCACCTTCTCAACATGTTCGTGATCACTTGATCAAGATGACAAACTACTTTCAGGAAGCTGAACTGCACGAAGCCATAATAGAGGAGGAAACTCAAGTTGGCTTAATCCTCAATAGTCTTTCTCCAGCTTTCCTTCCATTCACCACCAACTATGTGTTGAATAAACTCAACTATGGTTTGACGCAGCTCATGAATGAGCTTCAGACTTTTGAGTCTATCATGGGTGGACCTAGTAAGGGAGGAGAAAAGAAAACAACTACTACTACTGTTGTTGATCCAACTAAGGCTGAAGCTAACCAAGCTTCGTCTTCAAAAGCTGGAAACAAGAGGAAAGGTGGGAAACAACAACCCCAAGCCTGCAAAGGAGAGTGCACAACCAAGTGCACAGACGCCTAAGGGGAAAAACAAGAAAACCAAGAAAGGTAAAGGTAAATGTTTTCACTACAAAGAAAAGGGGCATTGGAAACAAGATTGCCCCAAGTTTCTAGCAGATAAAAATAAAGGTAATGATTATAGTTCATTTATCTTGGAAACATGTGTTTTAGAGAATGATAACTCTGTTTGGATTATTGATTCTGGATCTACTAACCATGTTTGTAACTCTTTACAGCTTCTTGAATCGTGGGAGGAAGTGAACGAAGGCGGCTTAAAGCTTAGAGTTGGGAACAAAGAGTTCGTTGCGGTCCAAGCTAGAGGAAGAGCTCGTCTGAAGTTCGGAAATAAATTTTAATTTTAAAAGATGTATTTTTTATTCCGGATTTTAGTAGAAATTTAATTTCAGTTTCCATGTTGCAATTAGAACGATTTGTTATGACTTTCACAAGTTTTAATATATATTTTTTTTTCAATGGATCACAATTGTGTATTGCATGTTTGGAAAACGGGATTTATATTCTGTGACCTAACGAACCCCTCGCTCTTAACAATGATTTATCAAAGTAGCTAAACCTAGGACCAATAAACGTCAAAAGACCGATAACAATAATATGACGTATTTATGGCACTTGAGACTAGGTCACATTGGCTATGATAGGATTCAAAGACTTACAAAGGACGAACCTTTGAGTAAACTCACCTTAGGTGAATTACCTGTCTGTGAATCTTGTCTGGAAGGCAAACTGACCAAGCGTCCATTCTCTGCAAAGGGTGATAGGGCCAAAGAACCACTTGGTCTTGTGCATTTAGATGTTTGTGGACCTTTGAATATACAAGCCAGGGGTGGTTTTGAGTATTTCGTCACTTTCATTGACGATTACTCTAGATACTCATGTCTTTACCTAATGCATAGGAAATCAGAAACATTTTCAAAGTTTCAGGTATTCCTAGCAATGGCTCAGAACCAATTAGGTAAAAGGTTAAAGATCTTGCGATCTGATAGGGTGGAGAATATTTGGATATGCAGTTCCAAGATCATTTAACTGAACTTGGGATTTTATCACAACTTACTGCCCCAGGTACTCCGCAACAAAATGGTTTAGCGGAACGCCGAAACAGAACTTTATTGGAAATGGTTAGATGCATGCATAGTTACTCAATGATAACTCTACAAAATAGAGTTATTTGACAACTTTTTATGTGCTAATTGTTGCTTAATTCTTGAGTTTTTAATTGATTTATTAAGTTTTTAAGTAATTTTGCATTTATTAGTCTTATTGTAATTTTCTAGATTTTTATATGTTTTTATAGATATTTTATTGTGTTATGTTGTAATTTAATTATTTAAAATTAGTATTGTTAGTTTGAATGCTAAAAATATGATTTTATTGAAAATAAATGTTATGTAAATTAAATTTTAATTAATATTTTCATGGAAGTTATATGATATATTTTATTAATGAAAATATTTAATTTTAATTTAGTTTATAATTTATTTCGTAGGGAAGTTATTGTAATTTTGGACTTTGAAAAGTAAGAAAAAGAATGAAGAAAAGTGTGGCATTTTCAAGAAAGAAAGGAAGAAAAGTGGCAAATGGCCAATGCCACCAATCCTCCATTCAGCCAAGGCCCAATCTGCCTGAAGGCCCACGCCCCAGCCATCTGGGCCGCCACCTGTTGCTGCTCCTGGGCCCGTATGCCCAGCTAGGCCCAAGGCCCAATCCGCTCCACAGCTTCCCAGCAACGTGCTTCAGCCAACACACCTCCCATCAATCAGCTCCTAGCCGCCTACCTCCTCTGCCCCTTCCCTCAACATCTATTTTGGGCCTGCCAGCCTCATTTGGGCCCAAGCCCAACAGCTCCTCCACCAAAGCCACCTGCCCAGGCCCAACCGCCTGATGCAGCCAATTGCTCCAGCCATTCACGCCTGAAGCAGCAGACTCCACCTCACTCCCTGCTTCATCACCCAAGCCAGTTGTCCTCTCCTCCCAACCAAGCATCACACGCCTGCCTCAAGCCTCCCTCCAGCCAACTTTTGGCCTATATACAACCAGCAGCCCACACAGCCACCCATATGCATGCCATTTTCTCCTTGAGCCCAACAAAGGCTCACTTTTGTACTCTTGTCTCTTTTGCCAAAAATACCACATTTTTACCCCACTTTCTACACATTTTACCCTAAAACATCATTATTACACCCTATATTTTACCCCTATTTGCCATATTATAATTAATTAAATTAATTTAAATTGATTATTTTAATCATCAATTTTGGCTATAAATAAAGGATTTGGGGTGTCATATTTGAGGGGAGGTTACCATACCATAATTTCTACACATTCAAAACCTCTTAATTCTCTTCATCTTTTTCTTCTTTTTGGTTATTTTCTACGTATTTTTAGAGGAAATTTTGGGGTTCATCCTCCAAATTTTCCTATTTATGTTTGTAATTTTTAGTTTGTATTTGCTATTCTAGTTATGCGTTTCTAATCTTTTTAAGATTATTGAGGTGATGATGAAACAATATGTAACTAGATAGTATTTATTTTGTATGTTAATTTCCCATTTTGTGCAACAAAGTTTATGGAATTTTCTTCTTCAAATATATTCTTTCATCTTAAATATCATGTATTTTGGATTGTTAGCACATATTTATACTTTGTTCTTCATTAGTGCAAAAACATAATATTCTTTGTGTAAGATGTGTCATTAAATTGTACACATCCATGCTTAGAACAAAAATATTATGTGTTGCCTTATAAATAATGGTCATTGGTTTATTTGTTATTTCATTAGATTGATTTACACTAAATGCTTTGAAATTATAATTTTGAAAAGTGAAGAAAAATCTTATCTTTTTAGAAGTAATTTGTGATTACAATTATAAATCTATTTGGAAAATGATAGTTTGATTTATTTTAACTAAAACTTGGGAATCAATATACTTATAAATATTATTGAACTTATATTTTGTGGATTCTAATCCTTAATAATCTTATTTTACCATCTTGTTTACAATTATTAATTTATTTTTATTTATTGTCTTAAATTTCTTTATTATTGTCTCTTATTATATTTCATTGTCACAAATTCTCATCAATTTTTGGAACTAGGTAATAATTTATTAATTTTGATTTAAAATAGTTTTCTTTTCGATTTTAGACAACTCTTTTGGGTTCGATCTCGTGCTTACACGAACACTATATTCCATATACGATTCGTGCGCTTGCGAGTATAAATTTTTAAAACATACCCATTTTGGGTTCAACACTCAACTCTACCAACTTCATTCCGGGGATATGCAATTGAAACCATGAATGACATTCTCAATATCGTGCCGTCAAAATCAATCCCCAAAACATCTTTTGAACGCTGGAATGGTCGTGAACCTAGTTTACGCCATTATAGAATCTGGGGGTGTCCTGCTCACATCCTGAGGAAAAAGGAGGGAAGGCTAGAACTGCGAACTGAAGTTTGCATGTTTGTTGGCTATCCTAAAGGTACTCGGGGTGGACTTTTCTATAGTCATTCATTAAAGAGAGTGCTTACTTCTACAAATGCTACTTTTATGGAAAATGACTATGTCCAAAACTTTAAACCTCGCATCAAAGTAGTTTTAGAGGAGATGGTTAAAGAATTGACTCCAACCAATGTTCCATCGTCATCAACGCAAGTCGATGATGAAATTCCTACTCTTCATGTACAACTGACGCAAGTCGATTTAAATGAAGAAAGTACCACTGTTCCTAAGCAAACAGTCACGAAGCCTCGTCGTAGTGGGAGGGTTTCTAGGAACCCAGATCGCTATGGTTTGGATGGTGACACCAATATGGTTCTTGCTGATACTAGTGATGATGATCTGTTGTCTTTCAAACAGGAAATGGCTAGCCCTGAAAAGGAACTATGGCTCGAAGCCATGAAACAGGAAATGGAGTCCATGTACTCAAATTCTGTCTGGGATCTTGTGGAAGCACCTAGTGACTTTAGGGCCATTGGGTGCAAGTGGATCTACAAGAAGAAACGAGGCGTCGATGGAAATATCGAGACTTATAAAGCTCGATTAGTGGCAAAGGGTTATACCCAAGGAGAAGGCGTGGACTATGAGGAAAATTTTAGTCGGGTAGCCATGCTCAAATCCATTCGCATCCTCCTATCCATAGCAGCCGCTCTTGACTATGAGATCTGGCAAATGGACGTCAAGACAACTTTTCTTAATGGAAAGCTTGACGAAGTCATTTATATGGATCAGCCATAAGGATTTAAAGTATCTGGACAAGAAGGAAAAGTTTGCAAGTTGAATAGGTCCATCTATGGACTTAAGCAAGCTTCTCGTTCCTGAAATCTTAGGTTTGATGAAATAATCAAAACCTATGGCTTTGAACAAAATATTGATGAGCCCTGTGTTTACCAACTGAAGGCAAATCAAATAGTGGTATTCCTGGTTCTTTATGTAGATGATATCTTACTCATTGGAAACAATGTTAAGAAATTATCAGATGTGAAGAATTGGCTGAGCACTCAATTCCAGATGAAGGATTTGAGTGAAGCAAGTTATGTTCTAGGTATCCAGATCATCAGGGATAGAAAGAACAAACTTTTAGCTCTATCTCAAGCAGCTTACATTGATAAAGTGCTTGAACGTTTCTCAATGACAAATTCCAAGAAAGGGCGTCTACCATCCCGCCATGGAATTCATCTTTCAAAGAAGCAGTCTCCCCAGACTCCTGAAGAGGAAGATGCAATGAGAAAAGTTCCTTACGCATCTGCAGTTGGAAGTCTGATGTATGCCATGTTGTGTACTAGACCAGATATCTGCTATGTAGTGGGAGTAGTGAGCAGGTATTAGTCAAACCCACGACCGGAACATTGGATAGCAGTTAAGCATATCCTGAAGTATTTGAGATGGACTAGGGATTATATGTTAGTCTACAAGGGTGGTGTTCTGAACCCTGTAGGCTACACCGATTCAGATTTTCAGACTGATGTCGATGACAGAAAGTCTACTTCTGGAATGGTGTTTACTCTTGGGGGTGGAGCTGTGATTTGGAGAAGCGTAAAGCAGTCTGCAATCTCAGATTCCACCATGGAGGCTGAGTACATAGCCGCGTCAGAAGCAGCTAAGGAAATAGTCTGGCTAAAGAAGTTCTATTCAGATCTTGGTGTTACTCCAGAAATGGATAAACCACTTGTGTTGTTTTGGGACAGTACATGAGTGATAGCCAACACGAAAGAACCTCGAAGTCACAAGAGGAGTAAGCATATAGAAAGGAAGTATCACATTATTTGAGAATATGTGGCCAGGGGAGATGTGAAGGTTATGAAGATTGCAACTGAAGACAATCTTGCGGATCCGTTTACAAAGACATTACCAGAAGCTACATTTGATAAGCATATCAAGGAAATGGGATTAGTAGAATTAAGGCATTAGTTTCAATTAGTGCAAGTGGGAGTTTGTTGGGGTTTTATGCCCTAATTAAAACCCAAATTCTTTGTAATCTAATTTTATTATCAATAAAAGAATAGAAATCATTTTTTGGCTTGGTCAATCACTTTGCTCACATGTTTTATTTTCATGATTATTTGTTTAATATAAACTTCTATGAAATCCCGAGCATATAGTTAATCTTATTTATAGTGATGTAATCATAGTGGAATATAAATATGATTATATGTTCAAAATAAGTTAGTCGTAAGATTAGTTAGTGCCCAGGATTTACACTGACTTGCCAATCTACGATATGATCTACTTACACATTATAATGTTATGTTCTTTCCAGAACATTAGCAAAGTAGATAAGATCGGATGTATTTGTTACATCGGACTGGACTGATATTGACAGTTGATAAGATAAGTAAACATACCGTTATTATCTATTCTAGTCATATCATATAGTTGACCATATGTCAATTCAATCTCAATTCTGAGTGGTTAGTATTCTAACTAATTGTATTATTTGAGTTCTTTGACTTGTTCGTTACCAGCTTTCTGATGAAGAAGTGAAACAATGGTTTCCTTTTAGTTTGGTTCAAGGTGTTAAATGATAGAGATCTCATTTCAGTAATTAAATTAGTTTACTGAAATATCATTTACAAGGAACTAAGTGTTTTAAGGATAAAATACAATGAGGGATAAAACGGTATTTTAGTCCTATCTCATTGTAGACCGTCTATAGAGGATTGAGTGACAATTATGGTTGTAACAATGGATAATTAATAGTGTATCTATATTTGTTATAGAGCGTTCTATGAATTCAAGAGTGCAATTCCAAGTCTATAGTGGAGTCACGAGGAATTAATAAGTTAGTAAATTTATTTGTTAGATTTATGATAACTTATTGGAGCTTGATTTCATAGGCCCATGGTCCCCATTATACCTTGGATAAAATCATCTAGATAGTCTCAATTAATTTATTTAATCATCAATTAGAATTATCAAAGTTGACCAAGTCAATTTTGGATAGTTTCACAGAGTTATGTAATTTTGAGAAGAAAAGAGAAATTATGGTAGATTTATTAATTAAGATAAATTGGTATCTAAATTAATAAATAAGTTTAAATCAAGTTTCAAATTATAAATAATTAATTTGATAAAGGATTTAAATAATTATTTAATTAATTAAATCAATAGAAAGTAATGCATGCCTTGATTTTAAGTCCAATGGGCTTATAATCAAATGGGAAATTTCACGGGCCTATAGCCCATGATAATTTTGACCTAGGGCTTCAAAATAGATATTATTTTATTGATTTTTTAATTAAATTAAATGGCCTAATTGAGCCTATAAAAGGAGTGCTTAGAGAGAAATCAAAACATAAGTTTATAAGTCACAAGTTAGATTTTCTGATAGGTTTAGATTCTCTCTAAACACAAGTCCTTTTCTAAGTCTCTTTGTTATTTTCTCTTCTTCTCTCTATATCTATCTCATGTGTTGAGAATTTCCCACACTAGTCTAGGTGGTTCTAAGGATACATTGGAAGACTGTGAAGAAAATAGAAGATCGGTTCAGTTTCTTGATAATACTCTGCGACAGAGAGGATACAAGAGTTAGAGAAACTGAAGGAAGGACTCTTTAATTCCGCTGCGTATACTGTAAGTATTCTATTATTTGTTTCTCTTTGAATTCAATTTTAGAAACATGTTTTAGGCTATCTCGTATTAATTTGTTTAATATTAGATATACATGAAAATAAATAAAAATCCTGTATAAGCTAATCCAACAGTTTGTACATAGGTTTGTTTTCAGTTTATTTCCCTTTTGTCATTTTATTTTATTTGTTATCATTTTGTGTTTTCAGTTTTTCATGTTTTAGAGAATCAATATTCGCTCTATCACTCGACGCTCGCTATCCAGGTGTTCTCTTTCCCTGCTCTTTTACATTTATTATATATTGAGACATTGAGGACACTGTCAGATTTTGGTTAGGGGTGGTGAGCATATTCATGCACGTTCATGTTGATTTTTGTCATATTAATATTTTCATAGTCAAATTTTTTAAAAATTACTTATTTATTTTTGCAAAATGTTACTTTTGAGTCAATTTTTGTTATATGTATTACTAAGAGTTTCTTTAGAGTTACATAATGCACATGCCAAACATTGTGGTAAGATTGTTGTTAGCACATATTTGCTTAGAAATTTTCCACGTTTAAGAATCCATTCTTTTGTGTGAGAGGTGAGACTTGAGAAAACAACTTTTAAATTTTTATTAATTCTTAGAAATGGTTATAACTATTTGGACAATGTATTGTGGTATGAATGGATGATGTTTTAGGGATAATATTTTCTATAGACAAATCTTATTAGAGAGCCTTTTATTATGTTGTTCATGAAAAAAAAAAATGAAAAAAAAGAAGAAGAAAAGAGAAAGAAAAAAGAAGAAAAATGAAAAAATAGAAAAAAGGAGAAAGACACAAGAGCAATATTTCTATCATTTTCAATTATGTTGTCTCTTATGTCCAAGAAAAAAATGTGTGTTTATTAATTTCATGTTCTATTTTATGGCTCTTAGAATAAATGTAAAGATTGTCTATTTAACTTAAAATCCTGAAAACCTGGTTTTGTGGTACTCTTTATGGTGGTTGTCCAAATAGTTTATTTCCTGTCTTTGTTTCAATAATTATTTAAGAGTTTGTCCTAAATATATACCCATTTGATGAGTGCTTACTTATTTTCCAACTCCATGAGTGAAACCCTTAAACTTTAAATCTTTTCAATTACATGAGAGGTTAATGGAGTTGAGACTTTTACTTGGCATAATTTCGAAGGCTTTATGTGCTATGGTTTGCGGTAAGAAGGTTCAAGTTTGGTGAACACACTCACAACTCTAGATTTATTCAAAGTAATTATT
This sequence comes from Humulus lupulus, assembly GCF_963169125.1. Lineage (NCBI taxonomy): Eukaryota > Viridiplantae > Streptophyta > Magnoliopsida > Rosales > Cannabaceae > Humulus > Humulus lupulus. Next base: position 230,705,099 of record NC_084794.1, read on the forward strand.
GATAACTCTTATTGACTTGTTACTATCATTTTGTGTTAATACTTAAGTTCTTTTATAATTTTTGACCTGAAATATATCATGTTGATATTTATTATTTCGCTTGAATTGTTAGAGACTAGCAATAAGCTCGCTGGGGGTTGTGATTAGTGCTCAAAAATATCATTTATTAGTTTTAACGTTTAAAATTAATTAAGTTTTAATTAATATTTTCATGGATTTATTGTAATATATTTTATATTTTAAAATATTAATTTTAATTTAATTTGTGTTTAATTTTCAGGAAATAAAATGTATTTTGACACAAAGAAAAAAAAGAAGAAAGAAAGAATTAAAAATGAAGAAATCCTCAAGAAAATGGCATTTTTGACAAAAAATAGGCCAAAAACCAAGTCCAAACAGCTTGGGCCCAAGCCAATAGCTACTCCCCACGCTGCCACATGGCAGCTTGCTATTCGCCTAGCCAAGTCAGCCGCACTGAAAAGCCAAGCCGCCTGCCCTCCGCCTGACGCATCTGATGCACAACCACGTTCTGACGAGATGTCACCTCCGCCTGACGAGCCGGCCTGAAGAGCCAACCAAGGGACGCCACGCGTCCCACTGCCTGGCGGCTGTCCCCCACATTGCAACACGCCAGCTGTCGAGCTAATCTGCTTGCGCCACGTGGCCTCCTTGTCTCCCACGGCTCAACAACATTTTCCCCACTTCCATCAGTTTTTATGCCACTTTCCCACTATTTTGTATACGATTTTGCACATTTTTGAGTCATTTTTTTCACTATAAATAGAGGACTAAATGGAGTTAAAAAGCATGAGGTTGTGGAAGGAAGTGTAGAGAGTATTGTTGGAGAGAAAAATACTTATTTCTTAATTTTCCTATTTTTCTTTTACATTTCTTTGAGTGAAAACAATGCCTATTTTAGGCTAAATTCTCTTGTGGAAAGGCTAAAGTGATGTTCATGTTTCACATTATATTTTTAATATATTGATTCTTTATTTTGTTCTTCATTTCTATATCTTTGTTACAATTAAATTTATTTTCTTCTAATTTTTATTCTAAATTTATTAGTGTCTTTTACATAAGTCTAGTCATGCTCTTCTTATGTAATTTAGGCTCTTAATTTAATTTATGATATTTGTTATATTATATGCTTTTTACTGCATTCTACCATTGGTATTTTGTCGCTCTAAGGTATATAATATGATAGGTTTTTAAAATTAGAAGTTAGTATAATTTAATTAAAGAACATATTTTAAGGTGAACTTTATTATATATATTTTCAAACTATAATTAATGGTGTAGAATTATAGTTGAGTAGAATGAATCTATTTTATTAAAATATATATATGTTTGCATGAATGAAACTTATGTCTTCCATATTTTCTTTCTAATTCGAGTTCCTCGATTTTGTTTATTTAATGTTAAAAAATATATATTCTTTTTCAAAGTTATATTATTTCAAAGCTTATTATTTTTAATTTACTAATCTTTCTTTTTACTTGTATTTTACCTCTCTGTGGATACGACATAGCCCGATTACTACTGCGACCGCTTAGGAGTTATTGGGCGATATCAATAGGACTGGTCAGGTTGCCTTTGGATTGGCCACGTCTTTGGCACTGTCAGCAATATACAGTGTATTAGAACATGGGTTAAAGAAAACTCATGAGATGAGTTATGGAAATTTGGAGATTTAGGCTAATATATCCTATGAGGAGTAGCCAGTTCATATTTTAACAGAAAGAACAAGGTTCTAAGAAACAAAGCTATACCTTGGGTCAAGGTAATGTTACTGAAACAGTGAGGTCGAGGGAACGGCCTGGGAACTGGAATCAGTGGTGCGGAATTTATGTTCCGGGCTGTGTAGATAAATTTCGAGGACGAAATTTCAGTAAGGAGGGGATAGTTGTAATGCCCCAAAATCCCTAATAAGGTTTATGACCTTGATTAGGAGGCCGGGGGGGCCATAATTGATTTATTATGCTATTAAATGATTATATGCATGTTTATGTGAATTATATTATTATATGATGATAAAAGCATGCATATGGGTCCACATTTCATTATAAAGGCATTTTGGTAATTTGGCCTGTTGATGGCCTAATTGTGTATTTTCATGCATGTTGGTGAATTATGAATAAGACCACATTGTAATGTGGATTTGTTCGAGCCATTCAGCATGAGACGATCTGTGAATGCAAGTTATCGGTCTAGTCATAACTGGGTTAATTTCGGGGCTCGGGGTGAGTCTTGGGGTAATTTGAGGATTAGAGCATTACCGGGAATTAAAGGGTATTGGGATGTGATTTATTAACATTTGAGAATATTGAGAATAACGGGAATTGGAAGGCGTTAATTATGATTAACGAGATAGGCGCGAAAGGATGGTTTTGCGCTTGGTGGCCTAAAGAGGATTTTAAATGACCTAGGGGCATTTTGGTCTTTTGACCTTAAGGATAGATATAACCCTTTGAAGCAGTAGAGACCTGGCCAAAACAGAGCCTCCTTCTTCCCTTCAACCGTTTATCATTTCATCTTCATTTTCCTTTGAATTTTTATGCTATTCTTTGAGGAACCAAGCTAAGAAATCAAGCCTTGAGGGTTTTGGGTTATGCTCTACCATTGAAGAGGGTGTGTTACTGAGATTGAGGTGAGCTTTTAACCATTAAAACTCTTGTTCTTGCTCTGTTTTTATATTTGAGTTTCAGCTGGATTTTGAGTTGGATAATAGGAATTTATGGGGATTTTTGGCAAAGGTTACTTGGGTTATGATGCCTAGGTCATGTGTATATAGTTTTTGGGTTCAATTGGGGGTTTAAATGGAGTTTGGAAGCTTGTTTTTCAGGTTGGGAAAGAAGGAGTCGAAGGAGGGAAGAACCAGGGCAATTCTGCCTGTTCGTAGTGCTATAACGCCCAAAGGGTGGCGCTACAGCGCTAGCCAGGGAAAATTTCCCTTGGTTGTAGCGCTGGGGCGCTAGGGGGGCAGCGCTGTAGTGCTATCCTATTTTCTCTGATGCATATTTTGGGCACTTTTGAGGATTTTTTGCTCGGGGTTTCAGTTCCTAAGGCTTGGGATTGAATCTACTCACTGTTTGGGTACAATTCGGGGTCTCGGGAGTGAGGTTTAGTTCAAGAACCTTTTATTGTTGATTTTCATTAATGGAGATTGAAATTGTCTATTACTAGGTGACCGCTAAGGAATAAAAATGATCAATCATTCTCAAGGGTCATTTAATTGTTATTTCTCGCTCAAACCAGAGGTAAGAAAACTACACCCCATATGTGACTTGCATGGTTGTTTATGAGGCATGTTGAGTGTTTAAATGTGGACATTGATTGCATATCAAATGCTTAGCAAATCTTGCTCACTTGTGAATGGCACTGACTTATTAGTCAGAATCGGCAATGGTATCAGTATTAACTGTGAAGCTGTGACTCATTAGTCAAGTTTGGCAGTAGTATTAAGCACTGGTCGTATGGCATTGACTTATGAGTCAAGGACGGTTTTAGCGTGTTTAATGCAAGCCGAAAAGATTAGATCCAATCGACATTAGCATGAATGACTCATCATGAGCATTAATGCCAGATCGACCTCAAGTTCGATAAAAACTAAAAGCGCTTGTCTAGTATAAATGATAGTTATTTAGAGCCAGAGCCAAAAGGCTAAGGTGACCTACACCACATGGCTAGGAGGGTATGGGACCTTCGAGATAGACTTATCAGTTATCTGACCGAGATAGACATATCAGTCATCTGACCGAGATAGACTTATCAATCATTTGACTGAGATAGACTTATTAGTCATCTAATCGAGATAGACTTATTAGTCATCTAATCAAGATGGACTTATCAGCATCAGACCAGGATAGAATTATCAGTCATATGACCGAGATAGACTTATCAGTCTTCTGACCGGGATAGACTTATTAGTCATATGACCGAGATGGACTTATCAGTTATCTGACCGACATGGACTTATCAGTCATCTGACCGAGATAGACATATCAGTCATCTAACCGAGATAGACTTATCAGTTATCTGACCGAGATAGACTTATCAGTCATTTGACTGAGATAGACTTATCAATCATCTGACTGAGATAGACTTATTAGTCATCTAATCGAGATAGAATTATTAGTCATCTAATCAAGATAGACTTATCAGTCATCTGTCCGGGATAGACTTATCAGTCATCTATTTATAGAATGACTTATTATTCATCTACCTTAGAGAGACTTATTAGTCATCTACTAAGAGCGCAGGAATTCACAAATATTTATTGTACCTGCTTGCATGGATGAGTAGGATTATTACTGCTAGACATGCCTGTTATGACTTAGTAACATGTTATTACTTGTTCATGAGCATATTGAGTTTTCCTGCTGGGCTTCGGCTCACGGGTGCTTTGTGGTGCAGGTAAATCCCAAAGAAAGCTAGACCATCCTTGAGTTGGAGAGCTTAGGTGATGATGTGTACATATGCGGCTGCTCGACCGCCACGGCCGAGGGTTTGAGGAGGAACTAGAGTTAAACCCTATTTTTCCGCTTAGGTCGGTTGGTTGTAAATATTCTGCTGTAACTAACCTTTAAATTATATTTTTGAGATCCTAATGTATAAAGTAAACGTTTTAGTGAAACGTTACATCTTAACCAAAATTTTAACCATAAACCGCTAATCATACTGAGTTACACGATTATGGACAAATGACCCGATTAGTGAGTTTAGCACTATTTAAAAGGCACACCATAACGGTCCCTAAAGTTAAGGGAGTTACACCAACCTTGAAGACCCTTCCTACCAATCGGAGAATGGAGATACCGAGAAGAAAGGAGATACTCATGTATGGAAGCTATATGTTGATTGGAGCATCCAATGAGCACAACTCAGGCGCAGGAATCATACTGATTACTCCGGAGAATCATCGAATCCATTGCGCTCTCAGATTTTGATTCAATGCTTCAAACAACGAGGCTGGATATGAGGCATTATTAACAGGATTATGCTTGTCTCGAGATGTACATGCACAATCCCTGGAGATATTCAATGATTCCCAGCTAGTGGTGTACCAGGTACTGGGGGAGTATCAAGCCAAGGGACTTAGGATGGTGCAGTACCTGGGTGAAGGACTTGTTGGCACAGTTCAAGAAATACTCAATTATACAAGTCCCAAGAGAGCAGAATGCCAATGCCGATGCCTTAGCCAAGCTTGCCAGTGCCAAAGATGCAGACACCATCAATGTCGTTTCTGTCGAATACTTGGTGGAAAGAAGCATAACCGAGCAGGAGACACTACCTGTTGAGTTAGGAGATACATGGATGACCCCTATTAGTAACTATCTCAACCAATGAGTAGTGCCCAGTGATCAGAACAAAGCAAGGAAGTTGGTGAGACAAGTTGCACGTTATATGATAGTCGAAGGGGTACTGTACCGACGAGGGTACTCCCTACCACTGCTAAGGTGTGTTACACCCAACCAGTCAAAGTTGTTAATGATTGAGGTACACGAGGGGTTTTGTGGAGATCACGCTGGGGGGCAGAGCCTATCAAAGAAAATCCTAAGACAAGGATACTTTTGGCCGACGATGAATGAAGACTCGATGGAGTATGTCAGAAGATGCCACAAGTGCCGAATGTTCTCCAAGATACCCCGGGCGGCACCTAATGAATTGACGCAGATGCAAAGCCCTTGGCCCTTTGTTGTATGGGGGATCGATCTAATTGGAAAGCTACCCATGTTAAGGGGAGGAGTCCAATTTGTTGTTGTAGCCGTGGACTACTTCACCAAATGGACTGAGGTAGAACTGCTTGTGGTGAAGAATGTCATATGTCGATTTGGCCTACCAAGGAAGATAGTCTCAGACAATGGGACTCAATTCGACAGTGATATGTTCACCGACTTTTGTATGAGGCATGGAATCACAAAGAGCTTTTCCTCGGTAGCACACCCCCAAGCTCATGGCCAAGTAGAAGCAGTGAACAAGACTATCAAAGACACTCTAAAGAAACACCTTGAACAAGCCAATGGAGCCTGGCCAGAATTACTTTCGGAGGTCTTATGGTCACATCGAACGATGGCACGACTGACGACAGGGCATACGCCATTATCTTTGGCGTTTGAGTATGAAGCCATGTTGCCAGTTGAAATCACTCCCCCATCGCATAGACGGGAGACATACGATCAGGGGAGGAACAATCAACTAATAGAAGAATCGCTTGATTTGATCAAAGAAAGACGAGAAAAGGCAAGTCTCAGAGTAGTAGCACATCAACAAAATGTGGCCAGATACTTCAACTCCAGAGTGAAATATCAAAAATTCCAAGTTGGGGACTTAGTACTCAGGAGGGTGTTCCTAAACATTAAGGACACTACAATAGGGGTATTAGGACCTAACTAGGAACTGCCATACCTTGTGGAGGAGGTGATCCCACCAGGGACGTACAAGATAGCTCGACTGAATGGAGAACTAATAAAAAACTACTGGAATGGCAAACACCTTCGCCGGTACTATCAATGAAGTTGTTAAGCAGCAACACAAGTTTTAATTTGCAAATGTATTATTTTCGAATTATCTATGTAACAACCACTGTGCTTCAATGAATGAATTTAATTTCCTAAGTTTCTCTTAGTTCTTTAAATTTCTTCCAACAAAGGACTTGTCCTTTAGACCTATCAACCCCATCGGAACATGTTCGATTCTAGTCCTTGAGGGACCTATTGACCCATAAGATCCAAACAAGAGACAAGTACTAGGACCTTGTCACAAAATTAATGGATCTTGTTCGATCTTGGTTCTCGAGGAGCCTATCGACCCATAAGATCCAAATGAGAGACTGGTCCGAGGACCTTGTCGCCAAACTATTTGATCATGTTCGATCCTGGTTCTTGAGGAACCTATCGACCCACACGATCAACAAGAGAGACAGGTCCTAGGACCTTGTTGCCAAATTAATGGATCATGTTCAATCTTTGTTCTTGAGGAGCCTATCGACCCATAAGATCCAAATGAGAGACTGATTCGAGGACCTTGTCGCCAAACTATTTGATCATGTTCGATCTTGGTTCTTGAGGAACCTATCGACCCACATGATTAACAAGAGAGATAGGTCCTAGGACCTTGTTGCCAAATTAATGGATCATGTTCAATCTTTGTTCTTGAGGAGCCTATCAACCCATAAGATCCAAATGAGAGACTGGTCTAAGGGCCTTGTCGCCAAAACTATTTGATCACGTTCGATCCTGGTTCTTGAGGAACCTATCGACCCATAAAATCAAAAAACAAGAGACTGGTCCAAAGATCGGTCGCCATCATCAGATCATAATCAAATCTGTTCCTTGAGGGACAGATCGATAATTTTATCTAAGACTCGTTACAGGCTCTATTAGACCATCTAGACCCAGTTGGTCCAACTTAGAGATTACGTAGATCGTGATAGACACTTTCTACACAATATGCATCCGTGTATAGGTATCATTACTACTGAGTATGAAACCATCACCTGACTACCAATGAGGGACAAGCATTTGCTGCTTGCATCATTGGGTGAAAAGGATAGTACTATGTGTCTAAATGCTCGAAGCAAGGCATGGTCAAGTAGCAAGTGACCAAGGCTTTTAAACCCATGCTCACTTAGGGGATATATAGTACATACCGATCGGGGTATACATGAGCAATGAGGGCGTGACCTTAAGTACTAAGCAAGCTCAAGTTTTTCTAGGACATTTGTTCAACATATGTTCCGAAAGTGCAAAAAAACAAAAACAAAAAAGGCATGGGCAGGGAGATTTCTAGCCATGTCCCTTATGGGGTGGTCGGCCTATCACCCATGGGGTGGTCAACCTGACCGTTTTGTTCATGGTACTTGGTGAAGTATCGTACTACTCGCATTACCATGGTTGTTAGCATGCAAAACATAAAAGAGTAAGGTTAGTATGGCACACAAAATACATGTGTTCAGAGTATACTAATACCTGAACTAATGAGGGTTGTGAGTTGATATACTTAGTAAGCATTGGAAATTAAAATTTTCAATCAATACACTGAGTACTCATAACAAAAAATCATAAAGGCATAAAATGTCATATGAAAAATTGTCATGTACAAGGTGCTCCACCAATGGCATAGAAGAAAAGACAGAGTAAAAGGCCAATAGAAGACTAACTAGGGCAAGGAGTAGCATCTGAAAGACCACCTTGAGCCTTAGCAGCTAGACACTTCCTAAGCTCCTTCGCTCGCATCTTCTCGGGAAGGAAATCCAAGTTCAGATTTTTGTTGGACTTCCAGATCAAGTAAAAGCAAGAGAAAGCTGTCTATGAATACTCCTCTCGAGCCTTGACCTGGGCAGCTTTGACCTCTTGCTCCTTCTCGACAAGAGCGTCCTTCCGCAATTGGTCCATGTCGGCAATCAAATTCTTTTTCTTGGCTTCAGAATGTTGGAGATGATCGGCAAGTTTCCCCTCCATCTGGGTTATTCTGAGAGTTGACTTGGTCACTTCCTTTTGTTTGAGCTCCACGGTACAACGGAGGGTGTTGATCTCTTCATCCTTTGAGGCAATTTCAACATCCCTAGAGCCAAGAACATGCCTAAGGTCCAACACCTCTTGGCAGACAGCTTCAAGCTCAGACGAAGGTTGGAGAGTGTAGAGGTATACTCCACAGACCTATCACAGACATGAGAGATTAGCATCAGTGCTTGCAAAAAACATACAAGTGTTAGATAAACGTCAGAGCACAAGCTAGCAAGGCAAGAAGAGAACTATAAAGGACTCACACTCTGAATGTCTAAGAGTGACTTAGTTAGAATGGTGTTCAAGTCCTCATTCTTAATCCCATTAAAAGTTGTTGTCGTCTGCTCTAGATGAGACGCTCGGTCCATGAGGGCACTTAAGTTCCATATAGCTGATTGATGTGACTCAGATAAGGGAGCAGGCGCAGAATAGGAAGGCCCCCAAGGAGATCAATTGAGGTGAAAAAAATATTTTTAGGGTCCCAGGTGGTCACCCTATGCTTGGGCCGACCACCCTGGATCCCTGAAAATCGCCTAAGGCAAGAGAAAGGCAGTACTCGGCCCATGAAGCTCTAGGGGTGGTTGGTCTAACCCTAATTCTAGGCCTGGAAATCGCCTAAGGAAAGGGAAAAGGAGTACTCAGCCCATGAAGCGGGGTGGTCGACCTAACCCTAATTCTAGGTCTGGAAATCGCATAAGGCAAGTGATGGGAAGTACTCAGCCCATGAAACTCTAGGGGTGGTCGGCCTAACGCTATTCCTAGACCTAGAAATCGCACAAGGGAAGCCCTGAAGGTGCTCGGCCCAAACCCAGTTCCTAGACCTGGAAATCGCACAAGGAGAAGCCCTAAAGGTACTTGGCCCTAACCCAGATCCTTTCCCTGGCAATCGTAGGTGCTAGAGTTTGGAGTCCCAGAAATTGCCAGACTAATGAGGTGGTCGGCCTAGGATCTTATATCCCTGGAAATCACCCATCCTAGGGTTTATAACCCTGGAAATCGCCAATTTTCAGAGAAACCTTGATTCAAGTAAGTTAATTATTTTGGATCAAGATACACCAAAACAAGAAGATTCAGACAAAGATTCCTAAAAAAATTCAAAGTGTTTCTTATAAATCTAAGCACATTTAAATTAAATGATGTGAGGATTAGAAGAAAGTACTTACCAAAGATCTGAGTTTGATGAGGAACTGGAGAAATTAGACTTGGATCTTGTTTGGAAGTGGCACATATAACAGGGACGAGAAGAGAAGACCTACTTATAACCTCTTAGGCAAACAAGATATTTTTAGGAATTCAAATTTCCTTGAAAAATATATGATATGGTTAAAATTTAAATTCCTTGAAAAATATCTATATTTTTAGGAATTTAAAATTCCTTGAAAAATATTTATAATTTTAGGAAATCAAATTCCTTGAAAAATATTTTTATTTTTAGGAATTAATATCCTTGAAAAATATATTATATTTTTAGGACTTTAAAACTCCTTGAAAAATATTTTATATTTTTAGGATTTCAAATTTCCTTGAATAATATATTAGATTTTTAGGAAATTAATTTTCCTTGAAAAACCTAATTATTTTTAGGAATTTCTAATTGTCCCTAAAAAATTTGTATCGTGAAAATTATTGATAGTTAAAAAAAGTACTATGTAATGTCCCGAGGGACTTGACTATTTAAGTACTGCTACAGTATGTATCTCGGGCCAGGATCAAGTTTACTTTAATGTTGAAAACCTTACAATAAACTTGGGGGGCAAATATTATCCCTTAAAAATACGAGGATGATGTGCCGAATGAGAATGCGACATGTGACATCACAAAATCAGGGAAAAAATGACAAAGTATTGAGAAAAGACCGAAAGGCAAAGAAGATAGGTCCAGGACCTATGAGGAAGTCGACCAAGCCTAAACCCCCTAGGGGTGGTCGGCCTAAGCAGGCCCAAGAGCCCTAGGGGTGGTCGGCCTGACCTCTACCCCAGGGGTGGTCGGCCCCAGTGTGTCTAAGGGTCCTTAGGTGTGGTCGTCCTGACCCCAACCCATAGGGTGGTCGACCTGACATGCTTAAGAACTACCTGGGTGGTCGGCCCACCCGATTCTTTATAGGGTGGTCGACTTAAACCCCCAACTACACTTCACTAAGAAATACTCACTCTCGTTCAAACTGAGATCGACATGCCTAGCACCCAGAAGGTCACAGGCCTAGCACCCAGAGGATCAACAGGTCCAGTACCCAGAAAGTCACACGCCTAGCAGCCAAGCTCGGGTCATCGGGCCTAGCACCTAAGTCTCACATACCAACAGAGACTTAACATATTCCCAAAGGTTTCTATCGGGCATTATCCACCACGATCTAGAGAAGCAATGAGAAGACCCACGATCTCATAATCACAGGGAGGTGGACACGTATCTTCACTACCTGATAATCGTGTACCAAACCACGATCTCCAGTACTACTGATCATGTAACAGCCCTTGGGTACTATAAATAAAGGGCCTAGGGCTTCATAAAGGTTACTTTTTGGGACTCTTTTTTCTGGATGGATTTTTCTAGAATTTTTGAGATTTGAAGAATATTTGGGGAGCAATTCTGGGCAACTTAGAAATGAGTGAATGCTTTTGTTCCTTAGTGTAATTGTCGAGTGATTCAATACTAAAAGCTAAGTGGATTAGGTTATTACTGTTCATCAGAACAGGGCTGAACCACTATAAAATTTATGGTGTTTGTTTAAGATATTCGTACTCTGTTATTTATTATATTCATTTCGTTCAAAAGGTGTCGTATATTGTACATACGACCGTTGGCCAATTTCACAGGTCAATATAAGGATTTATAGGAACACTCGAGGAATTAGTGGGAATGTGGCAAATGACGGGATTGCCATTGGTGGCATTAAAGGATTAAGGATAGACTTAAGGGAATTTTAGACATTTTGGGACTTAGGTAGCTGACGATAGACCTAAGCACAACACAATTCTGGAAACCAAAAGAAAATACAAAATCCCTCAGCCTTGTTACTCTCTTTCTCTCCCTCTCTTTAGTGCTTGGAGGCTTGCTGAATTTTGAGGACTTTAGGCTAAGGAATTGAAGGATTGGAGGTTTGAAATGCTTGGGGTTAGCTTAGTGGAATTCTCAGTGAGGTAAGGGTTCAAACCTGATCTTTCCTTTGTTGATTCTGCTGTGATTTTGATAAGTTTGCTTAGGTTCAAGCTTAGTTTGATTTTTTAGGTTTTGATGAGATTAAGAGCTGGTTCTTGGAATGTTTTTCGAACTAAGTTGCATAGACATAAATTTTGGGTTCAATTTTAAGTTCAGGGGTTGAATTGGCTGAGGATTTGTAGGTTAGGCTGAGGAAAAACGCAAAGAAATGCATTATGGATTTTTGGGGCTCGCATTGCGACCCTGTTCTTCAAGCTGCGCGACCCATGTGTGCGAAGAGGCCTAGGAAACCCTTGAGTTTGCCTAGGCGCTGCGGCGCAGGCGTGGCTCGCCGTGACCCGTGTCCTCCAGCAAAGAGAGCTATGCTCCTTGACTTGCAGTGGGCCGTAGCTCAAATTAGGGGAAAAGTCCAAATGAATGTTTTAAGCTTGGGAACCCAAATGTTAAGGCTCGAGAAGGATTCTACTACCCGATTTAGTAGGATTTGAGGCTCGAAGGCTAGTATTTTAATCCAAAGTTCTTAATTGGTTAAGGATTGATTGATATCTATTTATTATGGCGTTGTGACTAGGTTCTTACGTCAAAGCTCGGGTTAGGGGATCGTGCTCGGGATCACGTTAATCTGTCAGCTCGAGAAAAATGTAAGAAGACTATTTGTGCCCGTAGATTAGGGCATGGCCCTATTATTTGTGTTTCAGGGCATGGCCTTATTATTTTTGTTTAATGTATGTTTGAATATCTGTGAATGCTATGTTGTGTAGTGCATGCTTATGAATGAACGACGAAGGCCGGGAGCGGCGAAGGCCGAGATCGGCATTAAGCACGCTTAGTGCAGGCCACAAGGGTGAGACCCTCCAAGGGTGTTGTTTCCACTCACTCGATGAAGACCGCGAACCCAGGGCCTGGTAAAGCACTTGGGTTAGCGTAGGTCACTATGTGTTTAGTCTGTTGACTGTTTTGCTATATATTGTTGGATTGATATGTGATTTGCTATGCGTTGAGTTTTCTTGCTGGGCTTCGGCTCACGGGTCCTCTATGGTGCAGGTAAGGGCAAGACAAATGTCGACCAACCATGAGTTGGAGAGCATGGAGCGGTGTGTACATGTTCGGTCTACCTGGCTACCATGGCCAGTGTTATTTTGGGGAAAATATGTTGTAATAATTTGCTTTATCGCTTAGGTCGACTGTATCTACATTTTGAGTTGTAATTCATTTTCGAAATAGTATTTTGGGATCCCAAATGTATAACTTTTATGATTTTAATGAATGTCCAAATCTTGTATAATTAATGTTGTCAAATGAGTTTTTATTTCAATTTAATCACACTTTTTAACCTAAAACCTTGATTAGCGAGCTAATGACACATTTATAAATTATATGGTAACGACTCTAAGGTAGTAGGACGTTACAATATGTTTGGAAGAATTTAAAGTGGGAACAAGGGGCGCACGAATGCCTGATGCATTTGTTTCATGTGAATTGTATTGTTAATTGCCTTCATACGAATCAATCTTGCTTAGTTTGTCGATCTCAATTATTTTATTTTATTTGGTTGTAACTAAATTAATATTTATATTGAACTATTATTTAAATAAAAAATATAGTTAATAAAATTATAATATTTGAAAAATAATGCTTATAGTTTGATTATCCACAAAGTGAATATTTTAAACCAAAATTAAATTACATAAAAAATAATTATTTATTAAAGGAAAAAGTACCATTTTAAACCATGCATTATGCAAAAAATACTATCTATATTAAGCATTACCATGATATTAAATTTTAAAATATGTATTTAATTATGTATGCGCTTTTAACCTTATATTTAAAAGTATTTATTATTACCAGTTCAATTGCCGACCAATTAAGTGTTCAATCATTGAAATGATGCTCAAGTTGTAAAGACTACTTAAGACGTTAGTCTGACTCTTTAACCTATTTATATTTAAATACATAGTTAATAAAAATATTATATTTGAAAAGAAATGCTTGCGGTTTGATTATCTACAAAGTCAATTTAAAAAAAAAAAAAATTAATATGCCGAAAACAATAAATCATTTATTAAAATAAATGGATTATGTTAAAGATAATATTTTATAATCTCCTAACTCAAATTAACAAAATTACTATTTCATACCAAGTTATTATTTTATTGTTTAATTAGAAATACATAGGAAATACTTTTTTTTCTTTGATCTCCCTTTCCCTTTGTGAGTTAAAACAACTATCTCCTTTTTTTTTTTTTTAAATATAATGACAAATGGTAAGATTATGTCAATAATAATAATAATAATATATTCAATGTAATTAAAATTTCTTTGATATTTTATGAAGATCTGCATAAACAAACTCAAAAAAGAAAACTTTATAAAGATTTATCAGAAGAAACGAATGAACAACTTCATAAAAAAACAAAGAGAAAGCTATGCTAAACGAAAAGCCTCTACAAATCAACTTCAATTGGTGTATATTATTCTTGTGGATTTGTTGCTCATCCAATGGCTACATTGAATGCTCGTGAAGTATCAGTCACTAATGGAGTAAATATTAGCATCATTAACTCAGCGACCATTACATCCACCATAAATGCTTCCGAGTCTTTGAAACAACTTTCGACAATGCGTACAAGTAACAAATCAATGGAAAAAATATTTAAAATATAAACCCATGATATCAATATGATGAGTTAATGTTTGTGACTACACTTTTGAATTTTATGAAAATAGGTAGAATTAATGAAAGTTCTAATTCAAAATTTAGACAACTTCTAAACGATGTCCCATTTGAAGCTTATTCGTTGCAAACAATGCCAACTTGTGTACATTACAAATCAAAGCAACTCCCACACGAGACACGTAACACCCTACTAATCTAAGACCGTTACATTGTGTGTTTAAAATAGTGCTTAACTCGTTAAGCGAGTTATTTGAACTTAAACGTGTGATTAAAGTTAACTAATCGTTTATGTATTAAAAATTTTGGTTGACGAAATATGACTTTTCATTAAAAAATTTGAGTTTTATACATGGGATCCCAAAAAGAGTTTATGAGCTAATTACAAATACAATCAAAATACAAAAGTAGCCGGCCTAAGCGACAAAATAGAGCATAACCCAAGTCCCTCAAAATAATCTCGACCGTGGCGGTCCAACAAGCTGCATATGTACACACCGCCCCTAGAGCTCTCAAACTCGTGACTAGTCCAGGTTCTTTTTGCTCTTACTTGCACCACATAGCACACATGAGCCAAGACCTAGCAAGGAAACCCCAATTAAACAGAAATAGATGATCAACAGACAAAGAATGATAAACAGCACGCTTCACATTATAAGCAAATTCAAGCAAGCATATAATTTGTTTATGCGACCTCCATATCGAACGAGCGCATACATCACTCCTATAGTGGCCCTGCCATAACAGCCTACATTACGCATGCTTATTGCCGATTACGACCCTCTAGCCGAACATTCCAAACAAATATACACATATATGAATCACATATACATCACTAACAGATACAGTTCAAGACATTCACTTTTATTAAAATATTCAAAACATGATGATAACCATGTTCTACAACCGGGGTCAACGCCTTAATCCTGGTGCAAGTGCCAGTTTCCTTACATCGAATCATGTGCAAGTGGTGAAACGACCCCGAGCACAATCCCCTTTTTCCGAGCCTTGTGGTAAACCTAGTCACAACATAAATAGTACCCTCATTAAGAACTAAACTCGAATACAGACTCCAGGACTATTCCCTAGTTCTCGGGACTTATAATTCCCCCACTCCGGTTGATGGAACCTTCCCTAGAGTCCCCCAAGCTTTTCCTAAAACCTAAGAAAAACCATGTTCTGAAATGGTGACAGCGTAGGGGAGCTCGGAAACACAGAAATGCCCAAAAGCTCCTTTGCATAGCGCAGAGGCGCCCACCTCTGGCGCAAGGGTGCCCAAAAACACAGAGACACCCAAAAGGCTCCCCTGCATAGTGCAGGGGCACCACAATGTGAACCCAGAATTCTGGGATCCTTTTCTTGTGATTTCTCAAACCTAATTTCGCCAAAATTTGACCTATAATCTAAAAAATCCAACCAAAACTCACTTCAAACCTAAAGCCAACATCTGAAATCACCACAACACTTCCCAAGCAATATGCAAATATCAAGAACACTACAGAATCCCAACCAATAACCCAAACTGAGATTTTGGGTCTCAAAACCCATCCATCAAAAAACTAGAATTTCCACAATAATTTCATGAATCCCAACTACAATCAAGCTCTCTAAATAGTTATAATCACACTCCTAACACCAGAACATCTAATCTAACAACCTAGAACCCAATAAACTCAAAATTCAAGCCATGTCCCAACACTTCCTCAAGAACAATGAAGAACACAAAAACAAGTTTGAGTGATCACACCTCAGTGTTGAATTCGAAACCCTAGGTCAAAAATGGAGTGCCCAACTACAATTATTCACCTCCTAAGCCTTCAATTTTTCCTCCCAAATCCTCAAACTCAAGTGCAAAACTCCAAACTTAGTTGTGTCTCCAAAACCTCTTCAAGAAGGTAAGATAGGAGAGAGGTAAATGTATTGTATGTGAGCGACCCAGAAGCTCTCAACTTTGGTCAGCCTGACTTAGTCTAATTGGTCAAAAAGACCATTTTCCCCTAGCTTAACTTAACCTCAAAACCAAACCCAAGGACATTTCGGTCATTTTGCCTAAATTCCCACTAAACCTTAAGTTTCACCACTAATTCCAAATTAAATCATTAATCCCAATTATTATCCCAATTAATTCCATTTACCAATAAATCCTGGCAATTTGTCAAATTACTAAAATACCCCTAGGCTCACCCCAAGCCGGGTATTTATCCCCTTTGTGAGTTTTCTGCTAACTTGCTCAAAGGATCGATTCGTGTCGAATATCACAAATATATCCACATAATAATGTGGTCTCAGTCACATAGCATACAAAATTACAATTATACCCTCAACGATTCAAAATTATGAAAATGTCCTTTTTAACAAAAGCGACCTTTAAGCACATTTAATACATGTAAACATGCAGAAGTAGTCATATCACTTGGAACATGTTACCTGCCCAATCCTTTCCAGGATCTCAAAAGGTCCAACAAGCCTAGGGCCCCTATCTTTCCAAACCTTTTTACTCCCTTCAATGCTGGGACTCTAAGAAAGACATAGTCTCCAACTTGGAACTCTATGTTCTTGTGCCTCGAATCTGAATAACTTTTCTGTCTACTCTGTGATGTGAGCATCTGAGTTCTAATTTTCTCTATAGCTTCACTGGTCCTCTGAACTGCCTCTGGACGAAGATAATTTTTCTCACCCATTTCATCCTAATGGATGGGTGATCTACACTTCCTACCATACAACATCTCATATAAAGCCACTATGATAGCTGAATGGTAGCTATTATTGTAGGAAAACTCAATTAAGGGAAGATACCTGCTTCAGGTTCCCTCGAAATCCAGTACACAAGCCCGTAGCATATCTTTTAATATCTGGATCGTCCTCTCAGATTGCCCATCCATCTGAGGATGATAAGCTTCAATGAAATTTAGTTATGTACCAATAACCTTTTATAAACCTCCCCAAAACTTTGAAGTAAAGGTGGGTTCTTGATCTGATATAATAGACTTTGGAGCTCCATGGAGACAAACAATCTCCCTGACATATAATTCAGGATATTGGTCCACGGTAAAGTTTGTCCTCACAGGTAGAAAATGAACTAACTTGGTATATCTGTCTAGAATCACCCATACCGAGTCATGCTGACCCACCATCCTAAGCAACCCAACAATAAAATCCATGGTGATGTCCTTCCATTTGCACTCAGGAACACCCAAAGGCTCTAATAGCCATGCTGACCTTTGGTGTTCAGATTTTACTTGCTGACAGGTTAGACACTTAGACACATGCTCCACAACATCTTTCTTCATCCCTGGCCACCAACATAAAGATATCAGGTCTTGATACATCTTCGTGGTGCCTGGGTGCAATGAATAAGGAGTGGTATGATACTCATCCATAATCTATCATCTAATACCAGCATGCATCGGAACACAAATTTGATCCTTGTATCTCAACAGACCCATCTCAAAAATAGTAAAGTCCTTAGCCACTCCAACTAGGACGTCCCCTCTACGCTTCATCAATTGAGGGTCACTCATCTGGCCCTCCTTTATTCTCTCTAAGAGTGAAGATTGCAAAGTAATAATGGCTAACCGATCCACCATAAATTTTATCCCCGCTCTACTCATATCCTCTGCCAATTCTCTGGATATCTACTTTAGACTATACAACTGTCCTTTGCCTTTCAGACTCAGAGCATCTGCTACCACGTTGGCTTTCCCTGGATGATAAATGATCTCACAATCATAATCCTTCACTAGCTCTAACCAATGTCTCTACGGCATGTTTAGGTCATTCTGTGTGAAAAAGTACTTCAAATTTTTATGGTCGGTGTAGATCTCACACTTCTCCCCATACAGATAATGTCACCATACCTTTAATGCGAACATTATTGTCGCCAACTCTAAGTCATGATTAGGGTACCACTGCTTATACTCCTTTAACTGTCTTGAGGCATAAGCAATAACTCTACTGACCTACATCAGAGCACAATCTAATCCCTTCCTCGAAGCATCGCAATAAACAACAAACTTCTCTTGATTTGAAGAAAGGCTCAATACTGGAGTAGTGATCAATCGCCACTTCAACTCTTGAAAGTTGTTCTCACATCTGTCTGACCAAGCAAACTTCAAGTTTTTGCGTGTCAGCTCTATTAATTGTATATCAATCCTTGAGAATCTTTCCACAAAACGCCGATATTATCCAACCAATCCAAGGAAACTTCTAATCTCCAAAGCACTCCTTGGCCTTGGATAATCCCTAACGGCCTCAATCTTGGCTGGATCTACCTTAATCTCATCTTTACTAATAATGTGATCGAGGAGTGTTACCTAAGGTAACCAAAAATAAAACTTCTGAAACTTGGCATATAGCTTGTGTTCCCTCAACCACTACAAAATCAACCAAAGATGTTGCTCGTGCTCTGCCTCTGATTGAGAGTAGATCAGGATGTCGTCGATGAAGACAATCACAAATCTATTAAAATAATCCTGGAACAATCTGTTCATCAGATCCATAAATGTTGTTGGGGAATTAGTCAATCAAAATGACATAACTAGGAACTTGTAGTGTTTGTGCCTTGTGCAAAAAGTTGTCTTCGGGATATCCTCTTCTTTGATCCTCAGTTGGTGATAACCAAATTGAAGATCAATCTTTAAAAACACTGTCTTGCCTTGCAAGTGATAACTCCATTTTAGTATCGTCTTAGGATGTGTTTTTTGTGGTAATCTTGAGTATTTATGTTTTTGTGTGTGTAAGATTATGCTTATTTTTGTCTTTGTTGTAGGTCGGTGCATTGAATCATGAGATAAATGTGAAAAGAAGAGGAAATGGTGAAAAAAGGAGCTTTTAGTGGTTGCTTGACTCAAAATGGCGCTAAGGATGAGTTATAATAAGTTTTTGATGAAGGAAGGATGTTGAAAGGTTAAAATTTGAAAATAATGGAATTAGAGTCGTAGCATGGGCTTAAGGGTTGCGACTCTAGTCAAGTCAGAGGCTGAAGGTTGCTGAAGGGAATTAGAGCCGCGACTTGCTCTTATAAGTCGCGGCGCTAGTAGAAGTCAGAGGCAAACCCAGGTGGTGCATCAATACACGGGCCGCGACCTGGGTTTAGAGGGTCACAGTGTCTGAAGACCGAACCAGACTTTGAAGTGCCCTAAAAATGACATGGGTCGCAACCTAAGAAAGGCCAAGTTGTGGCCTGCCTATGAAAAAAAAGGAAATCATATATTTTTTTGTATAAATTCATACTTTAGGTTTTAATTAGGGTTAGGTCAGATTTTAATTACGAATTTAGAGATTAAATTTGATTATGAGATAAGTTTTTCTCCACTTTCATATTTTTATTTCTTCTTTAAGTCTTTGAATTTTATGTTTCTGAATAATTATTTTGTTGTTTTAATCATGTCTAATATGAACTAAACACCTCTATCTAGGGGTTAATGTAGTCGCTTGGATTTCTATTTAATGTTATTATGATGTTCTATTAATTCTTCTTCTTTATTCTCATCTATATAATGTTTGCTTAATGCTAGCAAATATATGATCAATATTTGCTTGATTTATGATTTTGATTCAAAATTCGAAAGATGAGAATTGAATATGCTATCGTTATATAGACATAGGTTACATATTGGACGAAAGTACCTGTTTCTATGCTTAATGCCTGCTATATGTTTAAGTTCATCACAAAGATGTAGAAAACCGACATATAGGTTGAGATCTTATAATTGAAAAATAATAGAAATCGATTTTATGTTAACCTGCTATTAGAATAGGAAGAAAGAAATATAAAACTGATT